>NC_133126.1:105960067-106560067 GCF_048418815.1 Hemitrygon akajei
GAGCTCCCTGTCGGTTGCCTCTGTACGCTCCAGTATTTGTTTTTTTTTTACTTTTAAGTTCTCCTTCGCGAAAGCCAACAGCTGTCCGTCGTTTTAACTTTTTCTAGTCTGTAACTGAACAAACGCCCACTTTTACGGCGAGATTCGACACCAAACATGTCGCTTGTTTTCGGTAAATGTGTCCTGCGCGTGTGCAGGAGGAGGAGATTCGCCGAAATCTCTGTTTCAATGTGGATAGAGATATTTCCAAAAACACATAGTGTGGACACCTCTCGTTTTTACGCGAAACCGGCGTTTTCAGAATTATCCGGTCTAGTGTGGACGTAGCCTGAGACGCAGGCAGAGGAATATACGGACTACATGTCCCGAAAGGCAGTGCGAGGAAGGAAAGCGCAGGCGTAGTAGGGTCCCAGGCTTCGGTTGGCGGGAGAGGAGCAGAGTTAGGTACGGCGGGTAGGGGCAGTTTGTCAGTCAGAGTCACTAGTGTGCTAATGGAGGAGATGTAGAGGGAGGGGGAGGAGTGTAGGGAAGATGAGAAGGGGGTTGGAGCGAGTGAGAGAGGTTGTAGTGGGGTTGGGGGAGGGTGAGAGGGGAGTAGTGTGGTTGGGGAGGGTGAGTGAGGGGTGGTGGGGAAGGGTGAGAAAAGGGGAGAGATGTTAGGGGGAGGGGAGGGAGGGAGAGAATGTGGGTGGAGAAGGGGAGGCAAGAAGGGGGAGGGTTTGATACTGGGGATGGGGGTAGGTGGGTGATGTGGGGAGAGAGAGGGGTAGGTGGGTGATGTGGGGGGAGGGTGAAAGAGGGAGATGCGGGGCAGAGGGGGGAGTTAACTTACATAGGGAGTAATTGCCTAACTCCCTATGTAAGTCAGTTTCTGGTGTTCTGTCCCTAATCCTCATCTGCAGATGCTCATATTTAATTTATAAAATAATGTAATTTTCTCATGACTTTTTGCATTAAATGTGAAAGGGTGAGTGATGTCATCAAAAAGGAAACAAAGCTGATTGTGACTTTTTACCTGAAACTAACTTTAAATTCAAACAATTTACCTCAAATGATTTTGTTCCTGATTTTAGTGTCCTTTCTTTGTTTTCTTTCTTTTTACTTGTTTTTTGTCTGCTTTCTATGTGTAACATTGGTTTATTTACTGTTTCATACCCTGTCTCAGCACATGTACCAGGGGGTCACAGAAACTTCTATTGATTATGACTGAGGTAACGTATGTGTATGTTAATGTTGTGTTTACCAGAGATTGTATCATTAATTAACCAAGCTAGGTTTTTAAAAACTGCAGGTGGGCCTTCAGTCCACTAGACAAATGTAAGACACAATATAAACTTTGCGTTTATATTGTAACTCATTTTAAATTATAAGAGAACCATTAAGCAATAGAATGATTACTTGTCCATAATAGAGAAATGAAAATTTAGGAAAGAATCCCATGCCCGGGGGTAAAATGATGGGTTGCATTTAGTAACATAAAGATTATAAGAAGTTGAGAGCTGAGCAAAGTTTGATTTCATTGGTAGGGCTGAACCTGGACAGGAAATCCATACAAACTATTTTGAAAATGGTAACACTAGGAGTCAGGAAAGAGTGAAACTGGTATTTGAATTGATTTGACTTTATTTCTTGTATCCTTCACATACATGAGGAGTAAAAATCTTTACGTTATGTCTCCATCTGAATGTGCAATGTGCAATCATAGTAATTTATAATAAATAGAACTGTCAATGTAATATAGAGAACACTCAAATCAGTCTGATGTCCTGGTGGAAGAAACTGTCCCAGTGCCTGTAGATCCTGGCTTTTATGCTGCGGTACCGCTTCCCAGATGGTAGCAGCTGGAATACATTGTGGTTAGGGTGACTCAGGTACCCAAGGATCATATCCTGGATTAAGGGAAGTTCACAACTACAAATATGCTGGGCTGTCCACACCACTCTGTAGAGTCCTGTGATAAAGGGAGGTACAGTTCCCATACCAGACGGCGATGTAGCCAGTCAGGATGCACTCAGTTGTGCTCCTGTAGAAAGTTCTTAGGATTTGGGGCCCATACCAAACTTCCTCAATCATCTCAGGTGAAGGAGGCGCTGCTGTGCCTTTGTGTGTACAGACCACGTGAGGTCCTCGGTGATGTGGATGCCGAGGAACTTAAAGCTGTTTACCCTCTCAGCCCCAGATCCATTGATTTCATAGAGGTTAGCCCATCTCCATTCCTCCAGTAATCCACATCCAGCTCTTTTGTTTTTGTGATATTGAGGGAGAGATTGTTTAGAGCAGAGCTGGTAGTTTGATGCTGGTTAACAGATTACTGGTGTGAACAAGATTGGACTGGACCTGAAGAGGAGATGGAATGAGTAAGGACCAAAGAAAGAGGGTTGGGGATCCAATATTTAGAAAGTGATATACACAAAATGTAAGAGGAACTCAGTAGGCCAGACAGCATCTGTGGAAAAGAGTAAACAGTCAACGTTTTGGGCCGAGACCCTTCATCAGGACAGTTACAATTTTTGGCTAGATTTAGGAAAACTGGGAGGGATCTGCAGCTGCTTTTATGCAAATTCTCTGAATTCTGACCCTTGAAAACATTGTTTAAAGATACTATTTTTTTCATGTATGTTGATGATCTTCTGATCTCCCCTGCAGCTTAGACCATAAGACATAGCAGAATTAGGCCATTCAGCCGATCGGGGTCTGCTCCATCATGGCTGATCCCGGGTCCCACTCAACCCCATACACCTGCTTTCTCGCCCTATCTGAGATGGAAACAATTAACTTCCTCCTTAAATATACCCACGGACTTCCCTCTGCTGCAATCTGAGGCAGAGCATTCCACCGATTCCCTACTCTCCGGCTAAAAAAAAACTCCTCCTTATATCTGTTATAAAGATTTGCCCCTCAATATTGAGGTAGTGTTCTCTAGTTCTGGATACCCCCACTGTAGGAAACATCCTCTCCACATCCATCCTATCTAGTCCTTTAACATTCGGTAGGCTTCCTAGATCCCCCCCCCCCCTTCTTCCAAATTCCAGTAAGTACAGGTCTAGAGCTGCCAAACACTCCTCATGTTAACCCCTTCATTCTTAGAATCATCCTTATGAATCTCCTTTGGACTCTTCAATGACTTAACTCTCAATCACTGATTTGTCACATTGTGTGCTTTTATGTGAAGTTATGGTTTGTGGGATCATTGGTTAGCAAGGTGAGAGCATTGTGTGGAAAAGAGAGAAGTGTAGGGAAAAAAAGACCCTTTTTTTGGGTTGGCAGCCTGGTGTCAGTGACTTGTCTCTGGTATTAACCCTGGGGCCTCAGCTATTTAAAAACTGAATATCTTGGCTGAAGAGCTCATGTGTATACAATATATCTGACTTCTGGCTCAGTATAACTTGACAACCAATCCACGGGTAAGGTGCAAATAATTGAACAGATGCTTAGATGGTTGCTTTGTTTTCCAGAGCATATTTTGAAATTTAATGTAAAGTAGAGGAGAACTGAAGGTGAAATGTTGGGAAAATCTAGAATAGCGAATGAACCTTAAAGTATGAACTATTAAGATGTTGATTTGTTAAAGAATGTTCTGCAGGAATGAATGTGGACCCATTGGTCAGACGTACCCAAAGTTAGTCGGACATTGTAGGATATGTTTTGAAGCCGATTGTAGTCTTATCAGTTTTTGGAGAAATGGGTGTTGTTTTCAAGCTAGCCTGGTTGTAATTTAACAACCAACTCATTAAAAATGAAACAACTGCACTTCAGAAGGTTTGCTGGTCAATTTTTATTACCTTTATACTGCCTTTGAGGAAGTGTAGAGTAATGGCCTTTGGCAGGCCATGATCAAACCATATTAAATATCTAATATATTAGTCACATTTTGTAATGTTCTGCCTTTAGCTTTTGTTGTCATAGTGATTCAAGTTTATTGTTATGGCATTAAAAACCCAGGATATAAGTGCCACGAAATTAGCTTTTTGCAGCAGCACGATACATTACAAGCAAGTTACAAAAGCTTATGCTTACATAAATTATCTAGCTTATTATGAAAAGAATAATGAAAACAAATATCACAACAGTCGTGCAAGTTGAAGAAAATGTGGTCTGAAGTAGAATTAAGGTTTCCAGATCAGCTTAAGAACTTGATGGCTGTTGTTGATCCTTGAAGTGTGGGTCTCCAGACTCCTGTATCTACTGCCTCATGGCAGCTATGGGGACCTGAGTTACAATAGGAGGATATGGAGAAAAGAATTTTTTCCCCTCTGGACTGTCAGCTGATAGAGATATACAAGATCATAAAAGGGCATAGACAGGATGAAAGCGCATAGTTTTGTACTTAGGATGGAGGTACTAAAAATAGAGGACATTGGTTTAAGATCAGCTACCAGAGATTTAAAAAGGACATTGGGACAGCAGCTCCATGTGAAGGGTGAAGTGTATTTGCAGAGAGCTGGTTGACGTGGGTACATTGGCCACATTTACAAACTGTGTAAATACATAGGAGGCTTTAGGAAACTATGGGCAGATAGGATGAGCTGACTGGGCAACACAGGTGGCATGGGTGAGTTGGGCTGAAGGACCTGTTCCCAATCTAATGAAAGGAAGTCATGCCTAGTTATTTGGTCTTTGATAATGGATGTTGCCTTCCTGAGGCATTGCCTCTTATAGATGTCCTTGCTGGTAGGGAGAGTTGTAGCCATGATGGCAATACCTGAATCTGCAAATAGAACATAGAAATCTATTTCATATTACAGGACCTTTGGTCCACAAAGTTGTGCTGACCATGTACCCTATTCTAGAAACTGCCTAGAATTTCCCTACCGCATAGCCTTCTATATTTTTCTAAACATGTACCTTAGAGTCTCTTAGAAGACCCTATTGTATTTGCCTCTACTACTGTTGCTGGCAGTACATTCCACGCATCCACCACACTGTGTGAAGAACTTACCTCTGACATTCCCTTGCACCTATTCTAAGCACCTTAAAACTATGCTCTATTGTGTTAGCCATTTCAGCCCTGGGAAAAAGCCTCCACACGATCAATGCCTCTCAATCTTATACACCTCTATCAGGTCACCTCTCATCCTCCATCGCTCCAAGGAGAGAAGGCCAAATTCACTAGACCTATTCTCATAAAGTACACCCTCCAGTCCAGGTAACATCCTTGTAAGTCTCTTCTGCACTCTCTCTATAGTATCCACATCCTTCCTGTAGTGAGGTGACCAGAACTGAACACAGTACCCAAGTGGGTTCTCATGGTTCTTGAACTCAGTCCCATGGTTGATGAAGGCCAACACACTATATGCCTTCTTAACAACACTGTCAACCTGCACAGTAGCTCTGAGTGTCCTATGGACAAATACCTCAAGATCTCACTGATCCTCCACGCTGCTAAGAGTCTTATCATTATTATATCGTCTTCAAATTTGAACTTCCAAAATGAACCACTTCACACTTATCTGTGTTTGAACTCCATCTGCCACTTCTCAGCCCAGTTCTGCATCCTATCGATGTCCCGTTATAACTTCTGACAAGGTTCCAGAGTATCCATAACACCCCAAACTTTCATGCAATCAAACATTCTAACCCACACTTCGACTTCCTCATCAGGCCATTGATAAAAATCACAAAAAGGATGAGTCCCAGAATAGATCCCTGTGGAACCCCATTGATCACTGTCCTCTGAGCAGAATACAAACCATCTACAACCACCCTTTGTCTGTGGGCAAGCCATTTCTGGATCCACAAAGCAAGGTCTCCTTGGATCCCATGCCTTCTTACTGTCTGAATGAGCCTTGCATGGGGAACCTTATAAAATGCCTTGCTGCAATCCAAATACACTACATTCACCGTTCTACCTTCATTAATGTGTTTTGTTACATCAAGGAATTCTATCAGGCTCGTAAGGTGAGACCTGCCCTTGACAAAACAATGCTGACTATCCCTAATCAGATTATGTGTCTCCAAATGCTCAAATCCTGCCTCTCAGGATCTACTCCAACAGCTTGCCCACCACTGAAGTAAGACTCATTGGTCTATAATTTCCTGGGTTATCTGTACTCCCTTTCTTGAACAAGGAAACAATGATTGTAGCCTTCCAATCCTCTGGTACTTCTCCTGTCCCTATTGATGCAGAGATCATTGCCAGAGGCTCAGCAGTCTCCTCCCTCTCTTACCACAGTAGCTTGGGTATAGTTGGTCCGGTCCCAGTGACTTATCTAACTTAATACCTTTCAAAAGCTTCAGCACATCCTCTTTCTTAATGTCCATTCACTTAAACATTTCAGTCTGCTGTAAGTCATCCCCACAATTGCCGAGGTCCTTTTCACAGGTGAATTCTGAAGCAAGGTATTCATTAAGTACCTCCGCTACCTTTCTCAGCTCCATGCACGTGCTCCTGCTATTGCTCCTGATTGGTCCTATTTTCACACACTCATCATCTTGCTCTTCACATACTTGTTTTCCTTAATCCTGCTTGCCAAGACCTTCTCATGGCCACTTCTAGCTCTTCTAATTTCATTTTTGAGCTCCTTCCTGGCACCCTTTTAAGGTGAGCTTTTCTTCTTAACTAGATTTTCTACATCCTTTATACACCATGGTTCTTTTGTCCCACCATCTCCTTTCCCTGCCTCAATGGAACATACCTATGCAGAATGCCATGCAAATGTTCCCTGAACATTTACCACATTTCTGCCGTGCATTTCCCTGAGGACATCTGCTCCCAATTTATGTTCCCAAGTTCTTGCCTGATCATATTTCCCCCTACTCCAATTAAATGTTTTCCCAAATTGTCTGCTCCTATCCCTCTCCAGTGCTGTGGTAAAGGGGATGAAATTGTCATCACTATCTCTGAAATGCTCTCCTACTGAGAGATCTGACACCTGACTAGGTTCATTTCCCAATACCAGATCAAGTACAGCCTCTCCTTTAGTTGGCTTATCTACATATTGCATCAGGAAACCTTCCTGAACACACTTAACAAACTTCATCCCATCCAAACTCATTGCTTTAGGGAGATGCCAGTTAATATTAGGAAAGTTAAAATCACCCATCACAACAACCCTTTTATTATTGCACCATTCCAGAATCTGCCTCCCTATCTGCTCTCTGTTACTATTAGGGGATCTATTAAAAATACCCAGTCGAGTTATTGTCCATATCCTGTTTCTGACTTTCACCCACAATGAATCAGTAGACAAGTCCTCCATGGCTTCCTCCTTTTCTGCAGCCGTGAAGCTATCCCCGATTAGCAATGCCGCACCCCCACCTTTTTGGCCTCCCTCCCTGTCCCTTTTGAAGCATCTAAAGCCTGGCACACTCACTAGCTATTCCTGCCTCTGAGACATCCAAGTCTGTAATAGCCACATGTCATAGTTCCATGTATTGATCCATGCTGTGTTCATCAGCCTTGTTTATGATACTCCTTGCATTAAAATAGACACATCTCAAACCATCTGGCTGAGTGCATCTTTGCTCTATCATCTGCTTATCTTTTCTCACGAACTCTCTACAAGCTGTCTCTACTTGTGCGCCAAACCATTGCCTCTTGCATTCCTGTGCATTGGAATTTCTACACCAAGCTTTGACGCAACCAGTCAGAATGCTTTCAACTGTACATCTGTAGACGTTTGTAGAAAAAAACAGACGTGTTGTGGTGTCTTCATGGATTGAGCCCAGGATTTTGACACCTACGAGCGAAACTGCTTCAAATGTTCATTCGAATACTGAAATGCTGAGAGTACCAGTCTCAATATTTGTGAAAATGAAAAACGTTTGAACAATAGTGAACAAAATTCTTCCTCAAATCCCCTTTGAATTACATATTCCAAACGTAAAAGCTAAACAGGTTGTAAACGTTTCTCAGTGACTGCTCTATCTATGCCCCTCATGATTCTGCCTACTCCACTACCTCAGTTTCCACTATCAGGTCGCCCTCAGCCTTCTCCACAACAAGCAAAACAAACCCTTCTTGCTCCTCCAAGTTTAAAAAGCTCCAACACTGGCAAAAACCTGTGTACCTTTGTCAGTGCAAGCATATCCTTCTAGTAGTGTGATGATTGCACAGCTTACTCTGGTTGTTGCTCAGCTAATGTTTTATGTTGGTTTACATCAGTGATCTTGTATGCTTTTTTAACCACATAATGTACCCATTCTGCTACTTTCATGTATCATTGGACATGAGCACAAGTTCCTCTTGTGCTTGGTATTCTCTAGGAAATACCGAGAATGCCATTCTTGCCATTCTTTGTGTATGTCCTTAGTTCTCTCAAAGTACATCATTTCACTTTTTTTTTTTTTACAGATTTAATCTATTAAAATTTAAATTTCTGCTATTTAAATTTAATCTGCTATTGTTCATTAAGACAGCTGTCATTGCAACCAACAATGCTGCCAACTTTTGTATCATTTATGAACATTTATATCCAAATTGTCAATACAGGTTTCCAGTTCTTGCAGTACATGTACACCACTAGTTAAAACAGCACTCGACCATCATCTTCAAACTCTTATGACTAAAATAATTTCAGATCCAGTTTTGTTAAGTTGCCTTGATCAGTTTCCCTTGTGGAATTTTGTCAAAAGCTTTGCTGAAGAACACAGGGGTCAGCAACCTTTTTGCCTCTGTGGGCCGGATTGTGTATTAATGAGCGGACGGTGGGCCAGATAAATGCCATAAAAACTTGAATTATGGGAATTATCCATTTAAGTAAATCTAGTTATGTTTTGACTCAAATTAATGAATGACATATGCTAGAAAATTATTTGTGCTCAAGGTTGCCTACCCCTAGTATAGACTGTAGCAGCAGTCTGCTGAAACAAAGCAAAGATGTTCAGGCTAGTAATTTTGAAATTGTATGATAAAATTTGGCCAGTAGTGCTTGCTGTCTCTTTCATAGAGCATCTGCCTGGCCTGTTGAGTTTCTTTAGCATTTTGAGTATGTTGCTCGAGCATCAAATTGATTCTACTTTCTACTGTTCACTGTGCATATTTCTTTAAATTTAAATTTTAGCTTTAAGTAGGAGATTAAAATTAATTAAAGTAAGGAAGTAGAGTCCTGGAGGTGAAGAAACTAGCTTCAGTTTGAGAAAGAACAGATGGGTAAATCAGAATATGGGAGATGTGACAAATGTATGACTGCAGGTGCAAAGAACTGAGGTTGTATGAAATACATTTAATATAAAAATAAATATTGTTACGTTTTTCTCTTCTTTGCCTCAAGTTGACTCTATGAAGCTGAGAGGAAATGGAGGCTTTACTAGAAGCAGTGCAAAACCTTGGCCAAGAAGGGTAAGTAGAATATTTTAATGTTATAGATGTGTCTTTTTTTATCCAATATTTGGGATTTTAATTCTTTCTTTGAAAATATAGTAGACATTTTCTAAACTGTGTACAATTATGGAGATGAATGAAAGTGGTGCCGGGGAGATATCACAGAAACAGCTGTGATGAGAGAGTGAGTAGGCATGGGAAGAGCAGCTTCTCTGACTCAGTGAGTGAGGCAGCACAGTGTACCCAGCTCTGCTTGGCTTTACTCAGCCCTTTGTTTTGGTTCGAGTGGGGAGGGAGAGTGAAGGCACAGGGAAATGTCCCATTCCTCCTCAACAATGATGCCTATAGCATAAGGCAGACCCGTCCCATCCATCCTATCAGTTCTTCAGATGCTCATTCAAATGGACAATGTATACGTAAGTCAGGTGTTTTAAACCCGGGGAAGGACTGTACCTATAAACTTTGATATTTTTGCAATGGGTTTTTCTTTAAGCAGATAATTTACAGAGCTCCTTTGGTACAGGTAGGAAAGGAGGCGGAATTGCTTTCTTGATAAAAGAGGATACAACAACAGACTATACCTGGAAAGATAATCCAGTGAGGCAAATACGGGTAAAACTTAAAAAACAAGTAGTAGATGGTGTTGTGATGGAAAATAACTGGTTCTTTGAGTCTCAACAGTAGAGGCCTGGACACACACAGTTTTAACAATAAGGAATTTATTTACAAGGGGAAGTTGGGTCAACACAAGCAACTACAATACACAGGAAGCAGTGTGGGGACAGGTACGGTTACACAAACAAAGAACAAGGGAAAAGCACTACAACAGCTGTCTACCTTGACCTTGGATAGCTGCGGCTCCCTTACCAGGACAAACAATAGACCTTCCCAAACATAAATCAATGCACTTACCTTCAATGAGGTGGTCTGTAAGAGAGAGTGAGCCAGGGCCAAGTCTCACTTTTTATAGCATGGGGCTGGGCCAGATAATCCAATTAAGGTGACCAATAATTTAGGTGTGCATTGATTAGTTGGGAGGGACCAAATGTTGATTGGCATGTGGTGTGTCCTCCAACCAACCAGGTGGCAGTGCATCTGTCACGTGGCCGGTATCTCTGGATACAGATGGTCACTGATAGCATTGTATTGTAGCCCCCTACCAATAGTCAGTGAGAATTGGAGGAGCAGATATGTAGAGGGATTGTAGCAAGTTGTTTGTATAGTAGGGTAATGTTGGTAGAGATTTAAATTTCCTTAAAAGTGGCTGGACCAACCACAGTGTAAACAACTTGGACAGAATGAAATTTGTGAAGTGGGCCCAAGAAAGATTCTTTTCTCAATATACAAGTGTAACTTACTAGTGAAGGTGCAATACTGCACCTCAAAGGAAATGAGGTAGGGCAGAAGTGTCAGTGAGCACTCTGAGTCTAGTAACCATAAGTATTTTAGTTTTAAAATACAGAGAAAGGTACAACTGGTTCACAGGTTAAGGTCCTGAAATGGGCAAAGCAAACTTTGGAGCCATTAGGTGGGATCTTGCGGTATTTAATTGGGTGAGATTGTTTGCACGGAAAGGAGTGTATGCCAAATAAGAGGCCTTTAAAACTGTGGTGTTAAGAGTTCCTGTCAGGGTGAAGGGCAAGGCTGCAGGTTTTGGGAACCCTTGCTGGTTTGAGATATTGAAACTCTGGTTAAGAAAAAGGAGGCATACACTGCACATAAGCATTTGGGAACTACTGAATCTTAATCAGTGCAAGAGGTGTGAGAGTGCATAAGTTAGAGAAAAAAAGAGGAAATGTGAAGAATCTAGTAGGCAAGATCTATGCAAAATCCCAAGAATTGGCAGGGAACTGATATTGCAGGCTTTACTGCAAGTAAGCAAGCATTCGGCACGGACCAGAAGGGCCGAGATGGCCTGTTTCCGTGCTGTGATTATTTTATGGTTATATGGTTAAAGTGCATTAAGGTGGATAAATTGCCAGGGTCTGGATTGGTGCATTTTCAGATCTTGTGGGAAGCAAGAGGAGAAATCGCGAAGGTCCAAGCAGAGATTTTGGATTTGCCTCTCTAGAGGTGAGATTCTGGAGGACTGGAGAGTGACTAATGTTTAAAAGGGGTAGTTAAAAAAAAAACCCAGGAAGCTACAGGCCAGTGAAAGTGACATAGATGGAGAATAAATTCCTGGAGGGGCATGATTTACCAACATTTGGCACTGTCAGCGCTGCGCCAGATTTGACATATTTGGAGTTCTTGGAGGAATTAATCAAGAGGGTAGGTAAGGGCAGGCCAGTGAGACGTTGCCCATATGGACTTTAACAAGGCCTTCGAGAAAATCCCACATGACAGGCTGGTCTGGAAAGTTAAATCACACGGGAAGCAGAGCAGAAAGAAATGGTCAAGGGTTGTTTCTCAGACTGTGTGCAGGGATCAGTTATTGTTTGTAACCTTATTTGGATGTAAGTGTATAAGGTGTCATTAGTAAGTTTGTAGATGATACTAAACCTACTGTGTTGTGTAGAAGGTTATGACAAATTACAGGGGAATCTTTATCAAGTAGGTATGTGAACTGATGATTGATGAATGGCTTTCAATCAAGATAAATGTGAGGTAATGCACTCTGAGAGATCTGGCCAGATATGACTTGTATAGTGAAAGCTAGGGCCCTGTGGAATACTATTTATTGGAGAGATCAAGGAGTGGAACTGACAAATGAAAGAATCTGCAGATGTTGGAAATCCAAGCAACACACACAAAATGTTGGAGGAACTCAGCAGGCCAGGCAGCATCTATGAAAAAAAAGTACAGTTGATGTTTCAGGCCAAGACCCTTCTGGACTGGAGGAAAAAAAAGTGAATAGATCTAAAAGGTGGGGAAGGCGAGAGAGATACACAAGGGGATCGGTGAAGCAGGGAGGGGGATAGATGAAGTAAAAAGCTGGGATATTGATTGATGAAAGAGATACAGGGCTGGAGAAGGGGGAGTCTGACGGGAGAGAATAAGAGGCTAGGAGAAAAGGGAGGAGGAAAACCAGAGGGAGGTGATATGTAGGCAGGGAGATAAGTTGAGGGAGGGAAAAGGGGTTGGGGAATGGTGGGGGGGGGGTCATTACCAGAAGTTTGAGATATCGATGTTCATGCCATCAGGTTGGAGGCTACCCAGGTGGAATATAAGGTGTTGCTCTTCCAACCTGAGTGTGGCATCATCACGACTGTAGAGGAGGTCATGGACTGACATACTGGAATAGGAAGTAGAATTAAAATGGGCAGACGCTGGGAGATCCGGTTTCTTTTAGCAGAGTAGGTGCTCGGCGAAATGGTCTCCCGATCTTCATTGGGTCTCACCGATATACAGGAGGCCATACTGGGAGCACCAGACACAGTATATGACCCCAACAGACTCACAGGTGAAGTGTCGCTTCACCTGGAAGGACTGTTTGGGGTCCTGAATGGTAGTGAAGGAGGAGGTTTAGGGGCAGGTGTAGCACTTCTGCTTGCAAGGATAAGTGCCAGAAGGGAAATCAGAAGGGAAGGACAAGGGAATCGTATAGGGAGCAACACCTGTGGAAAGCAGAAAGTTGGGGGGGGGGGGGGGGGGAGGAAAAAATGTGCTTGGTGGTGCGATCCCGTTGGTGATGGCAGAAATTCCAGAGAATTATGTGCTGGGTGTGGAGGCTTGTGGGGTGGTAGGTGAGGATATGTCAATCCATGTCCTCTACTGTTGCGATGAGTCCACACTCAGGTTGGAGGAACAACACCTTGTATTCCGTCTGTGTAGCCATCCAACCTGATGGCATGAACATTGATTTCTCGAACTTCAGGTAATGGGCACCCCCCCCCCCCAATCACCATTCCCCATCCCCTTTTACCTCTCTCACCTTATTTTTTGCCTGCCCATTGTTTCCCTCTGGTGCTTCTCCCCCATTTTCTTTCTTCCATGGCCTTCTGCTCTCTCCTATTGGACTCACCCTTCTTCAGCTCTGTATCTCTCACCAATCAACTTCCCAGTTCTTTACTTCATCTCCTTCCCCCTCCTGATTTCACCTATCACCTTGTGTTTGTCTCTCCCCTCCTCCACCTTGTAAATCTACCCCTCATCTTACTTTCTTCAGTCCTGCCAAAGGGTCTCTTCCTACCCCCCCTTGGAAATGTTGACTGTTCTTTTTTCCCATATTTGCTGCCTGGCCTGCTGAGTTCTTCCAGCATTTTGTGTGTGTTGCAAGGAGTGCAAGTGTGTAGTTCACTGAAAGTGTTGTCGTGTTGAAGGCATTTGGCACACTGGTCTTCATCTGTCAGAACATTGAATATGTGGGTTGGGAAGTTATGTTGCAGTTATATAGACATTGGTGAGGCTACATTTGGACTATTATGTACAATTTTGGTCACCTTTTAGGGAAGCTGTTATTAGAGTAGAAAGAGTGCAGAAGAGATTTAACGGGATGTTGCTTTCATTTGGTGGTTAAGTTATAAGGAGAAGTCATATAGACTAGCACTATTCCCTGCAAACTAAGAGATTGAGGGGTGACCTGATAGAGGTGTATCATGAGGGGTGTAGTTAGTCTACTGCTCTTGCAGGTACAAAACTAGGCAGGAAATCCTCAAAAATCACCTGAGCTGGAAGCTTTCCAGGGGTTTCATGAGAAATTCTGTGAAAAGCTATTACTGCTGACCCAATCTATGTGGGCCAAGTGGCTTCATTCTTTGCTTATTATACTAGTGATTGAATAAGAGAAGTAATAATCCCTGAAAAAGTGGTAAAGTTAGATCCTGAGAAAACTAAGAAGTCAAATTAAATTTATTGTATTTTAACTATATACATGTATGTGGTCTCCATCGGTCGTGGTCGATCATGGGGACTGTGCCTTAGTAGCATCGACTGTGGCTATTAAGGCCAATCCTGGAATGTCAGGCTCTGCCACAGTTGCTGCATGTGTAGGACGTCATGGAATTGTTGTCCGCTGTCCACTGTGCTCTCCGTTTAGCTCTCCGCTCCTCAAACTGACTTAGGATCACTCTTCCGCCTTGCTCCAGGTGTTGCTGAAGACTACCTCGCATTTAGTAGCGGTCATCTGCTGTATCCTCCCAGCACTCTGTGTTGATTTTTAAGGCTTCATGTCGCGCTTGCAGAGGTCCTTGAAGCGAAGCTGGGGTCTACTAACGTTTCTCTTGCCTGTTGCTAGTTCTCCGTAGAGGATGTCCTTTGGCAGTCTACCATCCTTTATATGACGGATGTGGCCCAGCCAGCGCAATCTGCGTTATCTTAAAAGCGGGAACATTCTGGGAAGTCCAGTGCGGGAGAGGACCTCAGAGTTTGGGACTTTGTCTCTCCAGGTGAAGCCGAGGATGCGGCAAAGGCTGCGCAGGTGAAAACTATTGAGTTTCCTCTCCTGCTTGGAGTAGATGGTCCAAGTCTCGCTACCGTATAGGATGGTGCTGATAATGCATGCATTGTACACAGCAGTCTTGGTCTTTGTAGCGAGTTTCAGATTTTCCCAGACTTGTGAGGAGAGTCGAGCAAGGATTGATGCTACTTTGCCGATACACCTATTGATTTCAGCATTGAGGGAGGCAGTGTCGCTAATGGTTGACCCCAAGTACGTGAACTCGTGGACCACTTCTAGATCGTAATTGTCAATGGTAATGACTGGTGTCTCCAGTATGTTCTGGGCAAGGACATTTGTTTTCTTTAGGCTGCTGGTAAGCCCGAAGTTCTTGCATGCCTTAGAGAAGCAGTCCATGAGAGTTTGTACTTGCTGTTTGGTGTGCGAGGTTATAGCAGCGTCATTGGCAAAGAGCATGTCATGTAAGATATTTTGCACCTTTGTTCTTGCTCTCAGGTGCACAGGGTTGAACAGCTGCCCTTCAGACCTGGTGAGCATGTAAATGCCTTCTGTTGACGTCCCAAGTGCGTGCTTCAATAGCAGAGAGATGAAGATGCCGAATAATGTTGGAGCCAACATGCATCCTTGTTTGACTCCACTATGAATAGCGAAGGGTTCTGATGAGCTGCCATTATGCTGAACAGTAGCCCTCATGTCATCATGGAATGACTTGATGATACTTTGGAGTTTCGGGGGACAGCCGAGCTTGAGGAGAATCTGAAAGAGCCCATCCTTGCTGATGAGATCGAATGCCTTGGTCAAGTCGATGAAAGCGACATAGAGGGGTTTCTGTTGTTCCCTGCACTTCTCCTGGAGTTGACAGAGTGAGAAAATCATGTCGACAGTTGACCTCATTGTGCGAAAACCACATTGAGACTCGGGGTAGACCTGTTTTGCCAGAGTTTGTAAACGTGCCAGGGGTACACGAGCAAAGATTTTGCCGACAATACTCAGGAGGGAGATAATCCCTGTAGTTGTTGCAGTTGCTCCTGTCACCCTTGTTCTTGTACAAAGTGATGATTTTGGAGTTGCACATATCCTGTGATACAGCTCCTTCCTTCCAGCACTGACAGAGGACCTCGTGTAAATGTTAGATGAGTGAGCTCTTGCAGTGTTTGATCAGGTCTGGAGGAATCCCATCATTGTCAGGAGCTTTCCCTGGGGCCAGACTGTCAATTGCCTTGCTGAGGTCCTCAATGGTTGGTTCGGAGTTGAGTTCATCCATGACTGGTAGACAATCGATGGCATCAATGGCTGAGCTAACAACAACATTTTCCCTCCAGTATAAAGAAACGAGACAACATTTCTCTGAACCACAGTGTAAAGCACAGTAGTACATAAACACACATAACACACAATAACTTATGAAGGTAAGGATAAAATCTATAGATGAATCAGACATAAATAAGATAAAGTGATTTCATATTAAATACTGTAGGGTACAGAACTGATTAACCAGCGACACTTCAAATACAATGTGGCAAGGAGTTTAGAAGCCTAATGGCCTGGGGGAAGAAACTGTTTCTCATCCTGACCATTCTTGTTGTTGTGCATCATAGTCTCCTGCCTGATGGTAGAAAGTCAAAGAGGATGCTGAATGGACAGATGGGATCCTTAATAATGTTAAGGGTCCTATGCTCGCAGCACTCTGATAAACATCCCCGATGGATGGTCGGGAGACCCCCGTGGTCCTCTTAGCTGTTCTCACAGTCCTCTGTAGAGACTTCTGGTCTGATGCTCAACTACTCCTGCTGAAAGATGAACTTCCTCCCCAGATTAAGCTTTCTGGCAGAGCCTTGCAGGTTTTTATCCTGGATCTCTTTGTATTTAACAGCATTCATCTTCCCATCAATCCTGACCAGATTTCTAGTCCTGCTACTGAAGAGTATCCGCATAGCATGATTATGCAATAGTCTGCAGATGCTGGAAATCCAAAGCAACACACAAGTGCTGGAGGGTCAGCCAGCACCAATGGAAAAGAGTAACCAGTCGTTGTTTTAGGCCGAGACCCTTCTTTAGGACTGATGATCCTTCTTCATAGTATGATGCTATCTCCACATAGTGAGGCACAGTATTAGATTTACGTCACACGTGTCGCTTAGTGTCAAAGCTAAAATATTCTACTTTAGTCTCTTTTAACAACAAGACCTTCTTCCACATCATTACGGTACATTCTCAGTGATGCTTTGTAAACTCTGTACGGGCAAGGATCTGCTTTTTAGCAGGGGTTCTTCCTTGCCACTCTTCCATAAATACCCTTTTTGTGGTGCAAGGCATTAGAGATTGTGGTGTCATGAACTTCATCTCCAGTTGCAGCCACTGACTTCTGCAGCTCTCTGAGTGACTGTTGATATCGTAATAGCCTCTTTTACAAGTGCCATTCTCTGGTGACCAAGTTTAGAGGGGTTCCCTGACCTACACAGTGTGGCTGTGGTTTCATATTTTTTCTGCTTTTTCAAGATGGTTTCAAGTGGCTCTGAAGATGGTCTTGCTTCTCTATTAACATTTCCCTGACTTTCCTTGAATGCTCTTTTGTCTTCATTTTGGTTTGGTCAGTTGAAAATCTGCCATACCATTGAACCTTACAGAGTGCGAGGGGGTATTTATTTAGGTTTGTGCATGCACATGTGCCATAGTTTTGCCACACCTGCACTAGTCCTATATTAATCCTTTTTTTATTTCCCTATATTCTCATTAATTTCCTCCAGATTTTACCATCTACTTATACTCTAGGATCAACTTAACTAAATAAGCTACCAATCTGCATGTCTCTGTTACATGGAGGAATCTAGAACATACAGAGGAAACTCCCATAGTCACAGCAAGAATATGTAAACTCTGCACAGAATGTTTTTGGAGGTCTGGATTAAACCTCTGGAACCTCTGGAAATGACTAAATCTAAACCACTGAGCCACAGAAATTTGAGCCAAACAAGGAAAAGTAAAACAAAAACAACTGAAAATCTATGAAAGAACTTGTTTTTTGATACCTTGTTTCCACTGTTGAAAGTATTGTGTACAAAAGAAAATTCTGTCGGTTCTCTGGCATTTCACTGAAGTAGCTCTACAATAGAGCTACATTAGTGAAGCTTGCACAGTAGATGCGGGTGTGTCATTGAGTATATGCATTTTTTTTGACTGGATGATAGCACAACCAAATCTAGTCTTGCCTTGTGCTTTCCTGGGGAGCTTTTGGGACGGACCCAAAGGGATAGGGCAGCCTTGTAGAGGCCTGTTGAAAATGCTGCACTCGTTGCTGTATGAATGGGGAATGGAATCTGCAGATAAATATGTAAGTTTCTTTTAATGCGTTTTCCGGCTTTTCAATTGAATTACAGCAATGTCCTCACCACCTGTGAAGTTGAATTGCAAGAACTGATGAAGCAGATTGATATCATGATGGCCTATAAAAAATCAGAATGGGAATCACAGCTCCAGTCAGTGGAAACCAGGCTGAAGGTCCGTGAACAGGAGCTTAGTGCCATTCGATTATTGCTTGACCAAAAGCAAACAGAGGTAGGAGAAAAATTCACTGCATTTTGACTCCAGATATCAGTCTACAACAAACCTTTTTTAGAATCCATGTGTTGGTGAAACAATGGATGTGATTTTGAAGGGTGGAGTGTTGTGAAAATGGGTATGAAGGACACTGGTCTTAAACCATTTAGAATATAGGCTTAAACATAAAATACTCTGCAGATGTTGGGGTCAAAGCAACATGCACAACATGCTGGAGGAACTTACCAGCCTTCTTCCCACCCTCCCCCCACCTTCTTTATAGGGCCCCTGTCCTCTCCCTCTTCAGTCCTGATGAAGGGTCTTGGCCCGTAATGTTGACTGTTTGCTTCCACGGATGCTGCCCGACCTGCTGAGTTCCTCCAGCGTGTTTTGCGTGTTAGAATGTAGGCTTATTGGAGCTAACTCAGGAGAGGTATGGAAATATTGTGTCAATTGGAGGCCACCTAATCTTTTAATTGTTTACAGCTTCCTAGGATTATGACTGTTGTAAGACCTTCCTATTGGCCTTTGTCCAATAAAACCCCAATCCTTATAGGTAGTAAAAATCTTCTCTCTAATATAAGCCTCCAATATAATGTATCAGTCAGGGCAATGAGTATATGTTAGGTTGTAGTTGTGCAAGATGACATTCAGGCTGCATTTGGAATATTTTAGTTTTGGTCACCCTGAGTGCAGGGGAGGTCAGAGGAGATTTGCAAGGATGATGCTAGAATTTGAGAGAGTGAGTTATGGATAGAGGTTAAGTTGGGTTGTGACTTTAATCATCGAACTGTAGGAAAATTAGGAGTATTATTAAAGAGATGTATAAAATCATGAGGGGCATAGATCCGTTGAATGCACTCTTTTCTCCCCCAGAGTTGGGAATCAAGAACTGAAAGTTGAGTATAAGAGTGGAGAGATTTAATAGGAACTTGAGGGGTAACATTTTCACCTAGAGGGTGGTTTGTATATGGATTGAGCTGTCAGAGGAAGTACATGAGATGGGAACAGCATTTAAAAGAGACTTGGACAGGTACATGTACAGGAAAAGTTGAGAGATTGATATGGGCCAAGCATGGGTAAATGGGACAAGCTTGGATAGGAACTTTGGCTGGCAGGGACTAGTTAGGCCAAAAGCCCATTTCGATGCTGTATATCTCCTTATGATGAAAACATCAAACAAGTAATCTGCCTTTCCTTATAAATTAATTTGTTCTTTTCTAGATTTAGTTCTGGTAATTTTTTTTTCTAGATTCAGTCCTTCCAACGCCTGTGTATTCTTGCTATAATAAGGCTATTAGATATAGGAACAGAATTAGGCCATTTGGCCCATCGAGTCCACTGTACCACAGGAAATAGAAAAGGTGTGTCAATAGGGCAATGTTATGGTAGTCATGGGAGATTTTAACATGCAGGTCAATTGGGAAGATCAGATTGGTAATAGATCTCAAGAGAGTGAGTTTGTTGAATGCCTAAGAGATGGCTTTTTAGAGCATTTTGTCATTGAGCCTACTAGGGGATCAGCTAAACAGGATTTGGTGTTTGTAATGAACAAGAGGCAATTAGGGAGCTTAAGGTAGAAGAACCCTTGGGAACCAGTGATCACAATATGATCGAGTTCAACTTGAAATTTGATAGAGAGAAAGTAAAGTCTAGTGTAGCAGAGTAAGGGAAATTACAGTGGTATAATAGAGGGATTGGCCAAAGTAAATTGGAAGGAGCTGCTGGCAGAGATGTCAGCAGAGCAGCAATATCCTGCGTTTCTGGGAGAAATTAGGAAGGTGCAAGACGTGTATTCCAAAAATGAAGAAATACTCAAATGGTAAAACTGTACAACCATGGCTAACAAGGGAAGTCAAATCTATTGTAAAAGCAAAGAAAGGGCATACAACAAAGTAAAAATTAGTGGGAAGATTTTGAAAACCTACAGAGAGCAACTATAAAAATCATTAGAAGGGAAAAGATTAAATTTGAAAGCAAGCTAGCAAATAATATTAAAGTGGATAGTAAAAGTTTTTCAAGTATATTAAAAATAAAAAAGAAATGAGATGGATATACGACCATTAGAAAATGAAGCAGGAGACATACTAACAGGGTACGAGGGGATGGCTGATGAACTAAATGAGTATTTTGCATCATTCTTCACTGTGGAGGATACAAGCAGTATGCCTGATGTTGTAGTGTGTAAAGGGTGCAGTTACTATAAAAAGAGAGAAGGTGCTCAAAAAGCTGGAAGACCTAAAGATACATAAGTCACCTGGACCAGATGAACTGCACCATAGGGTTCTGAAAGAGCTAGTGTTAGAGATTGTGGTGGCATTAGAAATGATCTTTCAAAGATCATTTGATTCTGGCATGGTGCCAGAAGACTGGAAAGGAGGAAGGCAGCAAAAAGGAAATTGGAAGATGTTGGAGTCAATAGTTTAAGATGAGATGATGGAGTACTTGGTGACACATGACAAGGTAGTACAAAGTCAGCATGGTTTCCTTCAGGGAAAATCCTGCTAGACAAACCTGTTGGAATTCTTTGAGGGGATTATAAGTAGGATATAAACATAGAAATATAGAAAAGCTACAGCACAATACAGGCACTTCGGCCCACAAGGTTGTGCTAAACATGTCCTTACCCTAGAAATTACTAGGCTTACCTATAGCCCTCTCTTTTTCTAAGCTCCATGTACCTATCCAAAGGATAGATAAAGGGGATGTCGTGGATGTTGTATATTTGGACTTTCAGAAGGCCTTTGACTAGGTGCCACACATGAGGCTTCTTCCCAAGCTAAGAGCCCGTGGTATTACAGGAAAGTTACTAACGTGGTTAGAGTATTGGCAAATTGGTAGGAGGCAGCAAATGGGAACAAAAGGATCCATGTCTGGTTGGCTGTCAGTGACCAGTGGTGTTCTGCAGGGTTCGGTGTTGGGACTGCTTTTTATGCTGTATATATATGATTTAGATGATGGAATATATGGCTTTGTTGCAAGTTTGCAGATGATACGAAGATTGGTGGAGGGGTAGGCAGTGTTGGGGAAACAGGTAGGCTGCAGAAGGACTTAGACAGTTTAGGAGAATGGGCAAAAAAGTGGCAAATGAAATACAATGTTGGAAATGGTCATGCACTTTGGTAGTAGAAATAAATGTGTGGACTATTTTCTAAATGGGGTGAAAATCCAAAAATTTGAGATGCAAAGGGTCTTGGACGTCCTTGTGCAGACACACTAAAGGTTAACTTGCAGGTTGAGTCGGTGGTGAGGAAGGCAAATGCCATGTTAGCATTCATTTCAAGAGGTTTAGAATACAAGAGCAAGGATGTGATGCTAAGGCTTTATAAGGCACAAGTGAGGCCTCACCTTGAGTATTGTGAACAGTTTTGGGCCCCTCATCTTAGAAATGATGGGCTGGCATTGGAGAGGGTCAATAGGAAGTACACAGGGATGATTCCAGGAATGAAAGGGTTATCATATGAGGAACGTTTGATGGTTCTGGGTCTGTATTCGCTGGAATTTGGAAGGATGGGGGGGGGGGTTTCATTGAAATATTGTAACATTCTTGTAAACCTTCTCTGCACTCTTTCAACCTTATTAATATCCTTCCTGTAATTAGGTGACCAAAACTGCACACAATACTCCAAATTCGACCTCACCAATGTCTTATACAACCTCACTATAACATTCCAACTCCTATACTCAATGCTTTGATTTATAAAGGCCAATGTGCCAAAAGCTCTCTTTAAGACCCTATCTACCTGTTGACACCACTTTTAGGGAATTATGTATCTGTATTCCCAGATCCCTCTGTTCTACAGCACTCCTCAATGTCCTACCGTTTACCTTGGTTTGTCCTTGGTCCAAATCTCTCTGCAAGCTTTGAAAACCTTCCTCACTGTCCACTACACCTCCAATCTTTGTATCATCAGCAAATTTACTGATCCAATTTACCAGATTATCATCCAGATCATTGATATTGATGACAAATAACAAAGGACCCAGCACTGATCCCAGTGGCACACCACTAGTCACAGGCCTCCACTCAGAGAAGCAATCCTCCACTACCACTCTCTGACTTCTCCCATTGAGCCAATGTCTAATCCAATTTACTACTTCACCACGTATACCTAACGACTGAATCTTCCTAACTAACCTCCCATGTGGGACCTTGTCAAAGGCCTTACTGAAGTCCATGTAGGCAACATCCACTGCCTTCCCTTCATCCACTTTCGTGGTAACTTCCTCGAAAAACTCTAATAGATTGGTTAAACATGACCTACCACGCACAAAGCCATATTGACTGTCCCTAATAAATCCCTGTCTATCCAAATACTTGGAGATAAGTACTCCTTCCAATAATTTACCTACTACTGATGTCAAACTTACCGCCCTGTAATTTCCCGGATTACTTTTAGAGCCTTTTTTAAATAATGGAACAACATGATCTATCCTCCAATCCTCTGGCACCTCGCCCATAGATACTGCCATTTTGCAATTTCAACACTAGTCTCCTTCAAGATCGAAGGGAATACCCTGTCAGGTCCTGTGGATTTATCTACTGTAATTTGCCTCAAGACAGCAAGAACCAATCTGTATAGGTTGTACAGTTTAACATGTAGCTAAGGAGTTTATGTAGGAAGGACGGCTTCAGATTTTTGGATCATTAGGCTTTCTTCCTGAAACGGTGGAACTGAATAGAAGTGACTGTTTGAACCTGAACTGGAAGGGGAACTAATATCTTAGAAGGTTTGCTAGCACTGCACAGAGTTGTGGACTTTAAACTAGTGTTGCAGGGGGATGGGAATCAGAACCCCAGAACAGATGGAGAGGTTGTGGAGATGGATGTTGCTAAGTCCTTAGACAAAGTCAGGAAACAAACGTTTGAGCATGGTGGGACTAATGTTCTGAGTTGTTTATATTTCAATGCAAGGAGTATTGTAGGAAAGGCAGATAAGCTTAGGGCATGGATCAACACATATAACCATATAACAATTACAGCATGGAAACAGGCCATCTTGGCCCTTCTAGTCCATGCCGAATGCTTACTCTCACCTAGTCCCACCGACCTGCACTCAGCCCATTACCCTCCATTCCTTTCCTATCCATATAGCTACTCAATTTCTTTTTTTAAATGACAAAATCGAACCTGCCTCTACCACTTCTACTGGAAGCTAGTTCCACACTGGAGCTGGTGGTGAACCTGAGGAGGGCTAAGGCACCGGTGACCCGATTCCATCCAAGGGGTCAGTGTGGACATAGTGGAGGATTACAAATACCTGGGGATGCGAATGGACAATAAACTGGACTGGTCAAAGAACACTGAGGCTGTCTACAAGAAGGGTCAGAGCCATCTCTATTTCCTGAGGAGACTGAGATCCTTTAACATCTGCCGGACGATGCTGAGGATGTTCTATGAGTCTGTGGTGGCCAGTGCTATGTTTGCTGTTGTGTGCTGGGGCAGCAGGCTGAGGGTAGCAGACACCAACAGAATCAACAAACTCATTCATAAGGCCAGTGATGTTGTGGGGGTGGAACTGGACTCTGTGATGGTGGTGTCTGAAAAGAGGATGCTGACCAAGTTGCATGCCATCTTGGACAATGTCTCCCATCCATTCCATGATGTACTGGTTGGGCTCAGGAGTACATTCAGCCAGAGACTCATTCCACCGAGATGCAGCACTGAGCGTCATAGGAAGTCATTCCTGCCTGTGGCCATCAAACTTTACAACACCTCCCTTGGAGTGTCAGACACCCAGAGCCAATAGGCTGGTCCTGGACTGGTTTCCACTTAGCATAATTATTATTTAATTATTTATGGTTTTATATTGCTATATTTCCACACTGTTCTTGGTTGGTGCAACTGTAACAAAACCCATTTTCTCTCGGGATCAATAAAGTATGTCTGTCTGTTTTTCTGTCAGTCTACCACTCTCTGAGTAAAGAAGTTCCCCCTCATGTTACCCCTAAACTTTTGCCCCTTAACTCTCAACTCAAGTCCTCTTGTTTGAATCTCCCCTACTCTCAATGGAAAAAGCCTATCCACGTCAACTCTATCTATCCCCCTCATAATTTTAAATACTTCTATCAAGTCCCCCCCTCAACCTTCTACACTCCAAAGAATAAAGACCTAACTTGTTCAACCTTTCTCAGTATCTTAGGTGCTGAAATCTAGGTAACATTCTAGTAAATCTTCTCTGTACTCTCTCTATTTTGTTGATATCTTTCCTATAATTCGATGACCAGAACTGTACACAATACTCCAAATTTGGCCTCACCAATGCCTTGTACAATTTTAACATTACATCCCAACTCTTATACTCAATGCTCTGATTTATAAAGGCCAGCATACCAAAAGCTTTTTTCACCACCCTATCCACATGAGATTCCACCTTCAGGGAACTATGCACCATTATTCCCAGATGGTTCTGTTCTACTGCATTCTTCAATGCCCTACCATTTACCATGTATGTCCTATTTTGTTTAGTCCTACCAAAATGTAGCACCTCAAACTTATCAGCATTAAAGTCCATCTGCCACCTTTCAGCCCACTCTTCTAACTGGCCTAAATCTCTCTGCAAGCTTTGAAAACCTACTTCATTAAACACAACGCCACCTCTCTTAGTATCATCTGCAGACTTACTGATCCAATTTACCACCCCATCATCCAGATCATTAATGTATATGACAAACAACATTGGACCCAGTACAGATCCCTGAGGCACACCACTAGTCACCGGCCTCCAACCTGACAAACAGTTATCCACCACTACTCTCTGGCATCTCCAATCCAGCCATTGTTGAATCCATTTTACTACTTCAATATTAGTACCTAATGATTGAACCTTCCTAACTAACCTTCCGTGAGGAACCTTGTCAAAGGCCTTACTGAAGTCCATATAGACAACATCCACTGCTTTACCCTCGTCAACTTTCCTCGTAACCTCTTCAAAAAATTCAATAAGATTTGTCAAACATGACCTTCCACGCACAAATCCATGTTGACTGTTCCTAATCAGACCGGGTATATCCAGATAATTATATTTACCATCTCTAAGAAGGCTTTCCATTAATTTACCCACCACTGATGTCAAACTTACAGGCCGATAATTGCTAGGTTTACTCTTAGAACCCTTTTTAAACAATGGAACCACATGAACAATACGCCAAACATCCGGCACCATCCTGGTCTCTAATGATATTTGAAATATTTCTGTCAGAGCTCCTGTTATTTCTACACTAACCTCCCTCAACGTCCTAGGGAATATCCTGTCAGCATCCGGAAATTTATCCACTTTTATATTCTGTAAAAGCTCTAGTACTTCCTCTTCTTTAATCATCATAGTTTCCGTAACTACCCTACTTATTTCCCTTACCTTACACAATTCAATATCCTTCTTCTTAGTGAATACTGAAGAAAAGAAATTGTTCAAAATCTCCCCCATCTCTTTTGGCTGCGCACATAGCTATCCACTCTGATTCTCTAAGAGACTAATTTTATCCCTCACTATCCTTTTGCAATTAATATAACTAGAAACCCTTTGGATTTATTTTCACCTTACTTGCCAAAGCAACCTCATCTTCTTTTAGCTTTTCTAATTTCTTTCTTAAGATTCTTTTTACATTCTTTATATTCCTTGAGCACCTCATTTACTCCATGCTGCCTATATTTATTGTAGATCGCCCTCTTTTTCTGAACCAAGTTTCCAATATCCTTTGAAAACCATGGCTCTCTCAAACTTTTAACCTTTCCTTTCAACCTAACAGGAATGTAAAGATTCTGTACCCTCAAAATTTCACCTTTAAATGACTACCATTTCTCTATTACATCCTTCCCATAAAACAAATTGTCCCAATCCACTCCTTCTAAATACTTTTGCATCTCCTCAAAGTTAGCCTTTCTCCAATCAAAAATCTCAATCCTGGGTCCAGACCTATCCTTCTCCATAATTATATTGAAACTAATGGACCTGAAGTGCTCCCTGATACATACCTCCATCACCTGACCTATCTCATTTCCTAACAGGAGATCCAACACTGCCCCTTCTCTAGTCGGTACCTCTATGTATTGCTGCACAAAACTATCCTGCACACATTTTACAAACCCCAAACCATCCAGCCCTTTTACAGAATGGGCTTCCCAGTCTATGTGTGGAAAATTAAAATCTCCCACAATCACAACCTTGTGCTTACAACAAATATCTGCTATCTCCCTACAAGTTTGCTCCTCCAATTCTCGCTGCCCATTAGGCGGTCTATAATACACCCCTATAAGTGTTACTACACCTTTCCCTTTCCTCAATTCCACCCAAATAGTCTCCCTAGATGAACCCTCTAATCTATCCTGCCAAAGCACTGCTGTAATATTTTCTCTGACAAGCAATGCAACACATCCCCCTCTTGTTCCTCTGATTCTATCACAGCTGAAGCAATGAAATCCAGGAATATTTAGTTGCCAATCACACCCCTCCTGCAACCATGTTTCACTAATAGCTACAGCATCATATTTCCAGGTATCAATCCATGCTCTAAGCTCATCCACCTTTCTTACAATGCTCCTAGCATTAAAATAAATGCATTTAAG
Source organism: Hemitrygon akajei (assembly GCF_048418815.1). Lineage (NCBI taxonomy): Eukaryota > Metazoa > Chordata > Chondrichthyes > Myliobatiformes > Dasyatidae > Hemitrygon > Hemitrygon akajei. The sequence continues at coordinate 105,986,771 of NC_133126.1, forward strand.
ATACTCTCCATCTCTTACTCTGTTTATCCCTAACGGTGCAAGCAACTTTATTATCTTTTACTTCCTTCTCCCCTACATCTTTGGTCTGAGTGCTTCCCTTCTCTGTCACCTGCCTATCCTCCCTGACATACTGTCTACAAGCTTTCTCTATTTGTGAATTAACCTCTTCTCTCCTAGTCTCTTCAGTTTGATTCCCACCCCCCAATGATTCTAGTTTAAAGTCTCCCCATTAGCCTTCACAAATTTCCCTGCCAGGATATTGGTCCCCTTAGGATTCAAGTGCAACCCATCCTTTTTGTACAGGTCACACCTGCCCCAAAAGAAGCCCCAATAATCCAGAAACTTGAATCCCTGCCCCCTGCTCCAATCCCTCAGCCACGCATTTATCCTCCACCTCATTCCATTCCTACTCTCACTGTCACGTGACACAGCAGTAATCCCGAGATTACTACCTTTGCGATTCTTCTTCTCAACTCCCTTCCTAACTCCCTATATTCTCCTTTCTGGACCTCTTCCCTTTTTCTACCTATGTCATTGGTACCTATATGTACCACGACCTCTGGCTCCTCACCCTCCCACTTCAGGATATCTTGGACGCGATCAGAAACATCCTGGACCCTGGCACCAGGGAGGCAAACTACCATCCGAGTCTCCTGACTACGTCCACAGAATTGCCTATCTGACCCCCTAACTATCGAGTCCCCTATTACCACTGCCTTCCTCTTTCTTTCCCCACCCTTCTGAACTACAGGGCCGGACTCCATGCTAGAGGCACAGCCACTGTTGCTTGCCCCAGGTAGGCTGTCCCCCCCAACAGTACCCAAACCAGGGGTACTTATTGTCAAGGGGTACAGCCACTGGGGTACTCTCTGGTATCTGACTCTTCCCCTTCCCCCTCCTAACCGTAACCCACTTGTCTGCCTCCCGTGGCCCTGGTGTGACCACCTGCCTGTAACTCTTCTCTATCAACTCCTCACTCTCCCTGACCAGACGAAGGTCATCGAGCTGCAACTCCAGTTCCCTAACATGGTCCCTTAGGAGCTGCAGCTCAACACACCTGGCGCAGATGTGGACATCTGGGAGGCTAGGAGACTCCAGGACCTCCCACGTCTGACACTAAGAACAACAAGCTGCCCTCACACTCATAATTCCCCCTTTCCTCAAATAACAGGAAAAATTGACCCATTTTTTGGGTCAATTGACCCTCACCCATTTCTGCCTAAGCCTGTTGAGCTAAAATCCATAAGCTTTCACTGTGCTCCTGGCTCACTCCGCTGCCCGCTGTATAAGGCTGTGTTCCTTTTAAATCTTCTGCGCTTCACTGCCCGACGTCACACGCCTGCACAGACCCGCCTCTCTTAACTCCGATGAGAAGAAGAAAAAATCAAAATGGCTCCCACCGCAGTCCCGCTTTGATTCTCAGCCTTCCTTCTGCAAATTCTGCATGGAATTATAATATTGTAGCCATTAGTGAGACTTGGTTGCAGGAGGGGCAGGACTGGTGGCTCGATTTGTTGTTTCAGATGTCATAGAGTGGGAGGGATTAAAGGGGGATGGGTGGTGTTACTAGTCAGGGAAAATTTCATGGCAGTATTCTGTCAGGCCAAAATGGAGAACCCATCTAGTGAAACTTTATGGGTGGAACTGAGGAATAAGAAAGGTACAACCATGTTAATTGGGGCTTATTATAGACCACCCAACAGTTTGTGGAATTTAGAGGAACAAGTTTGTTGAAAGATTACAGGCTGTTGCAAAAGTTACAGGGTTATGATAGGTGAAAGTGACCCAGGGGAAGTAATAGGCAAGTGAGAGAAGCACCACTCTGACCTTTTACTTCTCATCTGCTTATTACTTCCCCCTGGGTCTCCTCCTTCTCTTCCCCTTTCTCCTATGGTCCTCTCTCCTCTCCAATCAGATTCTTCCTCCTCCAGCCTTTGACTTTTCCCACCCTCCGGGCTTCAACTATCAACTTCCAGCTAGCCTCTTTTCCCCCTCATCCCACCTTTTTATTCTGGTGGCTTCCCCCCTTTCCTCTTTAGTCCTGAAGGAGATTCTAGACTAACTAACTAGATTCCAATGGTAGGGGCCTATGGGGAAAAAAAAAACAGATGGCATATTCGGCTGAAACTGATTGCAAAAGCTGAATGAGACAGATGAGGCAGAAATTGAATTGCTCTCTTTGCCACATGTGCGTAAGTATCCTTTTGTTTGATTCTTTTGCATAAATAGTTTTTCTGTTTTTCAGGTGGATCTGTTACAAGAACAGTTACAGGACAGTGAAAAAAATCAACATGATATGGTGGTGCAGTATGAATCACAGCTCAACATATTTCAGGGAGAGGTAGTATCAAAGATACAATTACTTGTTTTCTTGAACAGTGAGTGTTTAAATGGAAATCTCTCTTTCCAGTTTTCTCCTTGAATCAATTTCTCTCCTTTGTCAAATTCACTACCTATGAAAGGTAGTTGAAATGAAGTATTATCCATCCATGTTCCACCACAATTCACTGTCCACTGTACCCATCCCAAGGCAGTCCCCAGGTATTGAACAGGTTCTGTTTGTATAGACATCCATGAATTGATTTCGACCAAGTCAAAAAATTGCACAAAATTCACTTACTGTCTTAACGATACCTTAATGGTATTGCAATGAATGGCATCAAAAATTGATAAGAAAGAACAGTTACTAAAAGTGGAAGAGAGGAGGGTAAGTAGTTCATTTGCAGGAGTGAAAGTGTTCTTATAATGATCTTTAGAATTTAATGATGCAATTGGAGTTAGACCATAAAACAGAGGAGCAGAGTTAAACCATTTGGTCCTTGAGTCTGCTCTACCATTCCATCATGGCTAATTTATTATCCCTCTTGATCTCATTCTCCTGCCTTCTTCGGATAATCTTTGATACCCTTACTAATCAAGAACCTATCAACCTCTGCTTTAAAATGACTTGGCCTCGGCAGCCTAAAGCCGTTCACAGTGCTCCAAGTGCGGTCTAACAAATGTGTTATCAAGCCTTAACATTATCAGTGCCTTTATATTCTAGTCCTCTTGAAATAAATGTTAACATTGCATTTGCCTTCCTTACCACTGACTCAACCTGGGATTCCCAAGTCCACTGGCAGTGCCGATTGCTGAATTCTCTCTCTGTTTACAAAGTAGTCCGTGCTATTATTTCTTCAACCAAAGTGCATGAAGATTCATTTCCTTACATTATATTCCATCTGCCATTTCTGTGCCCATTCTCCTAATCTGTCCTTCTAAAGACCCCGTGCTTCTTCAATACTATCTGCCTCTCTACTTATCTTTATATCACCCATAACCTTGGCCACAAAGCTATCAATTCTGTCATCCAAGCCATTGACAAATAATGTAAAAACAAGTGCTCCACACATTGACCCCTGTGGAATACCACTGATAACCAGCAGCCAACTCAAAGTATTCCCATACTTTGCTGCTACCACTCAGCCAATCTTCTATCTAAACTAGTATTTTTCTATAAATACATATCTTGCCACTTATCTTTACTGCTTATCTTGTAAAGCAGCTTCATGTGTGGCACCTTGTCAAAGGCCTTTTGAAAATCCTTATAAACAACATCCACTGACTCTTTCACAAAGAAGAGAAAATCTGCAGACGCTGGAAATTCAAGCAATGCTCACAAAATGCTGGAGAAATTCAGCAGGCCAGGCAGCATCTATGAAAAAGAGTGCATTCGATGTTTTGGGTTGAGATCCTTCAGCAGGTCTTGGCCTGATACATCGACTATAGTCTTTTTCATAGATGCTGCCTAGCCTGCTGCGTTCCTCCTGTATTTTGTGTGTGTTTCACTGACTTTTATCTATTCTGCCTATTATTTCCTCAAAGAATTCTAACAGATATGTCAGGGAAGACTTCCCCTTAAGGAAACCATGCTGACTTCATCCTATTTTATCTTGGGCTTCCAAGTAGCTCAAAACTTCATCCTTAATTATGGACTCCTTTTCCAACTGCGGAAGCTAACTTTTCTGTCTTTTGCCTCCCTCCCTTCTTGAAGAGTGGAGTGACATTTGCAATTTTCCAGTCTTGAACTATTCCATAATCTAGTGATTCTTAAACGATCACTTATAAGGGTTCCATAATCTCTTCAGCTACCTCTTTAAGAACCTGGGGTGTAGTCATCTGGTCCAGGTGACATCTACTTTCAGCTTGCCAAGTACCTTCTCTGTAGTAATAGTAACAGCACTCACATCTGCCTCCTGATAATACTGAAATTTCTGGCAAACTGTTAGTGTCTTCTACAATGATGACTGATAGGACAAACTTGGGTTGTTTTCTATGCAGTGTTGAAGGTTGACGCGAGATCTGATAAAGGTTTATAAAATTATGAGATGTATAAATAGAGTAGACAAGCAGTATCTTTTTCCCAAGGTTGAAATGTTTAATACCAGAGGCACTTAAGGTGAGAGGGGATAATTTCAAATGAGATATGAGGGGCAAGATTTTTACTCAGTGCTGGGTGCCTGGAAAGCACTGCTTGGTGTTGTGATAGAGGCAGATGCATTAGGGACTTTTAAGAGGCTTTTAGATAGGCACATAAGTGTGAGGGAAGTGGAAAGATGTGAACATTTTGTAGGCAAAAGGGATTAGTTTAACTGGCCATTTGATTACTAATTTAATTGTTTTGGCACAGCATTGTGGGTGGAAGACCTGTTCCCGTCCTGTATACTTACTGAATTTGTCTGCCATTTCTTTGTGCCTCAATACTACCTTTCTAGCTTCATTTTTCACTGGTCCAATATCTACTCTCATCCCTTTTAGTCTTTATATATGTGAATAAAACTTTTATATTATTAACTAGCTTGCTTTCATATTTGGTGGCATGATAGTATTGTGGTTAGCTTAATGTTTTACAGTGCCAGCAATCACCCTCTGAGGTTCAATTCCTGCTACTGTTTGTAGGGGTTCTTTTCTAGGCAGTGCAGTTAGCATGAAGCTATTCTCTTTGGAACATTCAGGAGTTCAGAGTTCAAATCCAGCTCTGTATGTCCTCTGGATTTTCCCTCGGTCATCTGGTTTCCTCCCATAGTCCAAAATTAATTGTCCCGTGAAGAGGTTAGGGTTAATCAGAGTTGTGAAGTTGCTGGGGCAGTGTGGCTCAAAGGACTGGAAGGGACTACTCTGTGCTCTATAAATCAGTAATAACTATCTCATATTTTCTCTCATTGCTTTTTTAGTTGCCTTCTGTTTGTTTTTAAAACATTCACAATCCTCTAGCTTCTCATTAATTTTTCCTATATTGCATACCTTCTCCGACTTTTATGCTGTTTTTGACTTTCCTTGTCAGCCATGGTTACCTCAACTTCCCTTTAGATTACTACTACTACTTTGGAATGTATCAATTCTGTGCCTTCCAAATTGCTCCCAGAAACTCCAGACTTTTCTGCTGTGCCATTATCCCTGTTCATGTTACCTTCCAATCAATTTTGGCCAGCTCCTCTCTCATGCTTTTGTAATTCCCTTTATTCCACTATAATATTGACATATCTGATTTTAGTTTAGCTTCTCCATCTCAAAATGCATGGTGAATTCTATCATATTTTGATCACTGTCTCCTAAGAATTCCTTTACCTTAAGCTTCCTAATCAAGTCTGGTTCATTACACAAAACCCAATCAAGAATTGTCTTTGCAACACACAAAAAAATACTGGAGTAACTCAGCAAGTCAGGTAGCATCTGTGGAAATACCAGTTGATGTTTTGGGCCAGGGCCCTCTTTGAGGACTGGAAAGGAAGGGGGAAGATGCCAGAATAGAAAAGTAGCAGGGAAAGGAGGATAGCCTGAAGGTGATGGGCGAACCCAGGTGAGTAAGAAAGATAAAGGGCTGGAGAGGAAGGAAATTGGATCATAGGAGAAAGAGGAGGAGTGGATTCAGGGAAAGGTGATAGGTGGGTGAGAAGAGATAAGAGGCTGCAGTGAGTAATGGTGGGGGGGAGAGGAACTTTTTTTTTTACCATATTCATGTCAATAGTTTGGAGGCTACTCAGACAATACAACGTGTTGCTCCTCCACCCTTTTGCCTAGTGGGCGCAACTACAAACTGCTCTAAAAAGCCCATCATAGGCATTCTACATATTCCTTCTCTTGGTATCCAGCACCAACCTGATTTTCCCAAACTAGCTGCCTACTGAAATTCCCCATGACAATTGTAACAGTGTCTTTTTTTTTACATGCCTTTTCTTTCTCTTCTGGTAATTTGTACCTTACATCCTGGCTACTGCCCTGGCCTGTATATAGCTCATCAGGGTCTTTTTACCCTTGCAGTTCTTTAACTCTACCCTTGAGGATTTTATGATCCTATGTCACTTTTTTCGAAGGATTTGATTTCATTTTTAGCACCAGAGCCACCCCAACCCCTCTACCTGCCTGACCTTTCTTTCAATAGTTCATTCATTTGTATGGGTGTCCATGAGCAGGACATTCATAACCAAGGAACAGGATGTATTAAAACCACCTTTATTCAGCACATTTGATTATGGTATTGATGCCATCTATACCCATTGCAAAGCTGCTTGTACTTCTACCCATTATAAAGTTGGTTGTGATGTTGATGGCATTCATGCTCCAATGCTTGCTAGGAAATGTGCTTTACTGTCAATGGATACTGTGTTGGCGCGTGGCCAAGTGGTTAAGGTGTTCGTCTAGTTATCTGAAGGTCACTAGTTCGAGCCTTGGCTGAGGCTGCGTGTGTGCTTGAGCAAGGCACTTAACAACACGTTGCTCTGCGACGACACCGGTGCCAAGCCCTTCCCTTGGACAACATTGGTGGCGTGGAGAGGGGAGACTTGCAGCTTGGGCAACTGCTGGTCTTCCATTTAAAAAAAAGCCTCGCCCAGGCTCACCTGGAAACTTTCCTAGGTGCAAATCCATGGTCTAACACTCCTAATGGAGACCTACACACTGGGCAATCTACCTAGCTTGTCTAGCTGCATTTATCAGAATTTTGTGCTAAGCTAGTCTTATCACTCCACTGCTAAGATGTGTGGAGTAACATACATTCGAACTTTCATTCTTTAAGATTGAGAAACTGAAGAAAAGCTATCAGAAGTTGCAGAGACGGCATTTCAGGGAAGTGAGGGAAGACATAAAGGACAGACAAGACAGGATGGCGAGCCTGTCTGAACTCAACAGGCTGAACAAGAAGGTTGAGGTAAATACTTTGTGTGAAGTTAAGATTTGGTTATTTGGATGGACAAATATTTCTCAATTATTTAGATAGTAATACGTTTAACTTAAGCTTCACTATCTGAGTTTTGAGTTCTTGACTTCTGAAGGAATGTGGTTTTGATGTTATGGCACCAAGGTAAATGAGCAAATGTTATATCAGTCTAAATAAAGTTAAGTAACTAGAGTTTACTACTCATCTGCGTTGACAAGCCGATAACTGTTTTCTGTGCAAGTTTTTTTTTGCATCTTAATGCATGACCAGTTTGTGTCTCTTTCATATTTGTGTTGCTTTTGGTAATACCACTCTATCATCAGCTGGTGATATGTTTTATCATCTCACACCATTTGTAATGCTAATTTTTTAGTGATCTTGCTTGTACCTGATTTCTCATAAGTTTTGTTGCCATGCTTTCTGTCTAGTGAAGAATCCCCCTTTGTAATTTTGAAGATGATTGTCACCTCTTGATCTATTTTTGCTGCTGAAATGAGTTAGTTAGTGTTGCCTGAGAGTTGTTATCTATTTTCATATCCTTTTCTTTTGCTCTTTTTTTTCCAGTGCCTTTGTATTCTTTCTGTAATATAATCCGGGGTGCATACAGTATTATCAGGATCCTATATTGTCAGCCTTATAAAGGTAGATGTTTGAGCTACTGATGGAAGTATTCTGTGAGAAGATAGATCATCAGCCCAATATCATTGTAACAAACATGAATGCCATCAAATTGTCACAACACTTCACCACATTCAACCTATCAAGTTGATATCAGAATGAAGTTGGAGCTCAAGACCAGGCTATTTAGCAATTGCGTTGTGTCAGATTAATTAAATGTCAAGCTAATCCAATTCTCTCCACATATGTTCAAACCCATCCATTCTCTGCCCATTCATTTGCTTCTTGAAAGCCTCTGTCAGATTTACCTCCACTGCCCATCCTGGCCAGCACATTCCACGTATGCACTTATTTCTTTGTGTGGAAAAAAACTTGCCCCACTCATCTGTTCTGATGATGGGCCTTGGCCTGAAACGTCCACTGTTTACTCTTTTCCATAGATAGTGCCTGGCCTGCTGAGTTCTGTGTGTGTGTAGCTGTTTACAATCTACACCTCTCATAATATTACAAACTTTTATCATGTCTCACCTCAGCATCCGCCTCTTCAGAGAAAACACAAATTTGACTAACCTCTCCTTGTACTGCATGCTTCTGATTCAGGTTGCGTCCTAATGGACCTGCACCCCCTTGAAAACTTCTACATTATTTCTATAATGGGGCAACCGGAATTGAATAAATCTGTAACTTAATTTCTCTACTCTGGAATTTGACGCCTCGACCAATAAAGGCAGTAATGCCATACGCCACCTTTACACCCTACCAACCTGTACAGCTATTTTCAGGGTGCTGTTGTCCCCTAGACCCATCTGTACATCAACACTGTGTTAAAGGTTTTACCATTAACAGTGTACTGTCCCTTCACATTTAGTTCCCAAACTACAGCAGCGCACATTTAGTCAGAGTAAACTCCATCTGTCATTTCTCCATCCATACCTGAAACTGATCTATATCCTGCTGTATTCTTTGGCAATCTTTTCCATGATGCACAACATCAGTTTTTTGTATTGTCTGCAAGGTTCTAACTCACCCATCCACTTTTTCATACAGATTATTTATTTTTAATCTCAAAAACCAGAAATCCCAGGATAAATCCATAAGTCACAGACTTCCAGCCAGGTTATGTCCTGTTGACTTGTTACTTTCTATCATTCATGGGCAAGCCAATTCTGAATCCAATCAGATAAGTCACTATTGGTCCTATCTTGGAAGAGCTTACAATATGAGACCTTGTCAAATGCTTTAGTAAAATCTATGCCACCACCATCCACAGCTCTGCCTTCATCAGTGGTCTTTGTCACATCCTAGAATAAGCCTACCACATGGTAGGCTTATTCAGAAAGTCAGAAGGCATGGGATCCAGGGAAGTTTGGCCAGGTGGATTCAGAATTGGCTTGCCTGCAGAAAGCAGAGGGTCGTGGTGGAGGGAGTACATTCAGATTGGAGGGTTGTGACTCGTGGTGTCTCACAAGGATTGATTCTGGGACCTCTACTTTTTGTGATTTTTATTAACGACCTGGATGTGGGGGTAGAAGGGTGGGTTAGCAAGTTTGCAGACGACACAAAGGTTGGTGGTGTTGTAGATAGTGTAGAGGATTGTCGAAGATTGCAGAGAGACATTGATAGGATGCAGAAGTGGGCTGAGAAGTGGCAGATGGAGTTCAACCCGGAGAAGTGTGAGGTGGTACACTTTGGAAGGACAAACTCCAAGGCAGAGTACAAAGTAAGTGGCAGGATACTTGGTAGTGTGGAGGAGCAGAGGGATCTGGGGGTACATGTCCACAGATCCCTGAAAGTTGCCTCACAGGTAGATAGGGTAGTTAAGAAAGCTTATGGAGTGTTAGCTTTCATAAGTCGAGGGATAGAGTTTAAGGGACGAGATGTAACGATGCAGCTCTATAAAACTCTAGTTAGGCCACACTTGAAGTACTGTGTCCAGTTCTGGTTGCCTCACTATAGGAAGGATGTGGAAGCATTGGAAAGAGTACAGAGGAGATTTACCAGGATGCCGCCTGGTTTAGAGAGTATGGATTATGATCAGAGATTAAGGGAGCTAGGGCTTTACTCTTTGGAGAGAAGGAGGATGAGAGGAACATGATAGAGGTGTACAAGATATTAAGAGGAATAGACAGAGTGGACAGCTAGCGCCTCTTCCCCAGGGCACCACTGCTCAGTACAAGAGGACATGGCTTTAAGGTAAGGGGTGGGAAGTTCAAGGGGGATATTAGAGGAAGGTTTTTCACTCAGAGAATGGTTGGTGTGTGGAATGCACTTCCTGAGTCAGTGGTGGAGGCAGATACACTAGTGAAATTTAAGAGACTACTAGACAGGTATATGGAGGAATTTAAGGTGGGGGATTATATGGGAGGCAGGGTTTGAGGGTTGGCACAACATGGTGGGCCGAAGGGCCTGTAATGTGCTGTACTATTCTATGTTCTATAAGTCAATCAAATTAGTAAGAACGATTTACCCTAATGACTGTTCTTATTTTGGCCATGGTTTTCCTAATAATCCAAACCCTAAGAATCCACTCCAATAGATTTCTTCCTACAGATGTGAGACCCATGCATTAATTTGCAAGATAATCTCTATTTCCTTACTTGAATAACAGAACAATATTAGCTATTCACCAGTCCTCTTGAGAGCTTGACTTTTGAGAGGACATGGAGGTCTTGGTCAGGCCCTCAGCAATTTCATCTCTTGCCTCCCTCAGTAACCTGAGGTACTATATATTCCATCAGGCTCTGGAGTCTTATACACCGTCTTCTTTTAAGATTAACACTCCCTCATTCTTCATCTCAAAATGCTTTGACATATAAGTACACTTCACACTGATTATCTTATTCTTGGTAAATACTGATGCAAAGTACTCAGAATCATGAATTGGAATCAATGAGGTTTATTTTTATTGGCTTGTGTGATGTGTTACGTATCCCGTAACTGGATCACTTACCAGCAAAGATAGAGAGGTCCACTGAAGTCTGATGGTACCATTTTTAAACGTTTTTATTTATAAAGGGGCACAAACGGAAGGTTAATACAAACATTTTTGATAACATACGTCGTCAATACTCAATCTAAAGCGCAGGTATAGTAATAATCAATCAGAAATAAGCTCTATCGTTGTCTAGGGGATAATATATTGTCCATTTGGAAATATAACAGTCATTCAAAAGTCGGCAGGCTTCAGCCTTTTGGGAACCGCTGGGTTTCCCGTGTTGGAGAGAGAGAGAGAGATTGGTGAGAAAAGGAACACTTGCCCGGGTCCTTACGAAGCAAAGCCGTGGAATCAGGGGAGCAGGCTTCCCTGTTGTTAGTTAAAAGCGTTTTTCCATGATTCCAGCCACAGACTCCTGATTCGGAATCTAACGCACGTGGCTTCCTTCAAAATGGCTTCCCGCTATGACGTGATCGCTATCGTGTCTCCTTGGTGCGTCTAAAGGGGTCGTCCCCCCCAGACCCTCCTTTATACTTCCTCACGGGATCGCAGGTGTCAATCTCTCTCTCAACCAGCCCACTTTGCCCGAGGGCTTTACACGTGGTCTTCATGAGACAATAGTCAAGGTCGCCTTATTCTGCATCCCGGTGGAACGCGGTATTCAGCACATCTCTCTCTCTCCCATTTCCTGTGTCTATTCAGCACGTCTCTCTCTTCTCTTGGGTCATTGACGCCCCCCCCCCCTTGACTAGGGCTTTTGCGATTCTCACAAAGGAGGGGGCTGGTATGTAAAATCTGATGTCTTGCAGTAACAGTAACAAAGACATGAAGTTACCATAAATTACAAAATAAATAGTACAATAAAAAGGAATAATGATGTAGTAGTCATGGCTTCATGGACCGTTCAGAAATCTGATGGCTGAGGGGAAGAAGCCGTTCCTGAAGCATTGAACATATGTAGGTCTTCAGGCCTTTGTACCACCTCTCCAAAGGTAGTAATGAGAAGAGGACGTGTCCTGGATGGTGAGGGTCATTAATGATGGAAGCTGCCTTCGTGAGGCACTGCTCTTTGATGGTGAGGAGAGCTGTGCCCATGGCTGAGTGTGCAACTGCTTCAGCTTCTTGTGACCCTTTCATTGGTAGCCTCGAAACAAGGTTGTGATGGAATCAGAATGCTCTCCACCATAAGTCTATAGAAATTTACAAGACTATATGGTGACATACCAAATCTCCTCAACTGCTAATGAAGTAGAACCACTGATGTGCTTTCCTTGTGACTGCATCAATGTGTTGGGCTGGGAGTGTTCCTTCGAAATGTTGACACCCATAAAGATGAAACTACTCGCCCTTTCCATTGCTGATCCCTCAGTAAGGACTGGTGCACATTTTCCTGACCTCTCCTTCCTGAAGACTGCAGTCAATTCCTTGGTCTTGCAAAGGTTGTTGCTGGAATACCAGTCAACCAGCCAATCTGTCTCACTCCCTGAACGCCTCCTCATCACTATCTGACATTCTGCTGACAGCAATGGTGTCATCTGCAAATGGTGTTTGAGCTGTACTTAGCTACACAGTCATGGGTATAAAGTAGAGCAGAGCATTGAGCTAAGCATGCATGCTTGAAGCAGAATCCTTCAGTGTAGTGAAGGAAAAGTTGGCAAGCAGTACCAGTATAGATTTGGAGCATAGACTGTTCCACATAACCCACGAAGAGGCAGGCATAGCTGGGGCCCATGCGAGTGCCCATAGCTACACCCTTGGTCTGAAGAAAGTGGGAAGAGCCAAAAGAGAAGTTATTAAGTGTGAGTACCAGTTCCACCAACCGGAGGAATGTGGTGGTGTTGGGGAACTGGTGAGGTCTTTTGTCAAGAAACTAGTGGAGGGCTTTGAGGCCTTCTTGATGGGGAATGGAAGTGTATAAGGATTGGACACCCATAGTGAAAATGAAGTGGTCAGGACCGGGGAACTGGAAGTTATTGAAGAGGTGGAGGGCATGGGATGCATTGGTTCCTGCACCCATGCTGAGCTCGTCAATTTCATCGACTTTGCCTCTAACTTCCACCCAGCCCTCCAATTCACCTGCTCCATCTTGGACACTTCTCTCCCCTTTCTTGATCTCTCGGTCTCTATCTCTATAGACAGACTGTCCACTGACATCGTCTATAAACCCACTGACTCTCATAACTACCTTGAATATACCTCTTCCCACCCTGCCAAATGTAAAAATGCTATTCCCTATTCCCAGTTCCTCCGCCTCCGTCGCATCTGCTCCTAGATGAGGCTTTCCGTTCCAGGACATCTCAAATGTCCTCTTTCTTTAAGGATCGTGGTTTCCCTTCTGCCGTCATCAATGATTCCATTTCCCACACTTTGGCCCTCACCCCATCCTCCCGTCACCACAACAGGGACCGTGTTCCCCTTGTCCTCACCTACCACCCCACCAGCCTCCAGATCCAGCATATTATCCTCTGCATCATCTGCCACCTTCAAAAGGACCCCACCACTAAGCACATCTTTCCCTCTCCACCCCCTCCACTTTCCGCAAGGTTCGTTCCCTCCGCGACTGCCTGGTCCACTTGTTCCTCCCCACAGATCTTCCACCTGGCACTTATCCCTGCAAGCATAAGTGCTACACCTGTCCCTACACCTCCTCTCTTACCACCATTCAGGGCCCCAAACAGTCCTTCCAGGTGAGGCAACACTTCACTTGTGAATCTGTTGGGGTCATCTATTGCATCCAGTGCTCCTGGTGCGGCCTCCTCTACATTGGTGAGACCCGACGCAGATTGCGGGACCGCTTCATCGAGCACCTCTGCTCCGTCCTCTACAACAGACAGGATCTCCCAGTTGCCACCCATTTCAACTCTGCTTCACATTTCCCATTCGGATATGTCCATACATGGCCTCCTCTACTGCCATGATGAGGCCAAACACAGGCTGGAGGAGCAGCACCTCATATACTGTTTGAGTAGTCTCCAACCCCTTGGCATGAACATTGAATTGTCCAAATTCCGGTAATTCCCTCCCTTTTCCTTCCCCTATCCCAGTTTTACTCTGCCTCCTCCTCCAGCTGCCTATCACCTCTCTCATGATTCTGCCTCCTTGTGCTTTCCCTTACATTCCTTCTTCACCTCTCCTGCCTATCACCTCCCTGCTTCCCCTCCCCCACTCTCTGATCTTTCCCCTTACTGGTTTTTCACCTGGCACCTACCAACCTTCTCCTTCCCACCCTGCCCCACCTTCTTTATAGCGCCCCTGCCCCCTCCCTCTTCAGTCCTGATGAAGGGTCTCGGCCCGAAACGTTGACTTTGTTTCCACAGATGCTGCCCGACCTGCTGATTTCCTCCAGCGTGTTGTACGTGTTGCTATGACCCCAGCATCTGCAGTGTACTTCGTGTTTACGCAGAGTAGGACCTCATCCACATCCACTGCTTCCAAGCACATAGTACCTCCTTTAAGCTTAATAAATCCCACCCCCCCTTTCCCTAGTTATTCTTTGGCTCTTGATGTATGATGGGGTGTTTGATAAGTTCGTGGCCTAAAGTAAAAGGAGTCAATTTTAGAAAACCTAGCACATTTATTTTTCAACATAGTCCCCTCCTACATTTACACACTTAGTCCAGCGGTTGTGGAGCATATGTTGAAGAGCTCTAGTTGAAGTTAATAACTCATCTCCTTCTACCGTAGGCCACAAACTTATCAATCACTCCTGATGAGTTATTAACTTCAAACTTTCTGCATAATCACTCAAAGAGTTGAACTGCATGTGCATGTAATGAGAGCTGTATAAGTCATCTCCTTCTACCTTAGGCGCGAACTTATCAATCACCCCTGCTGTGGACACTTTCTAGAGGTCCAAGATCTGTATGCTCCACGACCGCTGGACTAAGTTTGTAAATGTAAAAGGGGACTATGTGGAAAAATAAATGTGCTAGGTTTTCTAAGATTGACTCCTTCTGCCTTAGGCCACAAACTTATCAATCACCCCTTGTATAGTATGTCTTGAGATTTTCTTTAAACTAACTTGCCAATAACTTTCCTTGATCTCCCGATTACTGTTTTGAGCTTTCTAGCATCTTTATAATCCTTAAGTGCTCTAGTTGATTTCAGCTCTTTAAGCCTAACATTTTTTTCTGACTAAATTCACCACCTCTCTCAATATCCAAAGTTGACTTGTCTTGTCATCCTTCTCCTTTTTGTCTGGAACCTATTTGTCCTGTAGTCTAGATGTACAAAAAAGCTGGATGAACTCAGCAGGTTGGGCAGCATCCGTTGAAAGGAGCAGTCAACGTTTTGAGTCGAGACTCTTCGTCAGGACTGAGGAAGGAGGGGGCAGAGGCCTTATAAAGAAGGTGGGGGGGAGGGAGGCCCTATAAAGAAGGTGGGGGGGGAGGGAGGCCCTATAAAGAAGGTGGGGGGAGGGAGGAGAAGCAGGGAGGGGATAGGCAGGAGAGGTGAAGAAGGAATCTAAGGGGAAAGCATTATGGGTAGTAGAAGAAGGCAGAGTCATGAGGGGTGATAGGCAGCTAGAAGAGGAGACAGAGTAGAGGTGGGATGGGGGAAGGGAGAGGGAGGGAATTACCGGAAGTTGGAGAATTCGATGTTCATACCAAGGGGCTGGAGACTACCCAGACGGTATATGAGATGTTGTTCCTCCAACTGAAGTTTGGCTTCATCATGGCAGTAGAGGAGGCCATGTATGGACATATCTGAATGGGAATGTGAAGGAGAGTTGAAGTGAGTGGCAACCGGGAGATCCTGTCTGTTGTGGCGGACGGAGCAGAGGTGCTCAATGAAGCGGTTCCCCAATCTGCGTCGGGTCTCGCCGATGTAGAGGAGGCCGCACCGGGAGCACCGGATGCAATAGATTACCTCAACAGACTCACAAGTGAAGTGTTGCCTCACCTGGAAGGACTGTTTGGGGCCCTGAATGGTGGTAAGAGAGGAGGTGTAGGGACAGGTGTAGCACTTACGCTTGCAGGGATAAGTACCAGGTGGGAGATCTGTGGGGAGGGACGTGTGGACCAGGCAGTCGCGGAGGGAACGAACCCTGCGAAAAGCAGAGAGGGGTAGAGAGGGAAAGATGTGCTTAGTGGGGTCCTGTTGAAGGTGGCGGAAGTTGCGGAGGATAATATGCTGGATCCGGAGGCTGGTGGGGTGATAGGTGAGGACAAGGGGGACACGGTTCCTGTTGTGGTGACGGGAGAATGGGATGAGGGCTGAAGTGCGGGAAATGGAGGAGATGCAGGTGAGGGCATCATTGATGACGGCAGAAGGGAAACCATGATTCTTAAAGAAAGAGGACATTTGGGATGTCCTGGAACGGAAGACCTTGGAGCAGATGCAGCGGAGACGGAGGAACTGGGAATAGGGTATAGAATTTTTGCATTTGGCAGGGTGGAAAGAGGTATAATCAAGGTAGTTATGGGGGTCAGTGGGTTTATAGAAGATGTCAGTGGACAGTCTATCTCCAGAGATGGAGACCGAGAGATCGAGAAAGGGGAGAGAAGTGTCCGAGATGGACCAAGTGAATTTGAGGGCTGGGTGAAAGTTAGAGGCAAAGTCAATGAAATTGACAAGCTCAGCATGGGTGCAGGAAGCAGTACCAATTGTCCTGTAGTGTGTTCGGTTAGTCTTTTAACACTATCCACTGTAGGAGGTGCACTTGCCTACAAACAAGTGTTCCCGATTACCTCTTCATGGTTCTTGCCTAATAATTTTATAATTTGCCCTGCTCCAATTCAATATTCTCCTGCTGGGTCAATAATTAACTTTATCTATAGCTGCCTTAAAACTTAAGGAGTTGTGGTCACAGTTCCTCAATTGTTCTCCCACTGAAAGGTCAGTCACCTGACCAGGCTCATTACCCAACACCAGGTTCAGTATATAGTCCCTTCTTTTGTTGTACAGTCTTCACCTTCTGCATGCAGCACAACCTTGCCAATCAAGGACTGCAGCTACTGCTGGAGGAAAAGGAGTAAGGGGCCTGGAACCCGAGGACCTTAATGCATATATGAGAAATCACAAGAGCAAGGGTTTACCAAGGGATATCAACCAGCACAACAGGCACAGTTCAACCAAGGCAGTAGGCATGTAATATAGGAATATAAGGGACTCCTTCATAGCAAGACTATTTTCATAAAGATTCTCCAAAGTCTTGAATCCCAGTGCAAACCAAATGACTCTCTCTGCACTACAGTATTTAACTCCAACCATGTACCCATGTTTAGCTAGGAGAACGCATCCAGTTGGTCTGAACATAGTGCATCAATGGGCTATATGACGTCGTGTCTTTTAGACCAATTTCAAGGCACATGTGTGTAAACTTATGCTAAACTCAGATATTTCAGTACAGCAAAAATAGGTGAATCCAATTTCTAGATAACAGGATATTCTGCATAGATAATGATATGTGTGATGTGTATTATAAGTGTGATAGTAATAGGAACTGGATTGTGAGGGGGTCAGACTGAAATTCTATGATTGCAGAAAAGGCACCAGGATGGAATGTTGTCTCCTGGGCGAAGGATGTCTGGGCAGAAAATTCTGGAGGGGAGGGTAAACAGCCAGAGATTGTTGAACACAAGTAAAAATGACAGAGGGAGAAGTAGGACGAAGGATAAAGTCCTGCAGAATGAGCATAGGGAGCTAGGTAATAAAATGCAGGACCTTGAGTGTTATTACCTTTGGATTACTCCCAGGGCCACATGCTGATGAGTCTAGTAATAAAAAGCTAGGCCAAATGACTGTGTGGCTGAAGAGTTAGTCTAGGGATCAGAGCCTGTTAGGAAGGATAAGTATTTGCTAAGGTAAAATTTCAGTCAGTGGGATGGGGTGAAGTGTGTCTATTTTAATGCAAGTAGTATTAGGAACAAGACTGATGGATTCAGGAATTCTGGTTCTTGGATAACTGGGATCTCTTCTGTAGTAGAAGCAATCTGTACAAGAGGGTTGGGTTAGACTTGAACTTGCTGGGGACCAACATTGTAGTTCAATTCCAGCATCCTCTGTAAGCAAGTTTGTATGTTCCTTCCCATGTGCATTTGGGTGTCCACTGGGTGTTCTATGTTGTCCCACTGTTCAAAGATGTACCAGTTAGTTGGTAAATTAACCATATAACAATTACAGCACGGAAACAGGCCATCTTGGCCCTTCTAGTCTGTACTGAACGCTTACTTTCACCTGGTCCCATCTACGTGCACTCAGCCCATAACCCTCCATTCCTTTCCTGTCTATATACCTATCCAATTTTGTTTATAAATGACAAAATTGTACCTGCCTCTACCACTTCTACTAGAAGCTCGTTCCACACAGCTACCACTCTCTGAGTAAAGAAGTTTCCCCTCGTGTTACCCCTAAACTTTTGCCCCTTAACTCTCAACTCATGTCCTCTTGTTTGAATCTCCCCTACTCTCAATGGAAAAAGCCTATCCACGTCAACTTATCTATCCCCCTCATAATTTTAAGTACCTCTATCAAGTCCCCGGTCAACCTTCTATGCTCCAAAGAATAAAGATCTAACTTATTCAACCTTTCTCTGTAACTTAGGTGCTGAAACCCAGGTAACATTCTAGTAAATCTTCTCAGTACTCTCTCTATTTTGTTGATATATTTCCTATAATTCAGTGACCAGAACCGTACACAATACTCCAAATTTGGCCTCACCAATGCCTTGTACAATTTTAACATTACATCCCAACTCTTATACTCAATGCTCTGATTTATAAAGGCCAGCATACCAAAAGCTTTCTTCACCACCCTATCCACAGGAGATTCCACCTTCAGGGAACTATGCACCACTATTCCTAGATCACTCTGTTCTACTGCATTCCTCAATGCCTTACCATTTACCATGTATATCCTATTTTGATTATTCCTACCAAAATGTAGCACCTCATACTTATCAGCATTAAAGTCCATCTGCCATCTTTCAGCCCACTCTTCTAACTGGCCTAAATCTCTCTGCAAACTTTGAAAACCTACTTCATTATCCACAACGCCACCTACCTTAGTATCATCTGCATACTTACTAATCCAATTTACCACCCCATCAAATTGGTCATTGTAAATTGTCCTGTGCTTAGGCTAGTGGACTATAGTCATCCCTCGGTATCCGCGGGGGATTGGTTCCAGGACCCCCCCCCCCCCCCCCCGCGAATACCAAAATCTGCAGATGCTCAAGTCCCTTATAAAATGGCGTAGTATTTGTATATAACCTACACACATCCTCCCGTATACTTTAAATCATCTCTAGATTACTTATAATACCTAATACAATGCAAATGCTATGTAAATATTTGTTATACTCTATTGTTTAGGGAATAATGACGAAAAAATGTCTATAGACACAACTATCGTAGCTCTTCTGGGAACGCTGATGCTGCCACGGCATCAGCCGATGTCAATTCTTCCAATATCTTTAAGTTCTTGAGGCTGTAGCGCTTTACATAGCCAGCCAGCCATCCCTTACTAGCCTTAAGCTCCTTCCTCTCGCTCACAACACAAGTAGTGAATGAACGAGATGTGAGGCGAACAATGCTCAAAGAGTGCTGGAGAGAGACTGAGGATCCGTGAAAGGGCGGGCGGCTACAGCAGGGTATGCCTACACATCATTTCATTTGTGTGGATTCAGCTTAGTGCTCGGCATGCAGCAAATTCAAGTTTTGCTTTTTGGAACTTTCTAGAATTTTTTTTTGAATATTTTCAATCCGTGGCTGGTCGAATCCGCGGTTGCGGAACCCGCTGATATGGAGGGCTGACTGTACTGTGTGCTGTGGCTCGAAGGGCCTGTTCCATGCTGTATTTCAAAATAGAATAATAGAGGTGGAGTTAAACTGGATTTACAGTGGGTGTGGGACTTGAGAGAGTGCAGTCAGTTAGAAAATAGAGGTATTTGCAGAAACCAAAGAGTGTAATCCCAGCAATCAGGACAGATTATATCAAGGTGGATAGGCCCACTGTTTTATATTGCATCTATTTTAACAAGGACGGTATCACAAGAAAGCAGCATTCATTATCAAGGATGCCCACTATCCAGGCCATGCTCTCTTCTCACTGCTGCCATCAGGAAGGATGTGTAGGAACCTTAGGGCCCATACCACTAGGTTAAGGAATAGTTATGACCCATCAACCTGAACCAGAAAGATAACTTCATTTAACTTCCTGTACACCAACACTGAGCTGTTCTCACAACCTGTTGACTCACTTTTAAGGACGCTTCATCTCAGGTTCTCAATATTTATTGCTTACTTACTGTTATTTGTATTTGCATAGTTTGTTGTCTTTTACACATTGATTGTTTGTCCGTCCTGTTGTGTACCATCGTTCATTGATTCTACGGTTGGCCCTCCTTATCCATGGAGGATTGGTTCCAGGACCCCCTGTGGATATCAAAAAATACGGATGCGCAAGTCCCTTATTTAACCTGTCTCAGTGTGGTGGAGTTTAGGACCCGGGGGGGCTCTGGACCTTATTTAACCTGTCTCATTGTAGTGGACTTTAGGACCTGGTGGAGCTTGGGACCTGCTGCCCGCAGTGTTTCTTCCGTTGGTGGAAAACAATCATGATTGAAAATAAAGTGGAAAAAATAAAGCGATCAGAAAGAGGTGAAACACCATCGGTCATTAGGGAAGCATTAGGCTACAGATGGTCAACAATCGGAACAATTTTAAAGGATAAAGTGAGAATAATGGAGCATGTGAAAGCCCTGCCCCGATGAAACCTACAATTATTATTAAGCATCGCAGTGGTTTAATTATTGAAATACATATGTTTCTTAAGTATTTTATATGCATAGAAAGGTAAAATATATACTATATACTAAGACAAACGTTTGACTAACTGATGCTAAATAATACCAGATGTACCTGTTCCGACTTAGAGAACTTTAGTTTTTTTCGACTCCCGATCTGCAGTAACCTATGCACATCCTCCCGTATACTTTAAATCATCTCTAGATTACTTATAATACCTAATACAATGTAAATGCTATTTAAGTAGTTGTTATACTGTATTGTTTAGGGAATAATGACAAGATAAAAAGTCTGTACATGGTACAACAACAAGTGCTGGAGAGAGAACTGGGTTTTCCCGATCCGCAGTTGGTTAAATCCGCGCATGCCGAACTCGCGGATAAGGAGGGCCGACTGTACTGTGTTTCTTTGTATTTATTGTGACTTCCCACAAGAAAATTAATCTCAAGTTTGCATTTGAAGGCAGGCAAAGTTGATTAAGTCGACAACTTCCACATGGGTGCAGGAAGCAGCACCAGCACAGTCATTGGCTATGTGGACCAGTCTGTGTTCTGAAGGTATTGGCAATGCCGTTTATCTGGCCACACACTATTTTGAGTTTGTCCATGGGGACCCAAAGAACTTGTGTTGCAGCCAACTACATTTTGGTTGATGCCATCAAATCCATCAAGTCAGTTACAGAGATGAGACTTGATCTAGAGATGAGCAGCATCAAGGAACTTGTCCAAGCACAGAAGATTCATTATGTGCTATGGTCAGCTACAAAAGAACAGCTAGCTGTCACAAAGAAGGGAGTACCAGCTCTTGTGCTGCTGATGGCACTGAGTGAAGGCATATACCTTAAGAACTGTATCAACATCAAGGGCTAGATCTAATCCCCATATCCTAATGGATATTTGAATTATCTTTTAATTTTTTAAATATTCATGTAAAAAGGATGGGAGATTGTTGACACGAGGAAACCTGCAGATGCTGGAAATTCAAGCAACACGCACAAATGCTGGTGGAACGCTGCAGGCCAGGCAGGCCGAGACGGCCCAAAACGTCGACAGTGCTTCTTCCTATAGATGCTGCCTGGCCTGCTGTGTTCCACCAGCATTTTGTGTGTGTTACTGGGAGATTGTTGAGTTCTGTTCATTTGGTCCACGTAAGTATTTAGTTGGGATGTTCATTTTCCCTGTTATGGGCATGTGTGTGAGGGGGATTGTGGATAAGCAGATAGCTGCATTTATCAACTGAACCAGGTTGGACAAAGTAAAATTGTTAAAACAAAAGAAAATTTTGTCTTTGTTGTTTGAGAGTTATCAGTGCTGCCTTTGAAATTAAAATTGATTCTCAGAGATGCTGACACCCAGGAAATTGAAACTGCTCACCCTTTCCACTGCTGATCCCTGAATAAGGACTGGCGTGTGTTCCCTCGACGACTTCTTCCTGAAGTTCACAATTAGTTTCTTGCTCTTACTGGCATTGAGTGCAATGTTGTTGCTGCAACACCACTCAACCAGCTGATCAATCTCATTCCTGTGCACATCTGAAATTCTGCCTACACCAGTTGAGTCTTTGGCAAATTTATAGGTGGTGTTTGAGCTGTGCCTAGCCACACAGCCATGGGTGTAGGGAGAGAAGAGCATTTGGCTAAGCACGTATCCATTGTTGATTGTCAGTGAGGAAGACATGTTATTTTCAATCTGCAGTATCCAGGTGAGGAAGTCAAGGATCCTGTTGCAGAGGGAGATACAGAGAAACCAGTTTTTGGAGATTGTTTGATTAGAACTGAGGATATGATTGTGAATACTGATCTGTAGTTAAGAAACAGCAGCCTGACAGAGGTATTACTATTGCCCTGGTGAACTAAGGTTGAGTGGAGAGCCAGTAAGTTTGCATCTGCCATTGATCTATTGCAGCGGGTGCAGGTCCTTAGGCAAAAGTTGATTCCAGCCATGACCAACCTCTCATAGTACTTCATCACAATAGATATGAGTGCAACTGTGCGACAGTCATTGAAGGAGTTCATTCTGCTCTACTTGGACACAGTTATGATTGTTGCCCTTTCAAAACAGATGGGATCCTCTATCTGCAGGAGTGAGAGATTGAAAATGTCCTTGAATATTGCTGTTAGTTAGTTGGCACCAAATTTTCAGATCTCTACCAGGTACACCGTCAGTGCTGGACGCATTGTGAGGGTTCACCCTGAAAGGTGAAGGTGTTGGCTGTTGGCTGAGGGAAAGTATTGGGGAAACTTATTGCTGTTCTTCAACTTATGAACAATGTGAATCTTTTATGTTCACCTGGAAGGCAAGACAGCATCTGAGTTTAATGAGCCATTTGAAAGATGATACCTCCAAAATCCAGCATTTGAACATTCCTAGATTATTTCAAATTTCATGAGGCTTCAAATACATTTTAAGGATCTGAATTTGAATATGTGTCTCTGCCATTGCCCTAATTTATTGGGAAATGCTCTGCATGGGCTTTTTGAGGGTTAATTAAAAAAATTGAGAAAATGGCAAAAAAAAAGGCACTGCTGTTTTTTAGGAGTTTCAGGAGAAGTCACTGGACTGGGGGAAGCAACAGTTTCTTTACCAACAGCAGATAGCATCACTGGAAGCAGAGAGGAACCTGCTGTCAGTGCAGTGCAAAGCCACGCAGGTATGAGCTTCTAGTATTTGGTGAATTTGGAATCTGCTTTCAGTGATTTAAACATACAGTGGTATGCAAAAGTTTGGGCACCCTGGTCAAAATTTGTTACTGTGAATAGTTAAGTAAGTAGAAGATGAACTGATCTCCAAAAGTCATAAAGTTAAAGATGAAATGTTCTTTTCAACATGTTAAGCAAGATTAGTGTATTATTTTTGTTTTGTACAATTTTAGAATGGAAAAAGAAAGGAGCACCATGCAAAAGTTTGGGCATCCCAAGAGATTTGAGCTCTCAGATAACTTTTACCAAGGTCTCAGACCTTAATTAGCTTGTTAGGGCTATGGCTTGTTCACAGTCATCGTTAGGAAAGGCCAGGTGATGCAAACTTCAAAGATTTATAAATACCCTGTCTCCTCAAATCTTATCCCATCAATCAGCAGCCATGGGCTCCTCTAAGCAGCTGCCTAGCACTCTGAAAATTAAAATAAATGATGCCCATAAAGCAGGAGAAGGCTATAAGAAGATAGCAAAGTGTTTTCAGGTAGCTGTTTCCTCAGTTCGTAATGTAATTAACAAATTGCAGTTAACAGGAACGGTAGAGGTCAAGTTGAGGCCTGGAAGACCAAGAAAACTTCCTGAGAGAACTGCTCGTAGGATTGCTAGAAAGGCAAATCAAAACCCCTGTTTGACTGCAAAAGACCTTCAAGAAGATTTAGCAGACTCTGGAGTGGTGGTGCACTGTTCTACTGTGCAGCGACACCTGCACAAATATGACCTTCATGGAAGAGTCATTAGAAGAAAACCTTTCCTGTGTCCTCACCACAAAATTCAGCGTCAGAAGTTTGCAAAGGAACATCTAAACAAGCCTGATGCATTTTGGAAACAAGTCCTGTGGACTGATGAAGTTAAAATAGAACTTTTTGGCCGCAATGAGCAAAAGTATGTTTGGAGAAAAAAGTGTGCAGAATTTCATGTAAAGAACACCTCTCCAACTGTTAAGCACGGGGTTGGATCGATCATGCTTTGGGTTAGTGTTGCAGCCAGTGGCACGGAGAACATTTCACTGGTAGAGGGAAGAATGAATTCAATTATATACCAGCAGATTCTGGAAGCAAACATCAAACCGTCTGTACAAAAGCTGAAGATGAAAAGAGGATAGCTTCTACAACAGGATAATGATCCTAAACACACCTCAGAATCCACAATGGACTACCTCAAGAGGCGCAAGCTGAAGGTTTTGCCATGGCCCTCACAGTCCCCTGACCTAAAACCTAAAACCTGTGGATAGACCTCAAAAGAACAGTGCATGCAAGATGGCCCAAGAATCTCACAGAACTAGAAGCCTTTGCAAGGAAGAATGGGTGAAAATCCCCCAGACAAGAATGGAAAGTCTCTTAGCTGGCTACAGAAAGCGTTTACAAGCTGTGAGGGTGTTACTAAGTACTGACCATGCAGGGTGCCCAAACTTTTGCTTTGGGCCCTTTTCCTTTTTTGTTATTGTAACCCCCTGGG
The DNA here is from genome assembly GCF_048418815.1 of Hemitrygon akajei. NCBI lineage: Eukaryota > Metazoa > Chordata > Chondrichthyes > Myliobatiformes > Dasyatidae > Hemitrygon > Hemitrygon akajei. The sequence goes on from NC_133126.1 coordinate 106,011,418, forward strand.
TTGCCTCAGGCTCGCTCAGCTCGTTCTCGTCTAGGGGGAGCAGCCTTCGGCCCTGCCAAACTGGGTAATCAGCTTGTGTAGATGCTGTGTGATGTCCCCGCCTCGCCCAAAAACAGATAGTACACCATATGCGATTAAATGAGTACAATTTATAAAGATTACTATAGCTAAGTGATTAATAACGATACAGTACATATGGAAAAGAAAATAAAGAAAAGGTGCCAACTTATCAAAGTCCAAACCACTTCATGCACAACCGTTGGAGCTCAATTACTGAAGTCTTCTGGCCACCATTCAATCCCCTCCGAACTCCTCGACTCGCAGCTCAGGACCTCCCGAAGTGGTCAACCAAGCACATCTATCGTCGTCTCCTCTCCTCAGGGTACCTCCTGGCCTTGGACCCCCGCTTGGGGTCCGTTCCTCGCCCAGTTTACAGCATCGCGTCCTCTCTCTCTCTCACCCCCTTGCGCCGATCTCCCCAAAAGCTCGCCAACAATAGCTTACAGACTCAGAAGAAAGAACAACATTAATCCCAATTGGTTTACAAAGGAATACAATTCTCGTTATCAGTAAATTTTAACCCAAACAAGCTTCCAGCACTCTCTCGCAACAAAGAAGCATTACTACTTTTAACAAAACCGAGAAGCCATTTTGATTTACACAGTAAAGAAAAAGAAGAAACCCCCTTTACATTATTTTGCAACTGTAAAAGATGGAAATAAAAAAGTAATCTTGCTTAAAATATTAAAAAAAGTGTCATCTTTAACTTTTTGCCTTTTGGAAATGAGGTCATCTTTTACTTGCTTAGCTTTTCAGAATAACAGAAATTTTGACCAGGGGTGCCCAAACTTTTGCATGCCATTGTACCTACCATTTGAAAGAAACATACACTGCAGAGAATGTTGTAATGATATGATTGATCATTCAATTAGAGCCCAGGGAGAATAAAACTGGAAATGGTGTAAATGGATATTCAAGGCTTGGCATGGAATTAGTGGGCTGACAGGATCTGCTTCTGTGCAGTATGACCGATATCTTCTGTAGAGTTTTGAAGATTTTAATTTCTATATTACCTGGATGTTGCTTAAATGATAACAGATGACATTGTAATGGGGTTTATTGGGATGTCCTATTTTGCCTTCTCATTATAGACACAAAGAATCATACAGTATGGAAACAGTTCAATAGGCCTATCACAGAACCGTAGAAAAATACAGTATAGAAACAGGCCCTTTCATTTAAACATGCCGAAACATTTAAGCTGCCTACCCCTATCTACCTGCACTGGGACCATAGCCCTCCATACCCCTACCATCCATGCACCTGTCTAAACTTCTCTTAAACATTGAAAGTGAGCTCACATGCACCACTTGTGCTGGCCACACTCTCACAACCCTCTGAGTGAAGAAGTTTCCCTTCATGTTCCCCTTTAACTTTTCTCCCTTCACTCTTAACTCATGACCTCTGGTCGTGGTCCCACCCAGCCTCAGTGGAAATAGCCTGCATGCATTTATCCTATCTATACCCCTAATAATTTTGTATACCTCTAACATATCTCCTCTGAATCTTCTATGTTTAAAGGAATAAATTCCTAACCTATTCAATCTTTCCTTATAACTCAGTTTCTCCAGACCTGACAACATCCTTGTAAATTTTTTCTGTACTCTGTCAACCTTATTTACATTTTTCATGTCAGTAAGTGACCAAGACCAAGCATGATACCCCAAATTATGCCTCACCAATGTCTTACAGCATATGTACTTTGATTTATGAAAGCCAATCTGCCAAAAGCTTTTATTATGACCCTATCTAGCTGTGATGATACTTTAAATGAATTATGAAGCTGTATTCCCAGATCCCTTTGTTTTACTGCACTCCTCAGTGCTCTACCATTCACAGTGTAAGAGATACCCTTGTAGGTCCTACCGAAGTGCAAAACTTCATACTTGTCTGCATTAAATTCCATTTGCCATTTATCCAGCTGGTACAGATCCCACTGCAAGCCCTAATAGTTTTCATCACTGTCCACTGTAGCCCCAATCTTGGTGTCATCTGCAAATTTGCAGATCCAGATAACCAATGATCATTCTGTTCATTGATACAGATGACAAATAACACCGATCCATGTGGTGCACTACTAATAACAGGTCTCCAGTCAGTGAGGCAACCTGCTACTACTACTGACGAAGGGTCTCGGCCCGAAACGTCGACAGTGCTTCTCCTATAGATGCTGCCTGGCCTGCTGTGTTCCACCAGCATTTTGTGTGTGTTGCTTGAATTTCCAGCATCTGCAGATTTCCTCGTGTTTGCTACTACTACTCTGGTTTCTCCCACAATGCCAATGTCTAATCCAATTTGCTATCTCATCTTGAATGTTGAGTGACTGAACTTTTCTGGCTAGCCTCCCATGCAGGACCTTGTCAACTACCTTGCTTAAATCCATGTAGACAACATCCACTACCTTGCCTTCATCAACTTTCCTGGTAACATCCTTGAAAAACTATAAGATTGGTTAGACATGACCTATCACGAATGAAGCCAAGCTGACTCTCCTTAATCAGTCCATGTCTATCCAACTACTTATATATCCTGTTCCTTCCAATAACTTTCTCACTACTGATGTCAAGCTCACCAACCTATAATTTCCTGTTTTATTTTTAGAACCTTTCTTAACAGCAGAACCGCATTGGCTATCCTACAGTCCTTGGGTACTAAAACCTGTCACTTAAATGTCTCTGCTAGGCACTGGCAATTTCTACACTTGTCTCCTGCAGGGTCCGAGGGAACACCTTGTCAGGCCTTGGGGATTTAATTTGCCTTAGACAGCAAACACCTCTTCCTTTGTAATCTGTATAGGGTCCATGAAGTTGATCTGTATATGGTGCATGAAGTTGAGTCCTGATGAAGGATCTCGGCTCAAAAGGTCGATTGTTTACTCTTCTCCATAGATGCTGCTGAGTTGCTCCTCCAGCATTTTGTATGTGTTCCCTGAAACTGATGCTGCTTTGCTTCACTTCTATAGACTCTGTGTCCATCTCTTGAGTAAATATAGATGAGAAAAATTAATTTATGCTCGCCCCTCATCTCTTTTGGCTCCACACATGGATTGCCTTTCTGTTCTTCCAGAGGACCAATTTGTCCCTTGCAATTCTTTTGCTTCTGACATATCTGTAGAAGCCCTCAGGATTCTCCTTCGCCTTGTCTGTGGCGTCGTGCCTTCTGTTAGCCCTCCTGATTTCTTCTTTTAAGTGTTCTTTTGCATTTCTTATACTCCATTAGTACCTCAGTTGTTCCTACATGCCTTTACCTGCTAGGCACCTTTTTTTCTCTTAACCAGGGCCTCAATATCACTTGAAAACCAAAGTTCTCTACACCTGTAATCTTTACTTTTTACTTTGCACATATATAAAATATTTGTACACTCAAAGTTTCACTTTTGAAGGCCTCCCACTTACCAAGTACACGCCCTGTTCCAATCCATATTTGCCAGATCCTTTCTGATACCATCAAAATTGACATTTCTCCAATTAGAATCTCAGCCTGACCAGGCCTATCTTTTTCCGTATTTACTTTGAAACTAGATAGATAGATAGATAGATAGATAGATGGATAGATACTTTATTCATCCCCATGGGGAAATTCAACATTTTTTCCAATGTCCCATACACTTATTGTAGCAAAACTAATTACATACAATACTTAACTCAGTAAAAATATGATATGCATCTAAAATCACCCTCTCAAAAAGCATTAATGATAGCTTTTAAAAAGTTCTTAAGTAGTTTACTTAAATACATTGAGTCCTAACCCCGGCACTTTAACATATCTTACTCCTGGCGGTTGAATTGTAAAGCCGAATGGCATTGGGGAGTATTGATCTCTTCATCCTGTCTGAGGAGCATTGCATCGATAGCAACCTGTCGCTGAAACTGCTTCTCTGTCTCTGGATGGTGCTATGTAGAGGATGTCCAGGGTTTTCCATAATTGACCGTAGCCTACTCAGCACCCTTCGCTCTGCTACCGATGTTATACTCTCCAGTACTTTGCCCACGACAGAGCCCGCCTTCCTTACCAGCTTATTAAGACGTGAGGCGTCCCTCTTCTTAATGCTGCCTCCCCAACACGCCACCACAAAGAAGAGGGCGCTCTCCACAACTGACCTATAGAACATCTTCAGCATCTCACTACAAACATTGAATGATGCCAACCTTCTAAGGAAGTACAGTCGACTCTGTGCCTTCCTGCACAAGGCATCTGTGTTGGCAGTCCAGTCTAGCTTCTCGTCTAACTGTACTCCCAGATACTTGTAGGTCTTAACCTGCTCCACACATTCTCCATTAATGATCACTGGCTCCATATGAGGCCTAGATCTCCTAAAGTCCACCACCATCTCCTTGGTCTTGGTGATATTGAGACGCAGGTAGTTTGAGTTGCACCATATCACAAAGTCCTGTATCAGTTTCCTATACTCTTCCTCCTGTCCATTCCTGACACACCCCACTATGGCCGTGTCATCAGCGAACTTCTGCACATGGCAGGACTCCGAGTTATATTGGAAGTCTGATGTGTACAGGGTGAACAGGACCGGAGAGAGCACGGTCCCCTGTGGCGCTCCTGTGCTGCTGACCACCGTGTCAGACCTACAGTCTCCCAACTGCACATACTGAGGTCTATCTGTCAAGTAGTCCACTATCCAATCCACCATGTGAGAGTCTACTCCCATCTCCGTTAGTTTGTGCTTTAAGATCTTGGGCTGGATGGTGTTAAAGGCACTAGAGAAGTCCAGGAATGTAATCCTCACAGCACCACTGACCCCATCCAGGTGAGAGAGGGATTTGTGCAGCAAATACGTGTTAGCATCCTCCACTCCCACCTTCTCCTTATACGCAAACTGAAGAGGATCCCGGGCGTGCCTGGTTTGTGGCCTCAGATTCTGTATTATCAGCCGCTCCATGGTCTTCATCACGTGCGACGTCAAGGCAACAGGTCTGAAGTCATTCAACTCCTTTGGTTGTGACATTGTGATCACTAGATACAAAACGTTCCCGTACATAAAATTCATAATAGGAGCTCTCTCATTGGGACTTCTATGTACTGAAGAAGGAAACTTTCCTGGACACATTTGACAAACTCTATCCCATCTAGTCCTTTTACAGTATGGGAATTCCAGTCAATATGTGGAAAGTTGAAATCACCTACTATAACAACCTTATGTTTGTTTTACAACAGTCTGTGATCTCTCTACAAATACGTTCTTTTAAATCCCTTGGACTGTTGGCTGGCCTGTAATATAGCCCCATTAACGTAGTCATACCTTTCTTGTTTCTCAGTTCCACCCATAATGCCTCACTAGACAAGTTCTCCTGTCTGTCCTGACTGAGCACTGCCATGACATTTTCCCTGACTAGAGGCCACCTTGCCTCTAATCCTTCCCTCTCTTTCTGCCTTGGAATATTGAGCTGCCAGTCCTGCCCCTCCTGGAACCAAGTCTCACTAATGGCTACAATATCATAATTCCAGGTGTTCATCTATGCCCCGAGTTCACCTGCCTTTCCTATGATACCTCATGCATTGAAATACATGTAGCTCAGGACATTAGTTATACCATGCTCAATACCTGACTTTATCTAAGGTCTTAAAAGGTTCTGTCTCCACAGCCTCTCTACTGATCGTTCTGGCACTCTTGCTATCATCACCCTGCAACTCTAGTTTAAACCCCACCTTGCAGCACTAGCAAACCTTCCTGCTAGGATATTGAGGCGTATCATTTTCCCTGGGTAGAAATGTCTAATACCAGATGCCGTGCATTGAAGGTGAGAACGGGTAGGTCTAAAGGGGATGTGAGGGGTAAGTAGAACCATAGAACATTACAGCACAGAAACAGGCCTTTTGGCCCTTCTTGGCTGTTCCGAACCATTTTTCTGCCTAGTCCCACTGACCTGCAGCTGGGCCATATCCCTCCAAACCCCTGTCATCCATATACCTGTCCAAGTTTTTTTTAAATGTCAAAAGTGAGCCTGCATTCATCACCTCATCTGGCAGTTCATTCCACACTCCCACCACTCTCTGCGTGAAGAAGCCCCCCCCCAATGTTCCCTTTAAGCTTTTCCCCCTTCACCCTTAACCCATGGCCTCTGGTTTTTTTTTCCCCTAGCCTCAGTGGAAAAAGCCATCTATACCCATCATATTTTATACACCTCTATCAAATCACCCCTCATTCTCCTACGCTCCAGGGAATAAAGTCCTAACCTATTCAACCTTTCTCTGTAACTCAGTTTCTCAAGTCCCGGCAACATCCTTGTAAACCTGCTCTGCACTCTTTCAACCTTATTAATATCCTTCCAGTAATTCGGTGACCAAAACTGCACACAATGCTCCAAATTCGGCCTCACCAATGTCTTATACAACCTCACCATTACATTCCAACTCTTTTTCTCAATACTTTGGTTTATAAAGGCCAATGTACCGAAAGCTCTCTTTACTACCCTATCTACCTGTGATGCCACTTTTAGGGAATTTTGTATCTGTATTCCTAGATCCCTCTGTTCTACTGCACTCCTCAGTGTCCTACCATTTACCTTGTATGTTCTACCTTGGTTTGTCCTTCAAAAGTGCAATACCTCACACTTGTCTGTATTAAACTCCATCTGCCATTTTTCAGCTCATTTTTCCAGCTGTTCCAGATCCCTCTGCAAGCTTTGAAAACCTTCCTCACTGTCCACTACACCTCCAATCTTTGTATCATCAGCAAATTTGCTGATCTAATTTACCACATTATCATCCAGATCATTAATATAGATGACAAATAACAATGGACCCAGCACTGATCCCTGTGGCACACCACTAGTCACAGTCCTCCACTCAGAGAAGCAATCCTCCACTACCACTCTCTGACTTCTCCCATTGAGCCAATGTCTAATCCAATTTACTACCTCACCATGTATACCTAGCAACTGAATCTTCCTATCTATCCTCTCGAGCCTGATTGAGTTTTTTGAAGAGGTAACAAAAGAAATTGATGAGGGTAGGGCAGTGGATGTGGTCTACATGGACTTTAGCAAAGCATTTGACAAGGTCCCTCATGAGAGACTCATCCAGAAAATAATGAGGCATGGGATAAGTGGAACCTTGGCTGTTTGGATAAAAAATTGGCTTAAAGGAAGAAAGCAGAAAGTAGTTTTGGAAGGAAAGTATTCTGCCTGGAGGTCGGTGACTAGTGGAGTGCCACAGGGATCTGTCCTGGGACCCCTGCTATTTGTGATTTTTATAAATGACCTGGATGTAGAGGCGGAAGGATGGGTGAGTAAGTTTGCGGATGACACGAAGATTGGAGGAGTTGTGGATAGAGCTGTAGGTTGTCGAAGGTTACAAGAGGATATAGACAGGCTGCAGAGTTGGGCAAAAAAATGGCAGATGGAGTTCAATCTGGACAAGTGTGAGGTGATGCATTTTGGAAGGACAAACCAGAAGACTGAGTACAGGATTAATGGTTGGTTACTTAAGAGTGTGGATGAACAAAGGGACCTTGAGGTTCAAATCCATACATCCCTCAAGGTCGCTGCACAGGTTGATAGGGTAGTTAAGAAGGCCTATGGGATGCTAGGCTTCATTAACGGGGATTGAGTTCAAGAGTAGAGAGGTCATGTTGCAACTCTACAAATCTCTGGTGAGACTGCACTTAGAGTATTGTGTTCAATTCTGGTCACTTCATTATAGGAAGGATGTGGAAGCTATGGCGAGAGTACAGAGGAGATTTACCAGGATGTTGCCTGGTTTGGAGAACAAGTCATATGAAGCAAGGTTAGCAGTGCTGGGACTTTTCTCTTTGGAGCTTAGAAGAATGAGAGGGGACTTGATAGAGGTCTACAAGATTGTGAGAGGCGTAGATAGGGTGGATGGTCAATACCTGTTCCCCAGGGCACCAATAGCAAACACCAGAGGGCGCATGTACGAAATTAAGGGAGGGAAGTTTAGGGGAGACATCAGGGGTAAGTTTTTTACACAGAGGGTTGTGAGTGCCTGGAATGACTTGCCAGGGATGGTGGTGGAGGCTAAAACATTAGGGGTATTTAAGAGCCTCTTGGACAGGCACATGGATGTAAGAAAAATGGAGAGTTATGGGGTAGTGTGGGTTTAGTACTATTTTTAAGGATTATGTGGGTCGGCACAACATGGAGGGCTGTAGGGCCTGTACTGTGCTGTAGTGTTCTATGGTTGTTTACAAACTATAGCGACTACTTGAAAACAAAAGTCAGTGAGAGGCTAAGTAAGGGAATATCGCACTGTCTGGCACGCTTCCAAACAACTGAATTCCAAGTCAAAAAAGTATGTTTAATCCTTTATTACAAACCAACTATATAATCATCTGACTTCCATAATTAAAAAATGAGCAAGACAAGTGTAATTGGGTCAAATGCAAACAAAGACGTGGTCAATAAAAAAAAAGTCCTTCTTACTAACCCCCTCTATGCTGCCATGCAGGTGACTATATTCATTTATATCTACTGCCACCCAAATCCACGTGTCAAACCCACACGACAAATGACCTTAACCCAGAGTGAGGACGTGCAACACAAATACAATTCAGACAGACAATAAATTGATATATGACTCCTACAATCTCTGTAGCTATTAGAATAGAGGCTAATTCTTTTAATATATTTCTTGCTTTCTGTTGTTCAAGTTCACTACTCAAGCTGAACAATTTCTTGTCACTTTAATGCCAGATGACATAGCCCACCTTAAGCTGCAACCTCCATTTCTGGTTGTCTTTCACCATTCGCAACATTCTTCCAGTATCTAATTTACCCAGGACATTAGAGTTTTAATGTATAGTGAGGTCTCCTCTCATTCTTCTAAACTCTGGCATTTATAATAACAACCAAATGTCTTAACCTTGCCTCATGTCAGTAGTGCCATCCCAGGGATCAGTCTGGTGAGCCTTTCCTGCATTTCCTCTGTAGCAAAAAAAAAGTCTTCCTCAGATGAGGAAACCTTAATTGCACACTTATTCAAGGTGAGTCCCTACACAATTGCAGATAGAAACGATAAAAAATTGTTCTCGTATATTGCTCATGATCAACTTCTCTCTAACTTCATTTCAATCACTTGGAAAATGCTGATGAAAAGTCCAACCTGGACATCAATTCTGTTTCCACGTTGATCCACACTGTCAGCTCATCCAGCTTCCTATGAAGCTCCTTACATTAAACTAAATGTAGTTAAGCCTCTCATGCTTCTTCTGACTCTGCTCTTCTCAGTGGACTTGCCTGTTTTTTCTAACTGAGTGGCTTCCCCACCTACTGCACTGTCATTCTGAGTCCCACTCACGGCCTCACTGGTTTAAACCCTCCTAAGTATCATTAGCAAACTTACCTTCAGGGATAGTGGTCACCTGTTTAGTTCAGTTGTAACCTGTTCTTCACCTATGGATCACCCATGCCCTGTAAGAGTACAGGAGCAAGGCTTTTGGCCCACAATGTTGTGCCAAACCAATTAAATTAGTAATTAAATGGCTATCTCAACTAATCTCTTTGTCTACACAGTGGATATATCCTTCCATTTTCCTCTCATTCTTGTGCCTATGGAGATATCTTTAAAAAATCTCTTAATGTTCTGCCTCTACCACCATCCCAGGCAGCATGTCCCAGGCACCCACCACTCTGTATATATTAAAAAAAAATGCCCCTCACAACTCCTTTGAAACTACCCCTTGCACCTTAAATGCATGCCCTCTAGCATGAGATATTTCAACTCTCAGAGAAAGATATTGTCTGTCTACTCTGTCTATGCATCCCATAATCTTATAAACCTCTGTTAGTTCTCCCGTCAGCCTCCAGCGCTACAGAGAAAGCAACCCAAGTTTGTCCAGCCTCTCTCATCATAGCATATTCCCTCTAATCCAACCAACATTCTGCTGAACCTCTTCTGCACCCCTTCCAAAGCCTTGAAAGCCTTCCTATAATGGGACAACCAGACCTACATAATACAGCAAATCAGAATCAGCTTTAATATTACCGGCATATGTTAAATAGTTATGTTTTACATATGTTAGTAGTGCAAAAAAAGTAGTGAGGTAGTGTTCATGGGTTCAATGTCTATTCACAAATCTGATGTCAGAAGGGCAGAAGCTGTTGCTGAATCATTGAATATGTGCCTTCAGTACCTCATCCCTGGTGGTAGCAATGAGAAGACGGCATGATCTGGATGATGGGGGCCCTTATGATGGATGATGCCTTTTTGAGGTATTCATTGCTCCTTGAAGATGTCCTAGTGCCCATGATGGAGCTGACTGAGCTCATAACTTTTTGCAGCTTCTTTCGATGCTGTGCGGTTCTGATTCAGATCTTATTAGGGAGCTTAATGTAAAGGAACCCTTAGGAGGCAGTGATCATAAAATGATTGAATTCATACTGCAATTTGAGAGAGAGAAGCAAAAGTCACGTGTATCTGTATCGGAATGCAATGAAGGGAATTGCAGAGACACGAGAGAGGAGCTTGCCCAGGTGGTTTGGAGGAGGATATTGGCGGGGATGTTGGCAGTGCAGAGATGGCTGAAGTTTCTGGGAATAGTTCACAAGGCAGAGGATAGCTATCTCCCGCAGGAAAAGTTCTCAACGGGCAGGGGTAGCCAACTGTGTCTGACAAGGGAAGTTAGGGACTACATAAAGGGCATATAAGGTAGCAAAAGTGAATGGGAAGTTGGATGATTGGGAAGCTTTTAAAATCTAACAAAAGGCAACTGAAAAGATATAAGAAGGGAAAAAATGAAATGTGAGGGCAAATTAGCCAATAACTTAAAGCAGGATACTGAAAGTTTTTTCAGATATATAAAGAGTAAAACGGAGGTAAGAGTTGATATTGGACCACTAAAATGATGCTGGTGAGGTAGTACTGGGGGACAGAGAAATGACAGACTGTAATTTGCATTAGTCTTCACTGTGACAAAGACACTAGCAGTGTGCCAGAGGTCAGTGAGTGTCAGGGAGCAGGAGTGAGTGCCATTGCTATTACAAAGGAAAAAGTGCAAGGCAAACTCAAAAAGGATTTAAGGTGGATAAGTCGCCTGGACCAGATGGACTACATTCCAGAGTCCTGAAAGAGGTTGCTGAAGAGCTAATAGATGCATTGGTCATAATCTTTCAGGAATAGTTTCATTCTGGCATGGTCCCAGAGGACTGGAAGATTGCAAATGTCACTGCACTCTTTAATAAGAAAGGAAGGTAAAAGAAAGGAAATTATAGGCCAGTTAGCCTAACCTCAGTGGTTGAGAAAGTGTAGGAGTTTATTATTAAGGATGACCTTTCAGGGTACTACTTGGAGACTAATGATAAAATAAGTCAAAGTCAGCATGGTTTCTACAAAGGGATATCTTCCCTGACAAATCTGTTAGAATTCTTCTGGGAAGTAACAAGCAGGGTGGACAAAGGAAAGGCAGTGGATGTAATTTACAGAAGGCATATGATAAGGTGCACACATAGGCTGCTTAACAGGATAAAATTGTATGGCGTTACAGGAAATATACTAGCATGGATAGAGGAATGGCTGACAGGCAGGGAGCAGCGAGTGGGAATAAAGGGGGTTCATCTGGTTGGCTGCTAGTGGTGTTCCGCAGAGGTCAGTATTGGGACCGCTACTTCACATAGTTTGTCAGTGATTTGGATATTGGAATTGATGGCTTTGTGGCAAAGTATTCAGATGATACGAAGAAAGGTGAAGGGTAGGTAGTGCTGAGGAAGCAGCAGGACAGACAAATTTTGAAGAATGAGCAAAAAAGTGGCAGATAGAATATAGTGTTGGGAAATGTATGATGATGTATTTTGGTAAAGGAATAATAGTGCAGACTATTATCTAAATGGGGAAGAAGGTTCAAACATCAGAGTTGCAGAGGAACTTGGGAGCCCTCATGTAAGACTCCCTGAAGATTAATTTACAGGCTGAGACTGGTAAAGAAGGCAAATACAATGTTGGCATTTATTTCAAGGGGAATAGAATATAAAAGCAAGGAGATAATGCTGAGGCTTTATAAGACACTAGTCAGGCCGCATTTAGAGTATTGTCAACAGTTTTGGGCTCCATACCTCAGATAGGATGTGTTGTCATTGGAGAGAGTCCAGAGGAGGTTCATGGAGATGATTCTTGGAATGAGGAGCATTTGGCAACTTTAGGCCTGTACTCTCTGGAATTTAGACGAATGCAAGGGAATCTTATTGAAACCTACTGAATGTTGAAAGGGCTAGATTGGGTGGATGTGGAGAGGGTGTTTCCTATGGTGAGGGTATCCAGACTAGTTAGTAGGAAAGAAGAGAAAAGAAAAAAATAATGATTGGGCCCATTACATTAAACCAGCCCAAATGTGCACATAAAGTTGGAGCTCATCCTGGAATTGTCTTTTTACTCATGTGCTGGACCCACGATCTGCGTGAAAGCATGCACCACAGTCCAAACTTCACTCAAAATCCATCTCAAACAAACAGGCTCTCTCAGAAATGTTGAACCATTCGTGCATTGGGGACACTCCTTCCCACAGCATTCTCAGCCATCTTAACCTCCTGTCCTCTCCGCAACTCCTCCCAAAAAGACCCTGAACCAGACTACTGCCCGTCACAAATCTCTCTCTGCCCCACTCTCTAGACCTTTCTCCCAATTCCGCCATCCTGATTAGCTGATGCAATTTTCTTAAGTTGAGCAGCAGGGCTTCGTAGCTCTAGCTGAAATGAAAATATTCTACCAACAGGACACACTGCTTTTGCAGAAATTGCTAAAATGAAATACTGACAGCATGGCAGTAGAAACACTAGCATTGGGCTTCTTTAAGAAGTGTGGATGAAGCCAGAGATGGAGAGATCAGAATCAAAATGGGATGGGGAATTAAAGTGATTGGTTGATGAAAGAGCAGGGCACTCATGCATATTGAGTGAAAGTGTTTAAGGAAGTGATTACCCACTTTTTTTGGTTTCTTCAGTATCAAGGAAACAATGTCATGATCATTGATTTGAAATGATGCTTCATCTGGAAGGTGTGTTTGGTACCCTAAATGGTGGGAAGAGAAAAGGAAACAGGTTGAAGTTATATCTCCTGTGGTTGCACAGGAAGGTGCAGTGAGAAAAGCTGTGAATGTTACTGGAGATAAAAGAGTGGAAGAAGCTGTTCCTGAATTGCTGAATTGTGCCTTCAGGCTTCTGTACCTCATTCCTGTTGGTAACAATGTAAAGAGGGCATGTCCTGGGTGGTGGGGATCCTTATTGATGGACACGCCGCCTCCCTGAGGTACCACTAAGATGTCTTGAAAACTACAGAGCGTGGTACCCATGAGCTGACGAATTTTGCATGTTTCTGCAACTTATTTTGATTTTGTGCAGTAGCACCTCCCATACCCAATGGTGATGCAGCCAGCTAGAATGCTCTCAATGGTACATTTATACAAGTTTTCAAGTGTTTTATTTGACAAACCAAATTTCCTCAAACTCCTAATGAAATATAGCTGCTGTCTTGCCTTCTTTATAGGTGCATCAATACGTTGCATCCAAGTTAGGTCCTCAGAGATATTGACATCCAGGAACTTGAAATTGTTCACTCTCTTCAATTCTGATCCCTCTATGAGGATTGGTTTGTTTTCCCTCATCTTACCCTTCCTGAAGTCCACAATCAGCTCTTTAGTCTTGCTGATATTGAGTGCAAGGTTGTTGCTGCGACATTACTATGCTACCTTGTATATCTCATGAAAGTTCAAGTTACTCTGAGGTAAACATTTTTTCTTAATTTTCTTCCATCGCCTTGGAGGTGGAGTGATAGTGTTTAGGGAGGATAGTGAGAGTGGTAATGGTGCATTTTAAAATGCAGTATCAAGAATCGATTTTGTTTAGGTGAGGATTTTTTTTTACAATAAAAGGCAAGGAAATGGAGCTGAAATAAATAGTGGAATGGGATCAAAGAGCTGATTACTTTGTGCTGAGTTGTGGCTTGGGTGCTAGTTGTACCCAGTCTATTTCAACAAACCATTATAGTGACCTGTCTAATTTTTCGACTGACAACAATTTACTGTGCAACAATTTGGATCTTAACTGGTCAACTTGTCTCCACATAAGTTCTTGCCAGCTCCTGGTCAAGAGACTGGATATTTTGCATCAGTGAGACATGAAGTGTCTTTGAATGAGCGAGTGAGTGACAAAACTAATCAAAAGAAAATGAGAGACAAAGATGACAGACCTATTGTATCTAAGAGCATATTCCTATTTTTTGTTATTCCACCTTATTCAGTAAAAGCGTGAAAAATTAAGCTTGGTTTAAATTGTATTTGCAGGTCTCTGTCTCTAGTATTATGTGAAGGTTCAGTTTTAGTTGGTTTTATAATGTTTGTTGTTTTCATCATTAATTCAGTTATCACTGCTTTAAATTGATATCACATATGGTTGAATAATTAGAAAATAGTCTCCTTTGTAATGTATTTGGCATTTCATTACATTTTAATGCATTCTCTTTGACCTCTAAAAGAATCTGTTTTATGCACTTGCCTGTTTTCAGAGTTGGCAGGTTTGCCATGTGATAGATTGAGTTGACTGGGAATACATTCTGTGGTGTTTAATAGAATGAGTGAAGATCCAGTCAAAATTTGAAAAATTGTTAAAGGTTTTGGCAGGCTAGATTCATGGAAGATGTTTCGCCAGGCTGAGGAATCTAGGAGCAGGAACACAGGCTCAGAGGACCATTGAGGATTGAGATGAGAGGAAATGTCATTCAAGGCAGTGAACCTCCAAAAATGTCTTTAGAGTGTTCTGGAGGCTTAAGTAGAATATATTCATAATAGAACTGACCCGTCAGCCCATTATATCTATGCAAATCATGATGCCAAATGAAACTAATTCTTTCTGTTTCCACACAATTCATATCCCACCATTTCATGCATATTCACGTTTCTGTATATATGCCCTTTAAATGGCACTATTGTATCTGGCAGCACATTCCTTGTATCTGCCACTCTGTAGAGAAAAATACACTTGCCCTACGCATCTTGAGCTTTTCCTCTCTCTCACCTTAAAGCGAAGTCCTCTTGTATTTATCACTTCTTCCTTGTGTTAGGGGTCACCCTAGTTTGAAAAGGGGTTCAGAATAGAACCTATGAACTGTGCTGCTACTAAGAGAGAGAGAGAGAGAGGTGTCTAGCACAATGAGAGAGAGAGAAACAGAAACTGCTCGAAAGATTGATTGTTATGGTTCTCTGCCAGCATGTTTACCTTTTCCCCAAGGACTTGCCTGCTTGTAGAATTCCTGCAAGCGAAGGGCGGAGCAGGTTGATGGACAGCTGGTGTCCAACATGGAGAGATAAAAGCCAGGTCCGCTGTTAGACAGACAGACACACCAAGACACCACGAGGCACACAGTACAGACACTGAATGAGCTTTGTTGCACCCACACGAAGGTGGGGTTTTTGGAGGTTCGATTCAGGGGAAATCAATCAGTGGCTCACAATGTGAAAAGGTGCGACCGGTGGGGAATTATTTGTGTGTCCACCCTTGTCTGGGTGATAATTCCACCACTGAGGAATGGTCGTACGTTGCTATGGTCATAGTCAGTGACCACAACAGGATTTCGGAAGACAACGGGAAGATCGATGGTGACAGCTCACCTCTCTCTCTCTCTCTCTCTCTCTCTCTCCCTCTCTCTCTCCCTCTCCCTCTCCCTCTCCCTCTTCTCTCTCCCTCTTCTCTCTCTCTCTCTCTCTCTCTCTCTCTCTCTCTCTCTCTCTCTCTCTCTCTCTCTCTCTCTCTCTCCCTCTCTCTCTCCCCCTCTCTCTCTCTCTCTCTCCCTCTCCCTCTCTCCCTCTCTCTCATGTTACTCAACTAAATACCCTGAACTGAACTCCCTTCATCCCATCGTAACTGCACCCATTTACCCCTAGGTTTGAAAGAGCCTAGTTTTGTTCCTATTTCCACACATATATATATCTATATCATTGCTAACCTCTTTGATATATTTGCATTTATATTACTGTGTTGCTTAGTTACTAATAAACGTTATTAGTTTATATCGATACCAGACTCCATTGTGTTTTCCATTTCTGTTGGTTCTTTAACCTGGTCACGGGGTACATGACACTTGGAGAAAATAAATATATCTACTGCATCTATGTTTCTTTAGAATTTTATAAATGTCTATCTGGTGTGCAGTCAGCCTCCAACACGGTATAGGGCTCCATGGTAGCGTAGCGGTTAGTGTAAAGTTGTTATAGCTTGGGCTGTTGGAGTTCAGAGTTCAATTCCGATGGCATCTGTAACGAGTCTGTACACCCTTCCTGTGGAAATGCTTGGATTTTCTCCATGTGCCCTATTTTCCTCTCACAGTCCAAAGTACCGGTTAGTAGGTTTGTTGTTATTGCTGTTCTTTTTTGCATCTTCTGGCAGATTGTGTGGCACTTTTTGATATTTCCTTGGTATTTGTCTGTTTTTATGAGGCTGAGTTGCTAGCTCAATGCTCAACCCAACATTGATGCAGGACCATTCACCTGGAAGTCCGGTGCTGATGCCACTGCATTAGTCTATTCGGTGTTGTATCACAGTAAGTAAATATAATAGACTGGAGAAATAAACTGATCATGTAGATTGATTGAATCTGTATATTAACAGTTATAATAATGGTGCTGAGGTGAAAGATCACTGAGGAAGAAGATCATACGGTAAATGGTCTTATTGATGGAACAGACTTGGAGGGTCTGCTCCTTTTTAAGTTCTTAAGATCTTATTTAAATTTTACAATCTCTTTGCTTATTAGAAATCAATGGAGGAAAATGAGGAACAGAACAAGAAACCACAGGGAGAAGAAGAACACGTCATTCAGAGTAAAAATCTCCAACAGAAACAACTGTATAAGGAATTGACCAAATGTAATGAATTGCTGCAGTCCACAGAGCAGGCTGCCAGGTAATGTACTGTTGTTGGGCTAAAGTGGGTTGTGCACTGTGACATTCTAATATATAACAGTTGTGGATGGGTGAAGAGCTCCTAGTCCATTATGAAATAGCAGCGCCAGCACAATGTGCAAAGATTCCAAACTTCGTCTGATTCTGGAAAATGATTCCACATTCATTGTCCTTGAAGTAGAGAACTCCTAACATTCACAGTGCCCTTGTGAAGCAATTCCTCCATATTTTAAGAGGCCAACCTCTTATCTGCCTGTGCTATCTGAGACTTCCGGTTCAAGATGGCACTTGTGAATCTCAGTGACTTCTGGCTGGTGGCTAACAAAACAAAGGAAACAACTGACTACTTTGTTACTCATTCTTTTTCTGGCAAATGATCATCACAAACAATAGCCTATAACTTCCCTTTGGACCTTGAGGCAATTTGATGCGGCAGAACTGAGGTGAGGTGAGGCAGTGGGCCCATCGCCAAGGAAGATCCAAGGTTTGCTCAACTTAACCGTAATCTGTGATCACTGGTGCTGTAAAGCAATGTGCTAACTGCTACTGTACTACCAAACAATCATTAAGTTATGGAAAGTGTGTTTGGAGAGTTCACAAGACTGATTCATGGCACGTGGGCTCCTATGAAGTATGACTGAAGAGAATGGGTTTGTACACAGATGTTCAGAAGAGCAAGATGAAAGGTGAAAGATTCTGTGACAGCTTAGCTAGGCAGATTCTATCCAGGTGGTTTCCTGGTCGGGTGGGGGCAGTCTAAATCAAGCCTCTCAAGAGGGAGCATAAAGTGCTATCTCTCGCCGAGAAAGTAGAAATCTTAGATCTTTTGAAAAGTGGCATGTCGCTTGCCAAAGCTGTCCTCAGCCCTTAACCCTCATGGATCCTGACTTTAGTATCATTGAGCCTCCTCCAACGCGTCCTTATTCCCTAAACAATACCGTGTAACAACTATTTACATAGCATTTCCATTGTATTAGGTATTATAAGTACTGTAATCTAGAGATTAAAAGTATTACTTGTTGTTTGAGCATTGTTCGCCTTGCGTCTTGTTCGTTCGCTACTTGTGTTGTGAGCAAGAGAAGGAGCTTAAGGCTAGTAAGGGATGGCGGACTAGCTATGTAAAGCGCTACAGCCTCAAGAACTTAAAGATCATGGGAGAATTGGGATTGGCTGATGCCCAGGCGGCATCAGTGTTCCCAGAAGAGCTACAATGGTTGCGTCTCTACTGAACATGTACAGACTTTTTTTCTTGTCATTATTCCCCAAACGATACAGTATAACAACTATTTACATAGTATTCACATTGTATTAGGTATTATAAGTAATCTAGAGATGATTAAAAGTATACGGGAGGATGTGGGTACGTTATATGCAAATATTACACCATTTTATATAAGGAACTTGAGCATCCACATTTTTTTGGTATTTGCGGGGGGTCCTGGAACCAATCGCCTGTGGATAAGGAGGGCCGACTAATAGGGGTAATGTCACAATTGTAGTGAGGGACTTCAATATGCAAGGGGATTAGGCACCCCCCCTACAAATCGCCTTCCGACACAACTGATTGACAGATGACGCAATAGCCACTGTTCTACACACTGTCCTTACACATCTGGAGAAGAAGGATGCTTATGTGAGAATGCTGTTCTGGAACTACAGTTCAGCATTCAACACCATAATTCCTTCCAGGCTCGACAAGAAGCTCCGAGACCTCAGCCTTTGCCCTGCCTTGTGTAGCTAGATCCGATCGCCGGCAGGTGGTAAGAGTGGGCTACCTCTCCTCTGACCCTCAAAGCAGGTGCCCCTCAGGGCTGTGTATTAAGCCCCCTCCTTTACTCTGTATACCCATAACTGTGTCGCCATCCACAGTTCCGCTGCTAATTAAATTTGCTGACGACACTACACTGATTGGCCTGATCTCAAATAATAATGAGGCAGCTTACAGAGAAGAAGTCATCACTCTGATACAGTAATGTCAAGAAAACAACCTCTCCCTCAATGTCACAAAAACAAAGGAGCTGATTGTGGATTACAGGAGGAATGGTTAGCCCCTATTGACATCAATGGATCTGGGGTTGAGAGGGTGAACAGCTTTAAGTTCCTTGGCATGAATATCACCGAGGATCTGATAATGTAATGGAGGGACTGTCTTATTCCCTTCTACGGCTAAAGGATTTTTTGGTGCATTATTGCCCCCTTTTAAGGCTAAAAGGTTGCTAGCTGTTCTGCTGAAATGGCAAATTTGAGTTAGTCAGATATGCGAAGTATGGCAGACTGAATTGTTCCCTTTTTGTTTAAGATTGTTGCTGCTTTATAATTAACTTATTTCATAATTAACCTGTGGTCAAAACTATCGGAGCAGGCTTTGCACCTAGATCCGCATGGACAAATATGGACCTTTTGCTGTGCTGATTGCTTAAGGGGAAGTAACTCAAAAGCTGTTGTAACTGTTAGAAGTTCTGCAAAATACCTGTATAAAAGGGATGGTATCTGTATGTAAGTTAGAGATCCTAGGATAGGGGTCCAGTTGCCAAGAGGGGATTCTTGCCCACTGTAGATCTCGGATCTCTCGCCAGCTGAAGTTGCAATAAAGAAGAAATGGTTGATTGAAAGTATATGGTGTCTGACTTGACTTAATTCCACAGATCTCACATGGTCTGTCTATACCGGCTGTGTGGTGAAAAAAGCACAACAGTGCTTCTTTCACCTCAGACGGTTGAAGAAGTTTATAAAGGTCAATGTACCAAAAGCTCTCTTTACTACCCTATCTACCTGTGATACCACTTTTAGGGAATTTTGTATCTGTATTCCTAGATCTCTTTGTTCTACCGCTCTCCTCAGTGTCCTACCATTTACCTTGTATGTTCTACCTTGGTTTGTCCTTCAGTAAAGTGTAAGTAATAAAGTTAATTCAATTCAAAATCAGGTTGGTGTTGGATTGCAAGAGAGGGAATTTGTTGAATGCCTAGGGGTTGGCTTTTTGGAGCAGCTTGTGCTCAAGCCTGCTAGGGGAAAGGCTGTCTTAGATTGGGTGTTGAGCTTCTTCCCCTCTGCCATCCGATTCTTCAATGGACATTGAACCCATGAACACTACCTCACATTTTTAATATACAGGTGTCCCCCGCTTTCCAAACATTCGCTTTACGATGCTTCGCTTTTACGTACGAAAGACCTACATTAGTACCTGTTTTCGCTAACCGAAAGAGGATTTTCGCTTTTACGAAAAAAGACGCCTGCTGTAAACTTGTGTTTACCTCGAGAAAGACTACCATGACCATGAAGCCTTGCGCTAGCTGGTGTGTGCGCATGCATGTATGTGTCAATTTTTTTTCTACTAATTGGTTTTGGCTCAATTTTCCCCATTCGGGTAAGTGAAACTACACTGTAAATACATTATTTCAACTTTATATAGCTGTGTGTTTATCATACCTTTCCTGCTTTTACTATATGTTAGTGTTATTTTAGGTTTTATGTGTGATTTGGTATGATTTGGTAGGTTATTTTTTGGGTCTGTGAACGCTCAAAAATTTTTCCACATATAAATTAATGGTAATTGCGTCTTTGCTTTATGCCATTTTGGCTTACGAACGACTTCATAGGAATGCTCTACCTTCAGATGGCGGGGGAAACCTGCATATTATTTCTGTTTTTGCACAATATTTAATCTATTCAATATGCATATACTGTAATTGCTTTAATTAATTATTTTTACATTTTGCTTCTCTATTATGTATTGCATTGAACTGCTGCTGCTAAGTTTACATATTTCACGACACATACCAGTGATAATAAACTGATTCTCATTCTATGTAATAACCAGGATCTTATTAGTCAGCTTACCATAAAGGAGCTTTTAGGAGGCAGTGATCATAATAAGATTGATTTATACTGCAGTTTGAGATGGAGAACCTTAAGTCACATGTATCAGTATCGCAATGGAATAAAGGGAGTTACAGAGGCATGAGAGAGGAGCTTGCCCCAGGTGGATTGGAGGAGGATACTGGAGGGGATGATGTCAGAACAAAGGGAGCTGAAGTTTCTGGGAATAGCTTACAAGGCGCAGGATAGATATATCCCTCATAATAAGTTGTTCTTGAATGGCAGGGCTAGGCAACCGTGGCTGACAAGGGAAGCTAAGGACTGCATAAAAGCCAAGGAAAGGGCATATAAGTAACAAAAGGGAAGTTGGATGATTGAGAAGATTTTAAAATCCAACAAAAGGTAACTAGAAAGCCATAAGAAGAGAAAAGATGAAATCTGAGGGCAAACTAGCCAATAATATAAAACAGGATACAAAAAGGGTTTTCAGTTATATAAAGAACTAGACAACGGGGTGACCCGTTGGGGCACCCTTTGAGAGAAGGGTAGTGCAGTCTGATGTGACCAGAATGAACATTAAATTTTGTATTGGTATCACTTTGCTTTGGAAATTAAAGAAGGAAACTTCAGTTTATTAAAAAAGAAGGATGCGTAGCTAGGCAAATATAGCTCCTCCTCGTTTAACGAGGGACACTTTTGATGGCATCATTTCTGATTGATCTGCCACCCTTATAACCATATAACAATTACAGCACAGAAACAGGCCATCTTGGCCCTTCTAGTCCGTGCCGAACACTTACTCTCACCTAGTCTCACCTACCTGCACTCAGCCCATAACCCTCCATTCCTTTCCTGTCCATATACCTATCCAATTTTTTTTAAATGACAAAATCGAACCTGCCTCTACCACTACTATGTCATTACAATAAGATTTAATTATCTCTTATTGATGAGTGGTAGTTAGATCTGTCCCAATCCTGCACATTCTGATGGTGATTAGCAGAATGTGGCTGCTCAAAATGGAGCATCTCTGCCCCTGTGCTCCAGTTGGTGTTGCTGCTGTGAGCATCGTGAGTCACTTCTGAGGCTGGCCGTGCGCATATGTCGTGGTGCTGTGTCACGGTTTCCACCATGGCTGACATCGGCTCTTGGGTGAAAGTGGGCTGTTGATTTTGGCGAGTGCGCAATTTTATACGAACATATAACCCTGAACTTTCCCTGCTTTCTGTAAGTTAGCGCATTTTAAGTCAATTTAGCCAAAAATAGTTCCGCTTAATGCTCTAATTGGAGGTCACAAACAGAGCTTGAGAGTTTTGGTAGTATATAGATAAAAGGAAGGTGAGAGTTGATACTGGACCACTGCAAAATGATGCTGGTGAGGTAATAATGGGGGACATAGAAATGGCAGATGAACTTAAGTACTTTGCTTCATTCTTTGCTGTGGAAGGCACTAGCTGTCTGTGAGTGTCAGCGAGCAGGATTGAGTGCTGTTGTTTTACAAAGGAAGAAGTGCTGGGCAAACTGAAAGGTCTTAAGGTGGATGTCACATGGACCAAATGTACTACATCCCAAAGTCCTGAAAGAGGTTGCTGAAGAGGTAACAGATGCATTGGTCATGATATTTCAAGAATCACTTGATTCTGGCATAGTCCTGGAGGACTGGACGAATGCAAATGTCATTCTACTCTTTAAGAAGGGAGGAAGACAAAAGAGAAGAAGTTGCAGGTCAGTTAGCCTAACCTCAGGCTTGGGAAAGTGTTGGAGTCCATTATTAAGGATGAGGTTTTGAAGTACTTGGAGACTAATGATAAAATAAGTCAAAGTCAGCATGGTTTGCATGGTCAGCAAAGTAGCAAGCAGGGCAGACGAAGGAGAGGCAGTGGATGTCATTTACTTGGATTTTCAGAAGGCATTTGATAAGGTGCCTCACATGAGGCTGCTTAACAAGATAAAATCCTTTGGCGTTACAGAAACTGTACGGCATGGATAGAGGAATAGCTGACAGGCAGAAGGCAGTGAGCGAATAAAGGGAGCCTGCCAGTGACTAGTGCTGTTCCTCAGGGATCAGTATTGGTATCGATTCTTTTCACATTGTTTGTTAATGGTTTGGATAATGGCATTGATGACTTAGACAAATTGCAAGAATGGGTTAAAAAAAATGATGTGGAATACAGGGTTGGGAAACGTATGATAATGAATTTTGGTAAAAAGAACAATAGTGCAGACTATTATCTAAACGGGGAGAAAATTCAATCTTCAGAGGTGCAAGGGACTTAGGAGTTCTTGTGCAAGATGCCAGAAGGTTAATTTACTATTGAGTCTGTGGTAAAAAAGGCAAATGCAATGTTGGCAGTTATTTCAAGGGGAATAGAATATAAAAACAAAGAGATAACGCTGAGGCTTTATCAGGCTGCACTTGGAGTAGTCCCCGAGTTACGAACGTCCGACTCACAAGCAACTCGTACTTACGAACTGAGGAAGGAGAATGCCATCTGCCATTTTGGATCGCGACGCCTTCCACCATTTTAAGTCGTTGCCGTTGACACTGTGTTGAGTGTGTAACTTTGTATTTGGCTTAAATTTTTCTTAGCAAGATTCACCCTGATACCACCATCCCCCCCCCACTTTTCTGGTTGGCTGGTGGTGCAGTGAGATCAGCGCCAGGCTCGAGAACGAAGGTTCCCGAGTTCGATCCAGTGACAGACCACTCCCGAGCACGCCGGTTGATATCGAGCTCGCAACTTGACCTTGTAAAAAAAAAACACTGCCACCTCCAGTTTAAATTCCCATGCGGAATATTGTGGAGGATCAAATACTCAAACCCAGCACAGCCCCCACTTGTCCCATTTAACCTGCAGTGGACTTTAGGACCCAGCCCTTAGGAGCCAGCGGAGGTCGGGACCCGCCACCCGCAGAGTTTCTGTTCCATTGACGGGAAGTGATTGCGATTGAAAATTAAGTGGAAATAATAAAGCACTTGGAAAGAGGTGAAACGTCATCGGTCATTGGAAAAGCGTTAGGCTACAGTCAGTCAATGATCGGAACGATTTTAAAGGATAAAGTGAGAATAATGGAGTATGTGAAAGGCCCTGCCCCGATGAAAGCTACAATTATTACTAAGCAACGCAGTGGTTTAATTATTAGAATACATATGTTTCTTAAGTGTTTTATATGCATAGGAAGGTAAAATATATACTATATACTAAGACAAACGTTTGACTAACTGACGCTAAATAATACCAGATGTACTTGTTCTGGCTTATGTACAAGTCTGACTTAAAGACCGACTCAGGAACGGAACTTGTTCATAGCCTGTATTGTTAGCTGTTTTTGGCCCCTTAGGATGCATTGTCGTTGGAGAGAGTCCAGAGGAGGTTCACGAGGATGATTCCGCAAATCAAGGGATTAACACAGGAGGAGCATTTGGCCTGTACTGACCGCAATTTAGAAGGACGTGTGGGGATCACATTGAACAGTGGTCCCCAACCACTGGGCTGCGGACCAGTACTGGTCTGCAAAGCATGTGCTACTGGGCCACGAGGGAACAATATGATTTGGTTATATGAAACGATATGAGTCAGCTGCACCTTTCCTCATTCCCTGTCACGCACACTGTTGAACTTGAATGCATGCGAGGTCATTAAGCACGCAAGGTCATCAGCCGGTCATTAACCTACAACTACTCAATGAGTAAAAAACAAACATTGCTTGAGAATTTCTTTGGAAGAGGTGGTAGGGACATAAAAGGCCTAATGATGATGATAACGCAGAGACAGCTGAGGCCGAGACTGCAAAAAAAAAGAAAGCTTCCTTCAATAGAAAATACGTCGAGATGTACATAAAATATGGCTTTAATGCGACTGGTGACTCACACGCTCCAAGCCCCCTGTGTGTGATATATGGAAACAAGCTGTCTAATGAGACAATGAAACCCTCAAAACTGCTTCGGCACCTTAAGTCCAAGCACCCTGCACACAAAGACAACTCATTTGAGTTTTTTAAGCAGAAAAAACATGAGCAAGTGGGACAGAAGCAAGAGCTGAGAGCCACTACCTCCACAAATGCTGCTGCTCTGAGAGCGTTGTACTTAGTGGCTAGCCATATTGCTAAGGCTAAGAAGCCTTTCACTGTAGGTGAAGAATTGCTTTTGCCTGCTGCCAAGGACATGTGCAGTGAACTGTTGGGAGAAGCTGCAGCTAACAAGATGACACAGGTTTCTCTTTCAGCTACCACAGTTTCAAGGAGAATCGATGACATAGCAGAGGACATCGAGTCACCATGTGACGAGGAGTGGACAGCAATATGTGCTTACCTGTGTGACATCTTCAACCTGCTCAATGAACTCACTTTGTCACTTCAGGGGAGAATGACAACTGTCTTCAAGTTGGCAAATAAAGTGTCTGCTTTCAAAGCCAAACTGGAACTGTGGGGACAGTGAGTGGACAGGGGCATATTTGACAAGTCCCCAGAATTAGCTGGGATTTTGGGAGAGACTGAGGCTGCACCATCCTTCTCACAGCTGGTGTGCGATCACCTATCTTTGCTGTCGACAGAATTCAAGCGTTACTTCCCAACTGCAAATGACCCAAGACGTGCAAAGGAATGGGTCCGTGACCCATTTATGAATGTCCTCGGTGAATCATCCATGTCATTGTGGGAAGAAGATCAACTCCTCGAGCTTGCAAATGACGGTGGGCTGAAAAGTATGTTTGACATAACTTCTCTGCCGGCATTCTGGATCAAAGTCAAGGCTGAATATCCTGAGGTAGCCACGAAAGCACTGTTGTTTCCATTTCCAACATCATATCTCTGTGAAGCGGGGTTTTCTGCAATGAATGCAACAAAAACTAAATTGCGGAATAGACTGGACATAAGGAACCCCCTTTGAGTATCGTTGCCTCCCATCACCCCTTGATGGGACCATCTTGTTGCAGGGAAACAAGCCCAGGGCTCTCACTGATTCAGCGATATTGGTGTGTTGCAATGATTTTATATGTTCGTACGAGGAAAATATGCGCTGTGTGTTTAATATCCAAACGTTACTTAAATTGTTATGATGCTATTGACTTATAAGTGACGTATGATTGACTTATCACTTTATTCATGTGAGGAAAATACACTGTGTGTTTAATATTAAATTCGTTAGATAAACCATTTTAGAAACGAAATTGAGTGTATTAGCCACTTGTAAGTGACTTATAGTTGAATTATCACCTATATTTCAGTTGTGATTAACAACCCTCCACTCCCCATTGGCCGGTCCACAAGAATATTGTCAATATTAAACCGGTCCGCGGTGCAAAAAAGTTTGGGGACCCCTGTCATTGAAACATACCGAGGGTTGAAAGGACTAGATAAACGGGATGTGGAGAGGATGTTTCCTCTGGTGTGGGTATCCAGAACTAGAGAGCACAGCCTTAAAATTGAAGGGTGACCTCTTAGAACAGAAGTAAAGAAGAATTTTCTTTTAGTCAAAGAGTAATGAATCTGTGGAATGCTGTGCCACAGACTGTGATGAAGGCCAAGTCCGTGGGTATATTCAAAGCAGAAGTTGATAGATTCCTGAGTGGCTGGGGCATCAAAGGATATGGTGAGAGCGTAGATGTGTGGGGTTGAATGGGATTTGGGATCAGCCATAACAAAATGGTGGAGCAGACTCAGTGGGCTGAATAACACACACAAAATGATGGAGGAACTCAGCAGGCCAGGCAGCATCTGTGGAAAAGTGTACAGTCGATGTTTCGAGCTGAGACCTTTCAGCAGGATTAGGCTCGACTCAAATTGGAAGATTGCTGGATGGTGAGGCTGGTTGGACCGGAAGGGCCCGTTCCATAGCTAACTAAAATATAATGCATCAGATTCATGTTAATTTACAACGCGCAGACTCTTTTTTAACAATTCTTTTGTGATTGCTAGCAGGTTGTCAGAAAGCTTGAAGCAGCAGTACAATAATGCACCTTCCAGCCAAACTGAACTTCAAGAGGTCCCACTCTATGCAAGCCTTCAAGCTGAGAAGAATCTCATGGATGAAATTATAGTCCTTCAGCATAGGTAGATACCAAATGGCTTTCAACTTTCTACTGGCGAGAACACAATACTGACTGTCAAAGCTATTGCTCATTTCTCTGTCGAGAATGGAAATATTTTAGGCCTGAGCTAGAATCATAGATTCAAGTTGGACAGAAAGAGAGCAATTGGCCCTTCGTATTATCTGTTGGCTCATAAAGATCCATATATTAGTTCTCTTTCTTGGCTCTTTCTCTACAGCCCTGCAAATATTTGCTATTTACTAATATTGTTATTTTTTTCCATTGTTTTGGTTTCTGTTTGATGGGAAGCTTGTACATGTTTAGACCATAAAACAAAGGAGCAGAAGTCGGCCATTTGGCCCATTGAGTCTGCTCCGCCATTTTATCATGAGCTGATCCATTCTCCCATTTAGTCCCACTCCCCTGCCTTCTCACCATAACATTTGATGCCCTGGCTACTCAGATATCTATCAGTCTCTGCCTTAAGTACACCCAATGACTTGGCCTCCACTGCTGCCCGTGGCAACAAATTCCACAGATTCACCACCCTCTGGCTAAAAAAAATTCTTTGCATCTCTGTTCTGAATGGGTGCCCTTCAATCCTTAAGTCATGCCCTCTCGTACCAGACTCCCCCACCGTGGAAAACAACTTTGCCACATCCACTCTATCTATGCCTTTTAACATTCCTGCCAGGATATTGGTCCCCTTCGGGTTCAGGTGTAACCCATCCTTTTTGAACAGGTCATACTTACCCCAGAAGAGATCCCAGTGATCCAAGAATCTGAAGCCCTGCCCCCTGCACCAGTCTCTCAGCCACACATTCATCTGCCTGATCTTACTATTCTTGCCCTCACTAGCACGTGGTACAGGTAGCAATCCTGAGATTACTACCCTGCAGGTCCTGCTTCTCAGCTTCCTTCCTAACTCCCGGAAATCTCTCTTTAGGACCTCCTTCCTTTTCCTACCCATGTCATTAGTATCAACATGTACCCAGACAGCTGGCTGCACACCCTCTCCCTTCAAAATATTCTGGACCCGATCTGAGACATCCCGTACCTTGGTACCTGGGAGGCAACGCACCATGTGGGT
The DNA here is from genome assembly GCF_048418815.1 of Hemitrygon akajei. Lineage (NCBI taxonomy): Eukaryota > Metazoa > Chordata > Chondrichthyes > Myliobatiformes > Dasyatidae > Hemitrygon > Hemitrygon akajei. The sequence continues at coordinate 106,039,271 of NC_133126.1, forward strand.
ATCTCCATCAGGCTCACAGAATCTCCTGTCTGTTCCCCTGACTATGGAATCCCCTATAACTACCACATTCCTCTTCTCCCTCCTTCCCTCCTGCACAACAGTGCCAGGCTTAGTGCCAGAGACCTGCCCCTGTCAGGTCATCCCCCTCAACAGCATCCAAAACGATATACTTGTTGCTGAGGGGGGCAGCCACAGGGGTGCTCTCCACTATCCGGGCATTTCCTTCCCTCTCCTGACAGTTATGCAGTTTTCTGACCCCTGTAGCCTAGGGATGACTACCTCCCTGTAGCTCCTGTCTATCATCTCTTAACTTTCCCTAATAAGCAGTAGGTCATCAAGCTGCAGCTCCAGATCCCTAACACGGTTTCTGAGGAACTGCATCTCGGTGCACCTGGCGCAGATGTGGCCATCAGGGAGGCTGGAGGTCTTCCAGGATTCCCACATCTGACACCCTGAACAAAGCACTAACCCTGCAGACATGCTACCTAATTCTACAGGACTGAAGCAAGGAAAAATAATTCTACTCACCCACTTACCTCGCCAAACACACAAACTTCTTGAACCATTAGCTCATGCCATTAGCTGTGTAAGCCTTTCTGTTCCTCCGTCTGTCCGGGCCGATTCACTAAGGGGAAAAAAGAGTTGGTGCATCACTCTCGCCTCTTCCCGATACCGCCAAAGCCCTACACTCTGCTGCCACTCACTCCGCTTCCCGCTGCATGGGGTGGTCTTTTTAAGCTCTCTGTGGTGTCCTGTCTACGTCACGCGTCTGTGCAGTCTCACCCTTCTTGTACTTGAAGAAGTTTTTTTAAAAAACTGCCTTTCTTTAGTATTTAGCTCTCATGCTGCCCTTCTTGTCCCGATCCAAATATTCCTAATGATTCCTAATCGTAGGCAGAAAGCTGATTTGTAGTACAAGACCAGCATAATTGAGGAATGAGGACTCAAAGTCTCTTCTTCAATTTGTCAGTAATGTTTCATGCTGAACTGTGACACCATTGTTAAACAAAGTTACGTATGAAGCCAATAGATTGAAGTGATGATTTCTCAGTGCAAAATGCTGAAGTATTGAGAAAAAAAAACTTTGTTAATTTTCTATATGTATATGTTGGCTTAAAATCCATCTTAAAATAAAATGTTTTCATTAGTTTAGATTCTGCAAATCAGGAAAATTTCAGAAAACAGGAGGAGCTGAAGCAGGTGACGGAAGAGTATAATAAATGCAAATCAGATGTGAAAAAGGTACAGAACCTGCACTAAATGTGTATATCTTTATTTGTCTGTTAGTTGGTTAAATGATTTACTAAGAATATTTTAGATTTCACCATTTAAATTTCTTTGTTTGGAAACATGACATAATCTGCTCCAAATCTTCTTGAAGACATTTATTAATATACAAACTTTATACCAATTCTACAATGAAAGTGCTTAATGGCTTGGAAGGGCTAGTGGATTTTACTTGTTTGTGATACGCATTCGTTGTTACTTTTCTCTGGTAACACTTGATATTCATTCATTCCCATATTCTAAATTTTTATCTGTTAACTTCTGAAGGAAACAGGAGTTCACATTGCATTGACAGGACCTAGGCACAGGAAAAATGTTTTGTTTATTGGAGTATCATAGGCTGTCCAGACATATGCATGTTCCAGTAGGGATCCATGAAGTTGTACATAAAGCTCTTTAATTTTTTTAGAGTATGCTTCTTGCCTGAACCTGTGATAGGTGGAAACATGGAAAACCTACAGGCCCTTCAGCCCACAAAGTTGTGCTGAGCATGTTCCTACCTTAGAAATTACTAGAGTTACCCGCAGCCCTCTATTTTTTCTAAGCTCCAGGCATCTATCCAAAAGTCTCTTAAAAGACCATATCGTATCCGCCTCCACCACTGTTGCCGGCAGCCCATTCTACGCACTCACCACTCTCTGAGTAAAATACTTTCCCCTTGACATCTTGTCTGTACCTACTCCCCAGCATCTTAAACCTGTGTCCTCTTGTGACAACCATTTCAGCCCTGGGGAAAAAGCTTTTGACTATCCACACGATCAATGCCTCTCATCATCTTATACACCTCTATCAGGTCACCTCTCATACTCCGTCACTCCAAGGAGAAAAGACCGAGTTCACTCAACCTGTTTTCATAAGGTATGCTCCCCAATCCAGGCAACGTCTTTGTAAATCTCCTCTGCACCCTTTCTATGGCTTCCGCATCCTTCCTGTAGTGAGGCGACCAGAACTGAGCACAGTACTCCAAGTGAGGTCTGACCAGTGTCCTATATAGCTGCAACGTTACCTCTCGGCTCCTAAATTCAATTCCACGATTGATGAAGGCCAATACACTATATGCCTTCTTAACCACAGAGTCAACCTGCGCAGCTGCTTTGAGAGTCCTATGGAATCAGACCTCAAGATCTCTCTGATCCTCCACACTGCCAAGAGTCTTACCATTAATACTATATTCTGCCATCATATTTGACCTACCAAAATGAACCACTTCACACTTATCTGGGTTGAACTCCATCTGCCATTTTTCAGCCCAGTTTTGTGTCGTATCAATGTCCCACTGTAACCTCTGATAGCCCTCCACACTATCCACAATACCCCCAACCTTTGTGTCATCAGCAAACTTACTAACCCATCCCTCCACTTCCTCATCCAGGTCTTTATAAAAATCACGAAGAGTAGGGGTTCCAGAACAGATCGCTGAGGCACATCATTTGGTCACCGACCTCCATGCAGAATATGATCCGTCTACAACCACTCTTTGCCTTCTGTGGGCAAGCCAGTTCTGCGTCCACAAAGCAGTGTTCCCTTGGATCCCATGCTTCCTTACTTTGTCAAAAAGCCTTGCATGGGGTACCTTATCAAATGCCTTGCTGAAATCCACATGCACCACATTTACTGCTCTTCCTTCATCAATGTGTTTAGTTACATTCTCAAAAAATTCATTCAGGCTCGTAAGGCACGACCTGCCCTTGACAAAGCCATGCTGACTATTCCTAATCATATTATACCTCTCCAAATGTTTATAAATCCTGCCTCTCAGGATCTTCTCCATCAACTTACCAACCACTGAAGTAAGACTCGCTGGTCTATAATTTCTTGGGCTGTCTGTACTCCCTTTCTTGAATAAGGGAACAACATCCACAACCCTCCAATCCTCCGGATCTTCTGTCCCCATTGATGATGCAAAGATCATCGCCAGAGGCTCAGCAATCTCCTTCCTCGCCTCCCACAGTAGCCTGGGGTACATCTCATCTGGTCCCGGCAACTTATCCAACTTGATGCTTTCTAAAAGCTCCTGCACATCTTCTTTCTTAATATCTACATGCTCAAGCTTTTCAGTCCACTGCAAGTCATCACTACAATCACCAAGATCCTTTTCCATAGTGAATACTGAAGTGAAGTATTCAGTAAGTGCCTCTTCTATTTCCTCCGATTCCATACACACTTTCCAACTCTCACACATGATTGGTCCTATTCTTTAATGTCTTATCCTCTTGCTCTTCACAGACTAGCAGAATGCCTTGGCGGTTTCCTTAATCCTGTCCACAGAGGCCTTCTCATGGCCCCTTCTGGCTCTCCTAATTTCCTTCTTAAGCTCCTTCCCTGCTAGCCTTATAATCTTCTAGATCTCTAACATTACCTAGCTCCCTGAACCATTCGTAAGCTTTTCTTCTTGACTAGACTTACTACCGCTTTTGTACATCACGGTTCCTGTACCCTGCCATAACTTCCCTGTCTCATTGGAGCATACCTATACAGAACTCCATACAAGTATCCCCTGAACATTTGCCACATTCCTTCCATACTTTTTGCTGAGAACATCTGTTCCCAATATAAGCCTCCAGTTTACTGCCTGATAGCCTCATAATTCCCCTTACTCCAGTTAAACGCTTTTCTAACTTGTCTGTTCCTATCTCTCTCCAATGATATTGTAAAGGAGATAGAATTATGATCACTACCTCCAAAATGCTTTCCCACTGAGAGATCTGACACCTGACCAGGTTCATTTCCCAATACCAAATCAAGTATAGTCTCTCCTCTTGTCGGCTTATCTACATATTGTGTCAAGAAACCTTCCTGAACACACCTGACAAACTCCACCCTATCTAAACCCCTGTCTATTTTAACACAAGGAGTATTGTGAACAAAGCAGATGAGCCTAGAGTGTGGATCAGTACTTGGAGCTATGATATGGTGACCATTACAGAGACTTGGATGGTTCAGGGAATTGTTGGAGGTGGGAACTGAACTGAAGAGACTGGGGAAGAGACGGCTGGCTCACAAATAGAAAAAGCTTGGAGACAGTGTGTGAGGGAGGATAGGCAGGTGAAAGAGAGGGGATGCGCTCAGACCGACGGTTTAGCAAACCTCCACGCCAGGATATTGGTTCCCCTGGGATTCAAGTGCAACCTGCCCCCTGCTCCAATCCCTCAGCCACGCATTTATCCTCCACCTCATTCTATTCATATACTCACTGTCACAGGGCACAGGCAGTAATCCCGAGATGAGTACCTTTGCGGTCCTGCTTCTTAACTTCCTTCCTAACTGCCTGTAGTCTTTTTTCAGGACCTCTTCCCTTTTCCTACCTATGTCATTGGTACCAATATGTACCACGACCTCTGGCTGTTCTCCCTCCCACTGCAGGATATTGTGGACGCGATCAGAAACATCCCAGACCCTGGCACCTGGGAGGCAAACTGCCATTGGAGTTTCTTTCCTGCGTCCACAGAATCACCTGTCTGACCCCCTAACTAAAGAGTCCCCTATCACTACCTTTCCCTACCCTTCTGAGCCATAGGGCTGGACTCTATGCCAGAGGCACGGCCACTGTTGCTTCCCCCAGGAAGGCTGTCCCTCCCAACAGTACTCAAACAGTAGTACTTATTGTTCAGGGGGACAGCCACCGGGGTACTCTCTAATACCTGACTCTTCCCCTTCCCTCTCCTGTTACCCACTTATCTGTCTCCCATGGCCCTGGTGTGACCACCTGCCTATAACTCCTTAATATCACTTCCCCGTTCTTCCTGATCAGACGAAGGTCATTGAGCTGCAACGAGCTGCAGCTCGACACACTGGTGCAGATATGGCTGTCCGCGCGACTGGAAGACTCCAGGACTTCCCACATCTAACATTGAGCACAGAACACCTGCCTCACACACATACTTCCTTTCCGCAATTAATACAGGTAAACCTACCTCGCCACATCCAGTTACCGCCTAAGCCCGTTGAGCCAAAACCCTACCACCCTGTTACCCTGTCACTTCACTGCCCGCTGGATATGGTTGAACAGGAAATGGAGTGACAACAGACTCTGAATGATATAGGTAGGAAAGGTGAGGAGTCCTGAAGAGAGATCTTGGGGAGCTAGGTAGAAAGCTGAAAAGCAGGACTTCCAGGGTAGTAATCTCTGGATTGCTGCCTGGGACACATGCCAGTGAGGGTAAGAACAGGATAATTTGGCAGGTGAATGCATGGCTGAGGAATTTGTGCAGGGGGCGGGGGTTCCGATTTCTGGATCATTGGGATCTGTTCTGGGGAAGGTATGATCTGTACAAAAGGGATGAGTTACACTTTAATTTGAAGGGGACCAATATCCTTGCAGGCACTTGTGCTAGAGCTGTTCGAGAGGGTTTAAACTAATTTGCTAGGGGGATTGGAACCAGATTGATAGGGCTGAGGATGGGTCACTTAGTTAACAGAAGCTGCGTGTAATGAGACTGCTCGCAAGGAGAGGCTGATCATAGGGCAAAATTGTAGTCAACAGATTGAGTTGCAGTGTAAAAGGGGGACAAAATTAAAAAAGGTGAATGTAGGACTGAAGGTGTTGTATTTGAATGCACACAGTATATGGAAAAAGGTAGATGAACTTGTAGCACAGTTAAAGATTGGCATGTATGATGTTGTAGGTATCCCTGAATTGTGGCTGAAAGGTGATCATAGCTGGAAGATACACCTTGTTTCAAAAGAACAGGCAGGTAGACAGAAGGGGCAGGCTGGCTCTGTTGGTTAAAAATGAAATCAAATCATTAGACAGAGGTGACATAGGATTAGAAGGTGAAGGATTGTTATGAGAAGAGCTAAGGAACTGCAAGGGTAGAAAGACCCTGATGGAAGTTATACAGTGCCTATAAAAAGTATTCACAGCCCCCCCCCCCCCCCGGAAGTTTTCATGTTTTATTGTTTTACAACATTGAATCACAGAGGTTTTAATTTGTCTTTTTTGACACTGATTGACAGAAAAAGTCTCCTTCGTGTTAAAGTGAAAACAGATCTCTACAAAGTGATCTAAATTAATTACAAATATAAAACACAAAATAATTGATTGCACAAGTATTCACCCCCTTTAGTATGACACACCAAATCATCACTGACACAGCCAATTGGTTTTATAGTCACATGATTAATTAAATGGAGATCTGTTTTTGGAAACTTGTGTTTCAATTGATTATAATAAAAATACACCTGTATCTGGAAGGTCCAACTGCTGGCAAGTCAGTATCCTGGCAAAAGCTACACCATGACAACAAAAGAACTCTCCAAATAACTCCGTGAAAAGATGATTGAAAAGCACAAGTCAGGAGATGGATACAAGAAAATTTCCAAGTATAGTTACGTCAATCATCCAGAATAGAAAAGAATATGGCATAGCTGTAAATCTGCCCAGAGCAGGCCATTTTCAAAAATTGAGTGACCATGCAAGAAGTGAACTAGTGAGGGAGATCACCAAGAAACGTGACAACTCTGGAGGAGTTGCAAGCTTCAATGGATGAGATGGGAGAGGCTGTGCGTGCAACAAATGGTGCAGGGGGCAGGGTTTCAAGTTCCTGGATTATTGGAACCTTTTCTGGGGAAAGGGTGACCTGCATGAGTGGGATGGGTTGCACCTGAATTGGAGGGGAAACCAATATCCTGTGAGGGAGGTTTGCTAATGCTGTTGGGGAGTGTTTAAACTGGATTCGCAGGGGGTGGGAGCCAATGTGAAGAGTACAAACAGCTTGTAAGGAGTTTATGAGGAAGGTTAAGCAGATGATAGAGCAAAGATGCATTCATCCAGATGGTTGGAGATATGTCTATTTTAATGCAAGGAGTATCATAAACTGATGAACTTAGAACGTAGATCAATATATTGACCTATAATATTGTGGCCATTACAGAGACTTGGATGTCTCAGGGGCAGGAATGGCTGCTGAGTATGCTGGGCTTTCGATGTTTCAAAAAGGACAGGGAGGGAGGCAAAAGAGGTGGGGGTGTGGTATTGCTAATCAGGGATAGTATCATGACTAGAAAAGGAGTAAGTCGTGGAGGGATTGTCTACTGAGTCAGTGTGGGTGAAAGTCAGAAAAAGGAAAGGAGCAATAACTATAGGTGTTTTTTTAGCCCCCCCCCCACCCCACCCCCAATAGTAACAGAGACGTTAAGGAGCAGATAGGGAGGCAGATTCTGGAACAGTGCAATAATAATAGGATTGTTGTGATGGGTGATATTAACTTTCCTAATATTGGCTGGCATCTCCTTAGAACAAGGGGTTTAAATGGGGTAGAGTTCAGGAAGCTTTCCTGATGCAATATGTAGATAAGACAACGAGAGGAGAGGCTGTACTTGATTTGTTATTGGGAAATGAACCTGGTCAGGTGTCAGATCTCTCGGTGGGAGAGCATTTTGGAGGTAGTGATCACAACTCCATCTTCTTTACCACAGTGCTGGAGGGGGATAGGAGCAGACAATTTGGTAAAACATTTAATTGGGGTAGGGGGAAATATGATGCTATTAAGCAGAAACCTGGGAACATAAATTGGGAGCAGATGTTCTCAGGAAAATACACGGCAGAAATGTGGCAAATGTTCAGGGAACATTCATGGCATTCTGCATTGGTATGTTCCATTGAGGCAGGGAAAGGATGTAGGGTAAAAGAACCATGGTGTACAAACAATGTAGAAAATCTAATTAAGAAAAGTAAAGCTTACAAAAAGTTCAAGAAACTACATACTGTTAGAACACAAGAAAATTCCAAGGTTGCGGGGAAGGAGTTTATAAATGAAATTAGAAGGGGCCAAGGCATTCTACAAGTATGTGAAGAGCAAGAAAATGAGCCATGTGAGAATAGGATCAATCAGGTGTTATCGTATTAAAGTGTGCATTGAGTTGGAGGAGGTAGCAGAGGTTCTTAATGTATTCACCTGATAAAAGGACCTTGGCAATTGTGGGGATGACTTAAACACTTGAGCATATAGACATTAACAAAGAGGATGTGCTGGAGCTTTTGAAAACATTGTTAGATAACTCGCCGGGTCCTGACTAGATATACCCAAGCTTCTTTGGGTATCGGGAGTGGGTGAAGATTGCTGGGCATCTTGCGATGATCCTTGCATCATCAATAGGGACGGGAGAAGTACCATATTTTTGGAGGGTTACAAATTTTGTCCCCTTGTTCAAGAAAGGGAGTGAAGATAATCCAGGAAATTATGGACCAGTGACTCTTACTTCAGTGGTGGGCAAGTTGTTGGAGAAGATCGTGAGAGGCAGGATTTATGAGCATTTGGAGAGACTTAATCTGATGAGGGACAGATAGCATGGTTTTGTTGTGGGCAGGTCGTGCCTTGCAAGTCTGATTGAATTCTTTGAAGATGTAACAAAACACATTGATGAAGGTAGAGCTGTAGATGTACTGTATATGGATTTCAGTAAAGCATTTGATAAGGCTGCCCATGCAATGCTTATTCAGAAAGTAAGGAGGCACGGAATCCAAGACGACCTTGCTTTGCACATCCAGAATTTGCTTGCCCACAGAAGGCAAAAGGCGATGGCAGATGGTTCATATTCTGCATAAAGGTCGATGACTGGTGATGTTCTGCAGGGATCTGTCTGGGACCCCTCCTCTTTGTGATTTTTATAAATGACCTGGATGAAGAAGTAGAAGAGTAGCATAAAAGTTGGGGGTGTTGTGGATGGTCTGGAGGGTTATCAGAGATTACAGCAGGACATTGATAGGATGCAGACTGGGCTGAGAAGTGGCAGGTGGAGTTCAACCCAACCCAAATAAGTGACAAATGATTCATTTTGGTAGGTCAAATTTGAAGACATAATGATAAGACTCTTGGCAGTGTGGAGGATCAGAGAGATCTTGGGGTCTGTGTCCATAGGACACTCAAAGCTGCTGCACGGGTTGACCGTGTTAAGAAAGCGTACAGTGTATTTACTTTCATCAACCATGAAATTGAGTTCAAGAACCGTGAGGTAATGTTACAGCTATATAGGACCCTGGTCAAACCCCACTTGGAGTACTGTGTTCAGTTCTGGTCTTCTCACTACAGGAAGGATGTGAATACTACCCAGAGAGTGCAGAGGAGATTTACAAGGATGTTGCCTGGATTGGAGAGCATGCATTATCAGAATAGGTTGAGTGAACTTGGCCTTTTCTCCTTGGAGTAACGGAGGATGAGAGGTGACCTGATAGAGTTGTACAAGATGATGAGAAGCATTGATCGTGTGGATAGCCAGAGGCTTTTTCCCAGGGCTGAAATGACTAACATGAGTGGGCATAGTTTTAAGTTGCTTGGAACAGAGTGGTAGGTGTGTGGAATTCACCAGTGATGATGGTAGAACAGATACAAAAGGGTCTTTTAAGAGACTCCTGAATAGATACATGGAGCTTAGAAAAACAGGGCTATAGGGTAACCCTAGCTAGTTTCTAAGGTAAGAGCATGTTCACCACAGCTTTGTGGGCTGAAGGGCCTGTATTGTGCTGTAGGTTTTTTATGTTTAAGAAACATTTAGATAGATACATGGAGCTTAGAAAAATGGAGGACTATGCGATTGGGTAATTCTCAGCAGTTTCTAGAGTAGGTGACATGGTCGGCACCACAGTGTGGGCTGAAGGTACTGTAGATTTCTATGTTCGACCAACTGTTCCCCAGATGCTTCACTAGTCTAGTCGCTGTTTTATGGAAAAGTTGCAAAGAGAAAGACACTGTTGGAAAAAAAACTCATGAGATCTTGGCTAGATTCTGCCAGAAGATATGTAGGAGTCTCTGAAGTCAGCTGAAAGAAGGTTCTGTGATCTGATGAAACCAAGATTAAGCTTTTTTGGCATAAGCCAAACACTGCACATCTACAAAAACATGTCATCCCTACTGTGAAGCATGGTGCAGGCTGCATCATGATGTGGGGTTGCTTTACTGCAGCAAGCCCTGGAAGGCCTGTGAAGGTAGAGGTTAAAATGAATACAGCAAAAATACAGGGAAATCCTAGAGGAAAACCTGATGCAGTCTGCAAGAGAACTGTGACTTGGCAGATTTGATTTCCAGCAAGACAGTGACCCCAAACATAAACTAAAGCTTCACAGGAGTGGATTAAAAACAGCAAAGTTAATGTCCTGGATTGGCTAAGTCAGAATCCAGACCTCAATCCAATTGAGAATTTGTGGCTGAACTTGAAAAGGGCTGTTCATTCACGATCCCCATGCAGTCTGACTGAGCTTGAGCAGCTTTGTAAAAAAGAATGGGGAAAAATTACAGGGTCCAGATGTGCAAAGCTGAAGAAGATGTATCCACAGAGACTCAAGACTGTAATTACTGCCATAGGTGCATCTTCTAAATACTGACTTGGAGGGGGTGAGTAATTCCAGAATCAATTATTTTGTGTTCAATAATTTAGACCAATTTATAGAAATTTGTTTTCATTTTAACATGGAAGAGTCTTCTGTTGATCAGTGACGAAAAAACCAAAATAATCCACTATGATTCAATGTTGTAAAACAATAAAATATGAGAACTTCCAAGGGGGGAGTGAATACTTCTACTGTATGCAGATCTACAAACAGTGGTAAAGGTGTGGTCTACAAATTGCAACAGGAACATAGAACATAGAATAGTACAGCACATTACAGGCCCTTTGGCCCACAATGTTGTGCCGACCCTCAAACCCTGCCTCCCATATAACCCCCCCCCCACCTTAAATTCCTCCATATACCTGTCTAGCAGTCTCTTAAATTTCACCAGTGTGTCTGCCTCCACCACTGACTCAGGAAGTGCATTCCATGCACCAACCACTCTCTGAGTGAAAAACCTTCCTCTAATATCCCCCTTGAACTTCCCTCCCCTTACCTTAAAGCCATGTCCTCTTGTACTGAGCAGTGGTGCCCTGGGAAAGAGGCGCTGGCTGTCCACTCTGTCTATTCCTCTTAATATCTTGTACACCTCTATCATATCTCCTCCCATCCTCCTTCTCTCCAAAGAGTAAAGCCCTAGCTCTCTTAATCTCTGATCATAATCCATACTCTCTAAACCAGGCAGCATCCTGGTAAATCTCCTCTGTACTCTTTCCAATGCTTCCACATCCTTCCTATAGTGAGGCGACCAGAACTGGACATAGTACTCCAAGTGTGGCCTAACTAGAGTTTTATAGAGCTGCATCATTACATCGCATCTCTGAAACTCTATCCCTCTACTTATGAAAGCTAACACCCCATAAGCTTTCTTAACTACCCTATCTACCTGTGAGGCAACTTTTTGGAATCTGTTTGACATGTACCCCCGGATCCTTCTGCTCCTCCACACTACCAAGTATCCTGCCATTTACTTTGTACTCTGCCTTGGAGTTTGTCCTTCCAAAGTGTACCACCTCACACTTCTCCGGGTTGAACTCCATCTGCCACTTCTCAGCTATGAATGTACTCCCTCCACTACGACCCTCTGCCTTCTGCAGGCAAGCCAATTCTGAATCCACCTGGCCAAACTTCCCTGGATCCCATGCCTTCTGACTTTCTGAATAAGCCTACCGTGTGGAACCTTGTCAAATGCCTTACTAAGATCCATGTAGATCACATCCACTGCACTACCCTCATCTGTATGCCTGGTCACCTCCTCAAAGAACTCTATCAGGCTTGTTAGACACGATCTGCCCTTCACAAAGCCATGCTGACTGTCCCTGATCAGACCATGATTCTCTAAATGCCCATAGATCCTATCTCTAAGAATCTTTTCCAACAGCTTTCCCACCACAGACGTAAGGCTCACTGGTCTATAATTACCCGGACTATCCCTACTACTTTTTTTGAACAGAGGGACAACATTCGCCTCCCTCCAATCCTCTGGTACCATTCCCGTGGACAACAAGGACATAAAGATCCTAGCCAGAGGCTCAGCAATCTTTTCACTCGCCTAGTGGAGCAGCCTGGGGAATATTCTGTCAGGCCCCGGGGACTTATCCGTCCTAATGTATTTTAACAATTCCAACACCTCCTCTCCCTTAATATCAACATGCTCCAGAACATCGACCTCACTCATATTATCCTCACCGTCATCAAGTTCCCTCTCATTGGTGAATACTGAAGAGAAGTATTCATTGAGGACCTCGCTCACTTCCACAGCCTCCAGCCACATCTTCCCACTTTTATCTTTAATCAGTCCTACCTTCACTCCTGTCATCCTTTGTTCTTCACATAACTGAAGAATGCCTTGAGGTTTTCCTTTACCCTACTCGCTAAGGCCTTCTCATGCCCCCTTCTTGCTGTTCTCAGCCCCTTCTTAAGCTCCTTTCTTGTTACCCTATATTCCTCAGTAGCCCCATCTGATCCTTGCTTCCTAAACCTCATGTATGCTGCCTTCTTCCACCTGACTAGATTTTCCACCTCACTTGTCACCCATGGTTCCTTCACCCTACCATTCTTTATCTTACTCAGTGGGACAAATTTATCCCTAACATCCTGCAAGAGATCCTTAAACATCGACCACATGACCATAGTACATTTCCCTGCAAAAACATCATCCTAATTCACACCCACAAGTTCTAGCCTTATAGCCTCATAATTTGCCCTTCCCCAATTAAAAATTTTCCTGTCCTCTCTGATTCTATCCTTTTCCATGATAATGCTAAAGGTCAGGGAGTGGTGATCACTGGCCCCCAGATGCTCATCCACTGACAGATCTGTGACCTGACCGGGTTTGGTACCTAATACTAGATCTAATATGGCATTCCCCCTAGTCGACCTGTCAACATACTGTGACAGGAATCCATCCTGGGCACACTTAACAAATTCTGCCCAATCTAAACCCTTGGAACTAATCAGGTGCAAATCAATATTAAGGAAGTTAAAGTCACCCACGATAACAACCCTGTTATTTTTGCACCTTTCCAAAATCTGCCTCCCAATCTGCTCCTCGGTATCTCTGCTGCCTCCAGGGGGCCTATAGAATACCCCCAGTAGAGTAACTGCTCCCTTCCTGTTCCTGACTTCCACCCATACTGACTCAAAAGAGGATCCTGCTACATTACCCACCCTTTCTGTAGCTGTAATAGTATCCCTGACCAGTAATGCCACCCCTCCTCCCCTATTTCCCCCCACTCTATCCCTTTTAAAGCACTGAAATCCAGGAATATTGAGAATCCATTCCTACCCTGGTGCCAGCCAAGTCTCTGTAATGGCCACTACTTCATAATTCCATGTATGTATGCAAGCTCTCAGTTCATCACCTTTGTTCCTGATGCTTCTTGCATTGAACTATACACAAACTTTAGCCCTTCTACCTTACTACCTTTACACCCTTTATTCTGCTTCTCTTTCCTCAAAGCCTCTCTATATGTTAGATCTGGCTTTACTCCATGCACTTCTTTCACTGCTCTATCCCCATCCCCCTTGCAAATTAGTTTAAACCCACCTGAACCATGCTAGCAAACCTACCTGCAAGGATATTGCTCCCCCTCTAGTTCAGGTGCAACCCGTTCAATCTGTACAGGTCCCACCTTCCCCAGAAGAGATCTCAATGATCCAAAAATCTAAAACCCTGCCCCTGCACCAACTCCTCAGCCACGCATTCAACTGCCATCTCCACCAATTCTTAACATCACTATCACGTAGCACTGGCAGCAATCCTGAGAACGCCACCCTGTTCTTCAGCCTTCTGCCTAGTTCCCGAAACTCACACTTCAGGGATAGAAAATGCACGTCAAAAGAGTGTTGTTACGATAAACATGGTGGATTCAGTGTGCAGGTAGATTGGGAAAATCAGGTTGGTGCTGGATCCCAAGAGGCAGAATTTGTAGATTGCCAACAAGATGGCTTTTTAGAGCAATTCATGGTTGAGTCCGCTAGGGGATCAGCTATTCTGGATTGGGTGTTGTGCAACAAACTGGAATTAATTGGAGAGCTTAAGGTAAAGGAATTCACCCTGCAATTTGAAAAGAAGGTAAAGTCAGATGTATCCATGTTACAGTAGAGTAAAGGGATACAGAAATATGAGAGAGGAGCTGACCAAAATTGATTGGAACGGAACACTAGCAAGGCAGAGCAGCAATGGTTGGAGTTTCTGGGAACAACTCGGAAGACTCAGGATAGATGCATTCCAAAGAAATGTTATTCTAAAGGCAAGATGATGGAACTGTGGCTGACAAGAGAAGTCAAAGCCAACATAAAAGGCAAAGAAAGGGGATATAATAGAACAAAAATTAGTGTGGGATGCCAATAGTAATTTGGAGCCATTACATAAGGGCTTCTAAGGCAATTCCAGTGATCTTGATCCTAATGTCTCAGGTCCCTTACCACTCAGTATATCAGTTCAGTAGGATTCCTCACAACTATGTCAATCTTTAATTTTCAGTGCCGTTTAGCCTTGAGATATTTTTAAACTCTATGGACATGATGTATTAAGGAAATCTAACTTGTTGTTCATGTGGAATTTGACCTTTAGTGAAGTTTTTCCCAGAAGTTTAATTTGTAAAGAGAAGGACTTCTTTTGAACAGAGGGAGCAATTCTGGAATTGCAGCTAGTCTTGAAATCTCTGCAAAAGGAGAAAGGTTGCCAATGTGAAATTTGGGGTTTTGACATTCTGGCAAGGCGAGGGAGTTGCTGGGCTGGGGGGGTGGGAGGGAAGCTGTCAGAAGATAAGTGATTGTTGAGGGACTACCAGTAGGCCCATCATCTGAGCAGAAAGAAAGGTCATACTTGTGTGTCAGGCCTTCTGTGCTAAAATTATTTCATTATAAAGCAGATATGACATGAAAAAAAACTCAAAAGAAAAGGTTGCTGGTCATACTGGTTATCAGTGATTAAAAATAAATTTTAAAATTATGGAAAATCTCTGAACTCCTCAAAAATAAAAGTTTATTTTAAAGAGCTTTCTTGAAAACAGACAAGTAGATTTAGTGAAACTTGCAGTTAACATTAATTTGCTTGGAACTAGATTATGAGTGTTACCCATTTGTTATAGTGGTTTGGACTAATAAAAAAGAAAATGGAAGTACAATTTGCATCACAGTAATATCTGCATTAAGTTTCTGTCAGTTCTTTCACAGGCTGAACTGTGTTCAATGGTGTCTTGCGGAATGGAATCAGGCTATTCAGGCCAATGAATCTGCACCAACCATCAAGCCACTATTTATACTAGTTAAATCTCTCTCTCACCCAGTCTCCCCCCTCCCCCGATACCCCTCTCACGCCAACCACCCCCTACTTCACCAGCTCCTCTTAGACCAGTGTACCATCTTGCATGTCTTTTGGAAATGGGGGTGAAGTGGAATATCTGGGCAAACCTACACTGTCACAGTATGAATGTTCAGTCAACAACAGAGGTTAGAATTGTATCTGAGCCACTAGAGGCTTTGAAAGCAACAGCTCTGGGAATTGGGAGTTTGTATTCCATTGACACCATGTTCTATTTCTACAACAGCTGAGAGACCAGTTGGATTTGGTGGAGCAGCAACATTATTCTGAGTTGAAAGGAATGAAGTTGGAGATTTCACAGCTGACCACAGAACTGCACCAGCGTGATGTAACTATTGCAGAAATGAGTGTAGCCACCTCCAACGTGGAACGCCAGCTTCAGAGTGAACTTGAGAAAGCTGACAGAAAAGCTACAGAAATCAAGGTGTTTTTGATTAATCTCAGTCATTTATTTGAAGTTAAAATTCTGGAGATGTAGAACTTGCTGTAAATTTTCTAGCAAGTCGGGCAATATCCGTGGAGATAGAAACATAGTTGACTGTTTGGCTAAAGCCCCTTTATTGTATTTCTTTCAGTGCTGCCTGATTTGAAGATGAGGAATGAATTAAAGAGGCTAATAAAATCATGAGGGGGTATAGATAAATCAGTGGTCACATTCTTTTCCCAGGTTAAGGGAATTTAGCACTAGAAGGCATTGGTTTAAGCTACGTGTCTAAATGCATTTCAAATGGCGTAATTGGAGATCTTCCTGCCTAGGAAGACCCTGACGACTTAACCTGCGGGAACTGCATCTATCTGCAGCTTCTAACAATCCATGTTGAGGAGTTGTTGTTAGAACTGGAACTAGATGAGCTCTAGGTCATTCGAGACATTGAGGGGCAATAGATAGGACATCTTGAGGGATAGTTACACCCAAGGTGCAGGACACAGGAGACTGGGTGACAATCAGGAAGGGGAAAGGGGTTAAACAGCCAGTGTCGGACATTTTTGTGGCCATCCCCCTCAACAACAGGTATGCCACTGTGGATACTATTCAAGGATGGGGGTGACCTAACAGAGGAAAGTCACAGTGGTCAGGTCTCTGGCATTGAGTCTGGCTCTGTGACTCAAGGGAAGGGTAGAGAAGAGGCGAGCTGTGGTGATAGGGGATTTGTTAGGGGAACAGAAAGGAGGTTCTGTGGATGGGAATGAGATTTCCAAATAATATGTTGCCTCCTGGGTTCCATCTTGGATCGAGTCCTCAGCATTCTTGTGAGGGAGGGTGAGCATGGTTCAAGTAGGTACCAATGACATAGGTAAGAAAAGTGAAGAGGATCTTCAAAGTGAGTTCAGGGAGTTAGGTGCTAAGTTGAAGGACAGGATAAGAGTGCCAGATATATGATGAGAGCGTGTGCAGACGTGTTCAGACCTCAGACAGGTCAGGAATCAAAAGGTTGAATATGGTGCGACTAATGTTCTGAACTACGCATATTTCAATGCATGAAGTATTGTAGGAAAAACAGATGATCTCAGCACATGGATCAACACGTAGTCATTAGTGAGAATTGGTTGCAGGAAGGGCAGGACTTGAAGTTCAATATTCCGCAGCTCCTAAGGGATTCTACAAATATGTTAAGAGCAAAAGGATTGCAAGGGACAAAATTGGTCTTCTGGAAGATCAGAGTGGTAATCTATGCGTGGTGCCTAAAGTGATGGGGGAAATCTTAAATGGTTTTTTTTCATCTGTATTTACTCGGGAGATGACACAGTCTGTGGAAGTGAGGCAGAACAGCAGTGAGATCATGCACCCAGTAGTGATTAGAGAGGGGAAGGTATTTACTGTCCTGAGGCAAGTTAGGGTGGATAAATCCCCAGGGAAATTATAGGCCATCAGTTGTGGGAAAGTTATTGGAAGGCATTTTATGGGACTGGATATATATAAGTATTTGGAAAGAAATGCACTAAATAGGGTTAATCAGCATGCATTGTGTGTGTTAAGTCATGTCTAACCAACCTTATAGAGATTTTCAAGGAAGTTATCAGGGAAGTTGAAGACAAGACAGTGGGTGTTGTCTGCAAGAACTTTCGCAAGGCATTTAATGAGGTCCCATATAGGTGGTTGGTCAGGAAGGTTCAGTTGCTCAGTATTCAAGATGAGGTAGTAAATTGGATTAGACATTGGCTTTGTGGGAGAAGCCAGAGTGGCAGATGATGGTCTAAGATTGCAGAGAGGTTTTACACCATGTAAAACCTCATGATGTAAGGTGTTTGTTGAGGTAAAGATTGAGGGTTGGAGGGTGAGAATTCAGAGAGAGAATGGGCATGTGATAAACAGATGAACTGCAATTATTAATGATGGCAGTCAGTGCACATTTTGAGTAAGTTAAATAACCCTGATTTGAGTGGTGAATGGGAACAAAGTTAAAATTTCCTTTACTATAACCTGTGCATCATATTTTTGCAAAACTCGAGAGCTTTGAGATTTGTATTCCAGTTCAGTTTTTGAGAGTTTTAATTTATTTTTTTGCTTTTGAAGGATATGCAGTTTTGTATTTCAAAATAACGTACAGTTTCATGAAGAATTAGGTTTCTGTCACCAGTTGTGACGAGAATAGAAAATTGTACTTCTAGCATGATGGCACCAGGGACCAACAGCAACATCTTGCAGACAGCTCAGAAAACTACTAGATATTCTTCTTCTAAATATACTTATTCTGACCTGTAATTTCCCCTTTAAAGATTAATTTTTGAGCAGACAAAACGATTTGGCATTTCTGCTATATCTTGGGGGATTTGTTGAAGATGAGAGCAGAGAGTGCAGTTATGACCATCACTGGGATTGTTTGCTCCATTGATTCTTAATGGTGGAACATGAACTCTTTGTCAGCTCCATGATTCTGCACCAATTAAAATGCCAAGCAAGATTAAAACAGTTGAGGACAAGAGCAGACATCTGCCTGTGTCTGAATTCTCGTTTTGCTGCTGATGGTGGCCAGAAGGTGCAGGACTTTTGTGTCCCATACCGCCGGGTTCAGGGGCAGCTGTTGCCTGCAAACATCAGGCTCATTGGACTGGCTTCACTTTCTTCAGGCACTCCATGGCTATGGACCTATTTTTGGGGACTCTGTTTAATATTAATTGTTTACTTTTTATTGTTTGCACAAATTGTTCTTCTTTTTCACACATTGGGTTTTTAATGGTTTTGTGTAATAAGTGTACTGTACTTTGAACTTTGAAAATTGTACAGGCACTGGTCCTATTTAATAAATGTGATATACTCGCTCCCTCAAGCTCAATAAACTATGTAAAAGAGGGAAGAGCAGTAAATTATGATAATCATGAGGATATGAGGAGCATTCTGTCCAGCCATAAACAGTGCTTGCTCCCATGTCAGATAAATGACAGAAGAAACGGATGCAGAGGAAATTAAAATTTCTTTCTCCTGCATCACTTTCATGCTATACATTTAACTCTCAATTTTCAAATCAATGCCCATTTTTGTATGCATCTTGGGAACCAATCCAGTAGTCATTAGCTGTTCAGCTTTGTGATTTAATGTGATCCTAGGTTTCTGAAGTAACTCAGTGGTACCTTATTTTTAATATTGTATCATTGAATGTTAACAATGGGATCCTTCCCCTCTTACTGCAAGTTTTACTCTAACTGGTACTGGGAAAGCAACATTTCTTGTATCTTTTCATCACAGCTTGCAGAGAAAGTTGTATCTGCCCTCTCAATATACTTTCTCTTACAAAGGTACTGTTCCTTTTGTGCCTAGACCTTGTGTGAGAAATATTGGAGAGGGAAAAATCGTAGTTATAGCATTTTCAAGTACCTTGAAATTAATTGGTTAGAAGAGGCAGGTAAAGGGTTTACTAGAATGGAAATCTCACTGTCGGCATTCTACTCCATCAAGTGCGTTAGGAGAGGATTCACTGGAGTGATGGGAAGTAAAGCAGAGATGGAAAGGGAAGTAAAAGCAGAAGAATATCCAGTAAGTACACCATTTTAGCCTTTAGATTTTAACAGCGTTAGGCACAGCAAAGACCATGGTGATAGTTGTGAGGAAAGTTATGAGAGGCATCTAACAGAGCGTGGGAAAATTAAATGGCTAGTGTTGATAGGCATTGATGTCGATAAACATTTAAACCATTCTATAGTGGTGCCAAGAAAATAAACATTTCTCAAAAATAACAGACAGAAATATGAGACAACTAAAAATGTAAGAAAAATGAATGTCTTCAAAAAGTGCAAAAGAGCAAGGCTGAGTATAATAAAGTTGATAGAGTATTCTTTGTTGAGTATTACAACCAGAGATTTTGATCAATTTATCTGAGAATTTTTATTTGTGAATCACATCCTCCTTTTTCCGCCCAAAAAACGGAAAACTAAAAATTCAATAACTGAAAAGTATTTATCCCCCTTTGCTCGATACTTAGTTAAACCACCTCTTCCAGCTATTACAGCCAGCAGTCTTTTTGGATAAGTATTTATTAGCTTTGCACAGTGGACAAGATTTGCCTATTACTCCTTGCAAAATTACTCAAGCTGTGCCTGGTTAGTTGGGGAGCAGCAGAAGACAGCAATTTTGAGGTCAGAGATATTTGATCAAATTAAAGACTCTGACTCTCAAGGACATGAACTTTCTTCATTTGAAGCTACTCCATTGTTGCTCTGCAGTGTGCGTGGGTTGTTGTCTTGCTGTAAGTCAAACTTCCTCCCCAGTTTAAGCTTTCTGCCAGAGGCTAGCAAGTTTAGCAGCGTTCATCTTCCCATCAATCCTGACCAGATTCCCAGTCCCAGCTGCTGAAAAGCTTTTCCATAGCATGATGCTGCCTCTTACTGTTACCGTACTTTACAGTAGGGATGGTGATACCTGGCTGAAGTTCAGAATTAGATTTACGCCTCATTTACAGCTCAGTGTTGAGGCCAAAAAGTTGTACTTTAGTTTCATAAGTGATCATAAGACCTCTTTCACATCTTGCCTTACAGGTAAAGATATGTTTTTTTTTAGTTATGGCTTCTTCTTTGCCACTCGTCCACAAATACCCATTTTGTGCAAGGCCTTAGAGATTGTGGAGCCATGAACTCCACCATCTCCAGTTGCGGCCACCGACTTCTGTAGCTCATTCAGTGTGACTGATAGCATCACATTAGCTTCTCATGGAAGTGTCATTTTTCTCCAGCGACTAAGTTTAGAGGGACTGCCTGACCTAGGCAGTGTAGCTGTGGTTTCATATACTTTCCAGTTTTTTACAATGGCCTACACTGAGGAGAGAGGTATGTTCAGTGCCTTTGAGGTAGTCTTGTACCCTTTCCCAGATTTCTGCAGTTCTATTATCATTTTTCTGACTTTCCTTGAATGCTCTTGCCTTCATTTTAATTTCATCTGTTAAAAATCTACTATACTGTTGGACCTTAGAGAGATGATATTTATTCAGGTGATCTTCCAATTTTATACATCAACAAACTGGGTGAGTTGGTAAGATTATCTACAGTATTGCACCTGAGGAAAGCTAGCATCAGGGTAGAAAATACACAGTGAGCAATAGGCCACTTTCAAGAAATTATGGATCTGTATTCCCAGATCCCTGTACTCTACTTCACTTTTCAGTGCCCTAACGCTCACCATGTAAGTCCTACCCTGATTTGTCCTCCCAAAGAGCAACATTACCACATTATCATCAAGATTGTTGGTATAGGTGACAAACAGCAAAGGGGATTAATACTTTTTCAGCCTCACAGGTTTTGGAAATTTTCATTTTATTTGACATGATGCCCAGTATTTTGTAGATCATCTCAAAAATCCTACGTCAATGTATGTTAAATTTAGAAAATGCCACTGTAAAATGTGAAAATAGTTTTAGGGGCAACAGCATCAGTATCATCCATCTCTTCAGTGAAGGTGTTAACTTTGTTTTCATGAAAATCTTTACCCACATTCACTGCCACCCCCTATATTAGGTTTTTTGATAAAGTAGGTTTTGCAATTATTCACTTGCTCTTTACATGCTGAGTTTTCTTTGATTCTACTTGCTGTTTTACCTTTTTTTGCCATTAGAGGCATACATCACAGAAATGGGTCCATCATGTCCATCACGTTTCCATCAGTACAAATCCTATTTGCCAGCAATAGATTCCCAGCTTTCTAAGTATTGCTGGTATCAGCATTCACTTAGATATTATTTTAACCGCCACTCCCAGAGGGAAATAAAGCTAACATCATACTCATGTCCTGCCAACATCCTTCTAAATGTTCTCTATACTCTTCCAATCTTATAGTTATCTTTCCTGCACTAAGGTGACCCAAGCTACAGACAATTCTCCAAATCTGGCCTCATCAGTGTTTTATACAACTTCAACATAACATCCCAACTCCTGTACTCAGTACTCTGATTTACGAAAGCCAATGTGACAAAAGCTTTCTTTATGACCCTATCTACCTGTGATGCCACTTTCAAGAAATTATGAATCTGTTTTCCTGATCCCTCTACTCTACTGCACTTTTCAGTGCCCTAACACTCACCATGTATGTCCTACCCTGATTTGTCCTCCCAAAGAGCAACACTGAGATTGTTGATATAGATGACAAACAACAACGGACCCAGTACCAATCCCTTTGGTGCTCCATTAGTCACAGGCCTCCAGTCAGAGAGACAACCATGTACTACTGCTCTCTGCCTTGTCCCCTGAAGCCAATATCAGATATAATTCTCAACCTCATCTTGAATGCCAAATGACTGAATCTTATCGACTAGCCAACATATGGGACTTTGTCAAAGGCCTTGCTGAAGTTATCATTTGAAGAATGAAATGGTTGATAAGATGTGTTAGTTATTTGCCTTCAGAAGTTATAGGGAAGAATAAAGGTAATATATTTTTCATTCATTTCAATTTCAGCAGAATTGTTCACTCATGGACCTTCGGGATGGCTACTTTTCATCTCTGAGGCAATTGGAACAGGAAAATCAACAGCTCCAGAAAGAACTAGCTGACGTTAGAAACAAACTGGAAATGTCAGTCAAAGTGTCTCAGGAGAGATATGAAATGCTTCTGCTTCAGATACAGAACAAGCTGATAGACATCAGAGAGACTGAAGACAGGTATGGAGGCTTTGGTAGTCATGATGTTTCAGAATACCTTGACTGGGGATTATGATAGACAAAGTAGACAAATTCATTCTCTTGGAATTGGTCATGTCTTGGAAACACCATGCGTTTGTCATGGTCTCCAATAGGATATGGCTACCTGAAGTAGATACCCAGTGTAAATGGCTTTGGAGGTCCTTAACAATGCCTTATCCCTGAACTGTCAGATCAAACATGGCAAATAAATTTCCCACAGTTTACTGCTTTTTGATGAGTCACTGCTAACAAGTTGAACTCGAGGGAGTAGCAGCAGAGGTATAGAGTGTACAATGATTGAAGGACTTCAACATCTATCCTCATTTGTAGCACAGCTAGAAAGTCAGCAGCTTGGGATAATGTCTTTGACTCCATCATTGTTTGGCATGGATATCTCTGTACAGGCAAGTTCATAGCTTTGCAATAATGGTATGCTGTGTTGTGTTGTGCAGCACTGGCACTTTTGTTAAAAGGGATAACCCTAACCCTTTCTGTCAAGCCAGGGAACTAAGTGAAATGAAAATGAAATGAAATATCTTTATTGTCATTGCATGGTACAATTTGTCGTGCACCAATACAGCAAAAATGAGTTTGCAACTCTCGTACTCAATGCTATAAAACAACAAATAAAATAAATAAACAATAAATAAAATCAAGTAACCAGCCAGTACAAGCAACATCCAACAGTACAAAAGCGCAACTTAGATGCATGACAGCCATAAAACCAGTATTAAAAGAAGCAATATAACAAATTTATGGATGATGCTTGATCAATTGGTTCAGAGCAATTATAGCTCTGGGGAAAAAACTATGTTTCAGTCTGGAAGTGCAGGCATAGAAAATCTTATAATGTCTGCCAGATGGAAGAAGTTCGAACAGATGATTGCATGGGTGTGTATTGTCCTTACAGATGCTTGTAGCGGGAGGGGGGGGCGTCACGTGATGACGTAGGGTCGAGACATTGGGAATCCAGCTCCCTCGTAAAAAGTAATGAAATAGGGTTTAAATGAAAAAGAGTTAACAAATACCTACTAGAAACTATTTATAAGCAACTCAGGATTATTTTTTGATATGGCTCCTAAACCGAAACAGAAGAATGTTACTACTTCGAAGACTGCGCAAATCGGCGGGGAAGAAGGCCTAACCGTCTCGGCGAAGCCTCAGACTCAAGTTGGATCTCCTCCCGGCGAAGTGCATGGCACTTCTGATGATGCAGGACAGGAAGTTGCAGCAACGTCGGCGGTCTCTAAGAAGAAACGGCAAGAACAAGGCATGCGCGAAGAAACAAGTATGCATGAACAGATATTATCAAAACTACAAATCCCAACTACAATTGGAAGTGAATCAGAAGTGGAATCAGACTCTTTGGGAAACACAGAGGAAGAAGAAGAGGAAAAGGAAGAGGAGATTAAAGGAGACATAAGAGATATCCTGATATATATGATGAATGAATTAAAAGCTATAAGAACAGATATAAGAAGGATGCAGAATACACTCGATAATGTGGTGGAAAAACAAAAGAAGATGGATAATAAAGTTAAAGAGATGGAAGTAAAAATGGAAGAAAACACTGAAAGAATAGATAAGATAGAAGACAATAATCTTGCCTGGACAATAGAAAGAAAACGGATGTTGGAAAAAATAGATGCGCTTGAAAACTCTAGTAGACGAAATAATATTAAAATTGTTGGTCTTATGGAAGGTACAGAGGGAGAAAATCCAATAAAATTCTTTCAAGAATGGATTCCGAAAATTTTGGAAATGAAAGAAGGAAGCCAAGTAATTGAAATTGAAAGAGCACACAGCTTTAAGACCAAGACCTCAACAAGATCAAAATCCAAGATCAATTTTGATAAAATGCTTAAGGTACCAAGATAAAGAAATGATCTTGAAGGCAGCTACTCAAGGTGCTAAAAAGAGAAATGGGCCATTGATAATAGAAGGGAAAAGACTTTTTTTTTATCCAGACATAAGTTACGATCTTCTGAAGAGGCGGAAGGAATTTAATCCAGTGAAAAAATCTTTATGGGAAAAGGGCTATAAATTTTTATTGAGCTACCCAACAAAATTGATAATTTTCCTGGATAACGAAGAAAGCGGAGAAATTTGTACAAGAGTTACCTGATGTCCACGAGGAGGAGTAAAGAATTATAGAAATGAAGTGGACTAATGATGAAGACTGAAATAAGGTTGGACCTGACGGACATTTATAAGGGAAAAAAAATAGTTGAGTATTAATTGGGAGTAGAGACATTAATTATTTTCTTTTTTCTCTTCACTAATATATTTTCTTTTTTTTTTGTGGGGGAGCTGGAGGAGCTCCTGATCGATGGCTGCGAGTTTCACGTGTACAATCATGGCGATTGCCATGACCCGTAAAATGAGGGGTGTAATGTTGTGTTCTTTTTATTCGCAACATTAGTGGGGGGGGTGGTTCCCTATATATTAGTTACCTTTCTTCTATTTTTCTTCTTTTTTGCCTGGATGGTTGGGGAGAGACTCATAGCAACATGGAGAATTTTAAAGAGTTCCCAAGGTATCATGAATGATTAATTTACTTAATTTTTAAAGTTTTAATGTTAATGGACTTAATGGACCTGTGAAAAGAAAAAGACTTTTAACATATATTAAGAAAATGAAAGGAGATATAGCTTTTTTACAAGAAACACATTTAACAGAAACAGAACATAAGAAATTAAAGAGAGATTGGGTTGGAAATGTCATTGCAGCTTCATTTAATTCAAAATCGAGAGGAGTTGCAATTTTGGTTAATAAAACTTTACCAATTAAAATACAAAATGTAGTAATTGATTCTGTGGGGAGATATGTGATTATACATTGTCAAATTTTTTCAGAATTATGGACTCTTATGAACATTTATGCACCAAATGAAAATGATGCAAAATTCATACAAGAAGTTTTTTTGAACTTGGCTGATGTACATGATAAAATATTAATAGGTGGAGACTTTAATTTTTGTTTAGATCCAGTTTTGGATAGGTCAACTAAAGTTGCTACAAAATCAAAAGTAATAAAACTAACTTTATCATTAATGAAAGATTTAAACCTGATTGATATGTGGAGAAAAATTAATCCAAGAGAAAGAGATTATTCATTTTATTCAAATAGACATAAAACTTACTCAAGGATTGATTTTTTTTATTATCAAAAAATATTAAGGATAGAGTGAAAAGTGTGGAATATTAAAGCAAGAATACTGTCAGATCATTCCCCCTTGATAATGACAATGATAATGATGGATAAGGAGGAATCGATCTACAGATGGAGATTTAATTCAATTTTATTAAAACGTCAAGATTTTTGTGATTTTATGAAAAAACAGATTCAATTTTTTTTGGATACAAATTTACATTCAGTTGAGGATAAAATTGTATTATGGGAAGTGATGAAAGCATATTTAAGGGGTCAGATTATAAGTTATACATCTAAAATTAAGAAGGAATACATGGCAGAAATAGATCAATTGGAAAAAGATATCATAAAGTTAGAAAAAGAATCTCAAAGATATATGACAGAAGAAAAACGAAGACAACTTGTTAATAAAAAACTACAATATAATACACTCCAGACATATCGTACAGAAAAAGTAATTATGAGAACAGAAATATTATGAATTAGGTGAAAGATCACATAAGATTCTTGCTTGGCAGTTGAAAACAGAACAGGCTTCTAAAACAATAAATGCAATTAGAACAAGTGTAAATAAGGTTACTTATAAACCTTTAGAAATTAATGAAACTTTAAAATTTTTTTTATACTGAACTATATCAATCAGAATCACAAAATAAGATTGCTGAGATAGATAAATTTTTATCACAAATAACCCTTCCAAAATTAAATTTGGAAGAACAGAAAGGATTAGATATGCCCTTTACATTAAAAGAGGTTGAAGAAGCTTTAGGATCACTTCAGAGTAATAAATCACCAGGAGAAGATGGTTTTCCTCCTGAATTTTATAAAAAATTTAAAGATTTATTAATTCCTCCTTTTATGGAATTAATATATCAAGTGGAAAGAATGCATAAACTCCCACAATCTTTTTTAACAGCTATCATAACTGTATTGCCAAAAAAAGATAGAGATCCTCTAAAACCAACATCATATAGGCCTATTTCTTTGTTGAATACAGATTATAAAATAATAGCAAAAATTTTATCTAATAGAGTATCTAAATATTTACCAAAATTAATACATATGGATCAAACAGGTTTTATTAAAAACAGACAATCAATGGATAATATAACCCGGTTACTTAGTATAATTCATTTGGCACAAAAAGAGGAAATGAGTGTGGCAGTTGCTTTGGATGCAGAAAAAGCATTTGATAGATTGGAATGGGATTTTTTATTTAAGGTATTGGAAAAATATGAGTTAGGAAAATCTTTTATACAATGGATTAAAACCTTAAATACTAATCCTCAAGCTAAAGTAGTTACAAATGGTCAGATTTCAACACCATTTTGCTTAACGAGGTCAACTAGACAAGGCTGCCCATTATCACCTGCTTTATTTGTATTGGCAATAGAACCACTAGCTGAATTAATTAGAACAGATCCAGACATTGAGGGCTTTAGAGTTAATCAAGAAGAATATAAGATTAATTTATTTGCTGATGATGTTTTGATTTATTTAATAAACCCATTGCAATCTTTGCAAAGATTATCTTTTAGATTGTAAGAATATGGGAAAGTATCAGGGTATAAAGTAAATTGGGATAAAAGTGAAATTTTACCCCTTACCAAAGGAAATTATAATCAATGTCGATTAGTAACTCAATTTCGATGGTCAATAAATGGGATAAAATATTTAGGTATTAGAGTTGATAATGATGTAAAAAATTTATATAAACAAAATTATTTGCCATTATTAAAAAAAGTAAGAGGATCTTGATAAATGGATGATGTTACCAATAACATTAATAGGTAGAGTTAATGCTGTAAAAATGAATATATTTCCTAGATTGCAATATTTATTCCAAACTTTACCAATACAATTACCTCAGAAGTTTTTTCAAGAACTGAATAAATATGTAAGGAAATTTCTTTGGAAAGGAAAGATGTCAAGAATATCATTGGAAAAATTGACATGTAAATTTGATTTAGGAGGGTTACAACTTCCAAATTTTAAGAATTATTATAAAGCAAATCAACTTAGATTTATTGTGTCTTTTTTTGATGAAAAAAACCCGGCATGGATTAGAATAGAATTAGATAAGATAGGAGAAAACATACCAGAAGATTTTATATATAAATGGGAATCCAAATGGATAAGGGGAAAAAAAGAATCTCTTATATTAAGACATTTGATTGATTTATGGAATAAGGTAAATATGGATGATGAGATAAAGAAATCTTTATTAGCAAAAAGAACTTTAATTCAAAATAGGCTTATTCCTTTTACAATGGATAATAAACTTTTACATAATTGGTTCCAAAAGGGGATTAAATATATAGGTGATTGTTTTGAAGGAGGTATATTGATGTCGTTTGATCAATTAAAAAATAAATATAAAATATCAAACAACACTCTTTTCTGTTATTTTCAATTAAAGGCTTATTTATTGCCTTTAAGCTGGGTCAAACAATGTTGATGCCAAAACCTAGTGAAATAGAAATATTAATTCAAAAAGGAAAAATTAAAAAATTTACATCTTGTATGTACAATTTGATTCAAAAACAGACAATTAAATCAGGAATTCATAAATCAAGACAAAAATGGGAATTTGATTTGAATGTTAAAATTGATGGAAAAAGCTGGTCAAGATTATGTTCTGATAGTATGATAAATACAATAAATGTTTGACTTAGATTAATACAATATAATTTTTTACATCAATTATATATAACACCACAGAAAATAAATAGATTAAATTCAAATATGTCCGACCAATGTTTTCGATGTAATCAAGAAATTGGTACTTTTTTACATTCTACTTGGTCTTGTTTAAAAATTCAACCATTTTGGATAAATCTAAGACTTTTATTGGAACTGTTACGAACCCCGTAACTGGGTCACTTACCAGCAAAGATAGAGAGGTCCGCTGAAGTCTGATGGTACTATTTTTAAACGTTTTTATTTATAAAGGGGCACAAAAGTAAGGTTAATACAAACATACAAATATGTCGTCAATACTCAATCTAAAGCGCGGGTATAGTAATAATCAACAATACGAAGTAGCTCTATCGTTTGTCTAGGGGTAAAAAATATTGTCCGATGGAAATATCAAAGTCTCTGGAGTTCATGTAGGCTTTTAGCCTTTTTCGGGACCGCTGGGGTTTCACGTGTTGGAGAGAGAATTTTTGGTGAGAAAATAAACTTGCCAGCCTTTTGGACTCAAATCGTTGAATTGGGAACGTGGGTTCCCCGTTGTCAGTTCGAAGTCCTTTTCGGGGTTATCAGCCACTCGTTCCCCAGGCCAGGGGAAACGAACCACACGTGGCTTCCAAATAGCTTCCCGTCATCACGGGAGCGATGAGCGATGGTGTCTCCTTCTGGTGCGTCGCTGGGGTACTGCCTCCTGCAGTCCCCTTTTTATCTTGACTTGCAGAGTTGTAGATGTCAATCAAGGTAGGGTGATACAATCCCCACCCCACAGTGCCCGAGGGTGTCCATGTTGCCATGATAGCTGGCACGTAGTATAGAGTCGCTATCCACACAGGTGTCTCTAAGAACAATGGTCAAAATCCATTGCATTGTCTCTCATTTCCTGAGTCCAAGGCCCGAATTAATAGCGATCTGGCGATTCTCAGGAAGGAGGGGGCTGGTATCATAACAGAACAAATTACTGGAGTACAACTCCCACATTGTCCAATATTATTTTTATTAGGAGATATTGAAGGGACAATACCGAAACTTAAATTGAATAAGTATCAGAAAAAATTTATAAAAATTGCATTGGCAGTAGCCAAAAAAGTTATCGCAGTTTCTTGGAAATCTGATTTATATTTAACTATGGATCATTGGAATAATGAAATATATAGTTGTATCCCAGTTGAAAAAATTACATATAATCTAAGAAATGAATATGATATATTTTTGAAAATTTGGCTCCCATACCTACAAAAGATAGGATTAAATACATAGGTCCTTTGAAGATAAAATTATAAAGTAATTGGGGAAAGTAGAAATAAATATTAAAATTATTTTGAACTCCATGGAGCATGTGGGGATCCTCCGATATCCAGGCAATCTTTCTCTTCTTTCTTTCTTTTTTTTTCTTTCTTTAGATAAGGGTTATGGGGAGGGGGAGGATTAATATTATTTTTCTCTTTCTTACTATTTTATCATCACATTTATTCTTTGTAATTTTCAAAAAATTTAATAAATAAAAAAACACAAAAAAAACAGATGCTTGTAGCTTTCCTTTGGCAGCATAAGCTGTAGATGTCCTCCAGGGCTAGGAACTGTGTCCCGATGATCTTTGTGTGCTAGAGGTGACCCGCTGAAGTGCTTTCCTATCAGCTGCTGTACAACTGCGATACTGCATAGAGATGCAGTATGTTAAGATGCTCTCTATGGTGCAGTGGTAAAAGGTCACCAGCATCTATTCAGGTAGGCCAGCTTTCTTCACCGTCCTGAGGAAAAACAAGCGTTGCTGTGCTTTCTTAACTATTGTTGTGGTGTTAGTGGACCATGTAAGGTCTTCTGAGGTGTGTATTCCCAGAAACCTGAAATTGGATACTCTCTCCACTATGTCTCCGTTAATGTAGACTAGAGCATACTCGTCGTCCTGTGACTTTCCAAAGTTGATCATTAGCTCCTTAGTCTTTGCTGTATTAAGAGACAGGTTGTTCTCTGAGTTCAGTAAGTTCTGTACTTATGCTCTGTATGCTGATTCATCTCTGTTGGAGATCACCCCAATCACTGTTGTGTCGTCTGCGAATTTGACAATGGTATTGGTGTCAAATGCAGGTACACAGTTGTAAGTGAAGAGGGAGTAGAGTATGGGACTTAATACACAACCTTGTGGTGTACCAGTGTTCAGGATAGTAGTGGAGAACAAGTGAGGGATCAGTCTCACTGCCTGTGAAAGCTCTGACAAGAAATTCAGGACCCAGTTGCAGAGTGATGAGCTGAGGCCTAGCTGGTGGAGTTTGGAGATGAGCTTGCTGGGAATGACAGTATTAAAAGCAGAGCTAAAATCAACAAACAACATCCTCACGTATCTGCCCTTTCCTTCCAGATGTGTCAGGACAGTGTGAAGAGCTAATGAGATGGCATCCTCTGCGGACTTGTTTGCTTTACAGGCAAACTGGTATGAGTCCAGTGTAGAAAGAATAGTGACTTTGATGTGGGAGAGGACCAATCTCTCAAAGCACTTCATTATTATTGGTCTGAGGGCAACCGGACGATAGTCATTCAAATTGTTGATATTTGTTTCTTAGGGACAGGCACTATGATGGCTGACTTCAGGCACTTGGGGACCGTTGCCTAAGATAGAGGCAGATTGAAAATTCGCGTAAATACATCAGCCAGTTGTTCACCACAGTCTTATATACCCGTTCTGGAACTTCATCTGGGCCTGCAGCTTTTCGTGAATTGACCCTCTGCAGCATGCGCTGTACATCATGTGTGCTCAGTGTTCATTCTCTATGGCCAGGATTCTTGCACTCCTCACATTGTTGTTAATTTCAAACCGGAGCACAGTAGAAACATTACCACACATAGCAATAAAAAGTAACACCAAACTGGTTAAATTGTAGCATTGAAATATACGAGCACTAAATAGGATGAGAATTACATGGCAGACAGCAGTTGAGAAATTGTATTCCAGAACTTGCTGACGATCCAAGAAACCTGTTCCATTGACCTGTTAATGGAAAAATTTCCCTGGTGTGTCCTAACCATTACCGTACCATAAGATCATAAGATATATGAGTAGAGTTAGGTCATTTGGCTCATTGAGTCTGCCATTTCATTATGGCTGATCCATTTTTCCTCTCAGCTACAATCTCCAGCCTTCTCCAAGTATCCCTTCATTCCCTGACCAATCAAGAATCTATCAACCTCTGCCTTAAGTATATGTAAAAGCTTGCTTCCACAGGTTGCTATTCTTGATGGGGGTAGAAGTGTTAAGGAACTGGACATGCAAGGTGAAAGTGAGGCGATCAAGGCGAGGGAACTTGCAGATTGTGAGGAGAGCATGTGAAATGTCATGGATATAAGTCAGAAGGGATTGAATAAAGGGGGATAAAATGGAGTCAAGGTATCCAGACATGAGTTTAGTGTGGCAAGTGCAGGCAGACGCAGTGGATGTACCCAAACAGTCAGGCCTGTAGATCTTGTGTAGGAGGTAGAAATGAACAGTGCAGGGTAAGGAAACTATAAGGCTGGTGGCAGTGGATGGGCGATGTCCTCATTAGTTGATATTTGTGATGATGTCAGAGACAATGTTCTAATGGTCCTGAGTGGGGTCAAATAAGAGGAGGTGTCTGAGAGTTTACTGCCTGCCCCTCAGTAAGCTAGTGGTCAGTCCACCAGACTACAATGCCACCACTTTTTTCTGCAAATTTGATGCTGAGATTGGGATTGCATCAAAGAGGCTGGAGGGGAATGTGTTCGAAGGAGGTAAGGTTTGAATAGGAAAGGAGTGCTGAAGACTCGTCAGCAATTAGTGGTGAAAAGATCCAGCGAAGTCAAGTGGAACATGCTGTGGAGACTGTGTGGTCATGCAGTCTGAGTGTGACCATACACAGCCTCAGAATGGAGAGACATTCATTTAGAACAGAGATGAGGAGGAATTTCCTTAACCAAAGTGAAGTGAGTCTGTGCAAATCATTGTCACAAATGGCTCTGGAGGCCAAGTGATTCAGTATATTTAAAACGATGGTTGATAGGTTCTTGATTAGTCAGGGTGTCGAAGGTCTTGGACTGAGGCAGGAGGACAGGGTTGAGAGGTATAATAAATCAGCCATGATGGAATGGCAGAGCAGACTCGATGGGCCAAATTGCCTCATTCTTATGGTCTTATAACAGAGCAGGGTGTCCAAGAAGAAGAGGTGGGTTGGAGAATGGGGGAAGGAGTTATAGGTGCGGGGTGGGGAACCCTTGCCAACTAAGCGGGCTCGAAGATAGAGGCGATGGAAGGAAAGCTTAGTATCTTGGCCCCAGAACTCACTGAGGTACGGGCGAAGGAGTTCAAAGGTAAGGCATTGCTGAGGACAGCGATCCACCTCAGAGAGGGAACATTGGTGGGAATATTGGTGGGAATAGTGAAGGCACAGCAAAGATCAGAGGGGGGAAGAGGGTTGGTGGCATCAGATGAGAGAGGATGGTTGGGGTGTTCAGGGAAGGTTGCATGGGAGTAGCAGCCGGGGTTGATGGAGCCAAAGCTGAGTCATAGAATCATAGAGGAGTACAGCACAGAAATCATTTAAACTGCCTACTCCAATCAACCTGCTCTAGGACCATTGCTCTCCTTACCCCTTCCACACGTGTACCTATCCAAACTTTGCCTAAACGTTGAAATTGTGCTCACGTACACTGGCAGCTCATTCCACACTTTCATGACCCTCTGACTGAAGAAATATTCCCCTAAACTTTCACCTTTCGCGCTTTACCCGAACCTCTAGTTGCCCCACCTAACCTCAGTGGAAAAAGCCTGCTTCCATTTACCTTATACAGTCGGCCCTCCTTATCCGCGGATTCAACCAACTGCGGATCGGGAAAACCCGGAAGTTCTCTCTCCAGCATTTGTTGTTTGAGCATGTACAGACTATTTGTTCTTGTCATTATTCCCTAAACAATACAGTATAACAACTATTTACATAGCTTTTACATTGTATTAGGTATTATAAGTAATCTAGAAATGACTTAAAAGTACAGGCAGTCCCTGGGTTATGAATGAGTTCCATTCCTGAGTCCATCTTTAAGTCGGATTTGAGGTCGGAACAGGTACATCCTGTATTATTTAGCGTCAGTTAATCAAATGTTTTTCTTAGTATATAGTACATATTTGCATATAAAACACTTAAGAAACATACGTATTTCAATAATTAAACCACTGCATTGCTTAGTAGTAATTGTAGCTTTCATTGGGGCAGGGCCTTTCACATGCTCCATTAAAATTGTTCTGATCGTTGACCGACTGTAGCCTAACGCTTTTCCAGTGACCGATAGCGTTTCACCTCTTTCCGATGGCTTTATAACTTACACCTTATTTTCAATCGTGATCGTGATTATTTTCGTGAACAGAAGAACTGCGGATTCAGAGCTACACCAGGTCCTAATGTCCACTGCACTGAACATGTTAAATAAAGTTCGGGGTTCCGCTGGGTCCTAAAGACTGCCGCACTGATTCAGGTTAAATAAGGGACTTGAGCATCCGCGTGGGTCTCGGGACCAATCCCCCGCAGATAAGGAGGGCCGACTGTACATACCCCACATAATATTAAATACCACTTTCAAATCTCCCCTCAATCTTCTACGTTCTGAAGAATATAATCCCAGCCCATTATCTCTTTCTTTATAATGCATGTCCTCCAGATCCAGCAACATCCTTGTAAATTTTTTCTGCACTCTTTCAGCCTTGTTTATGTCTTTCTTGTTGGTAGGTGACCAAAACTCAAAGGATTTCAATGGTACATTTAATGTCAGAGAAATATATACAATATACATCCTGAAATGCTTTTTCTTCGCAACCATCCACAAAAATAGAGGAGTGCCCCAAAGAATGAACGACAGTAAATGTTAGAACCCCAAAGTCCCCCCCCCCCAGCTTCCCTCCCTCCCAGGCATAAGTGACAGCAAGCAACAATCCCCCCTCCCCCCCACCAGCAAAAAAAGGCATCGGCACCCTCCACCGAGCACTAAAGTGTGAGCAAAGCAACAGCAAAGACACAGACTTGCAGTTACCCCAAAGACTTAATATTTCACCCAGTATTCAACATACCACAGGCTCTCTCTTTCTCCCTAATAAGGGAAAAAGAGCTGTCTCCGTTTTCACAGCGAGCAGGGAGACATAAACAACTCGCTGGTTTATGATGTTAAAAATCCATTACATTGCTTTTTTTTTTAGCTCTGTGGTACACAGCCATACCACAGATCTGGGTACACAGCCGTAGATATTTCAACTCTCCTGATGACACACGGGTCTCCTTCGATCCTCCCATCTCCAGAGCCCTGAGATCCTAGGCCTCCAAAGCCGAGCCCTTAGCATGCCGAACAACAACGGCTGGTTATGAAACCCCGAGAGCAGGTCCCATCCCCGCAAAGAACCGTAGTCAGCGTGTATCTCCATGTCAGGGTCTTCAAAGAACCCTGAAAAGGAAAAATAAAGATACTAAAAATGGAAATAAAGCTGTTTCCGAATTTGCACACAGTACTCCAATTAAGCCTCACCAATGGCTTATACAACTTCAACATACCATCCCATTTTCTGTGCTCAGTACATATGTAACCCTTTTACTGGGCTCATCTGCAAACTTGGCTTACTAATGAGCTCTGCTAACTGCTACATGATTCAATGGTGAGAAGACCACCTTTCACAAGCAATGTTTGTCTAGGTTCGGTATGATTTTGGGTTCAACCAAACAGAAAAGTTGGGGTGTTCCAATTAAAGAAAACTCAATTTAAGTGAATACTGTGTAAATACTGCCCATACACAATTGGTTGGCAAGAAATAACAGATCGTACACTGCATAAAATTAATAGAAATTATATTTACAAACTTCATCTTTATCGAATAGTTACTAGGAAAGAGGACATTAAAAAATAAAAGGATCAATTACAGTTAAACCAGTTCAATGAGCACACGAAGTTGAGGCTCATCCTGGAGTTGTCTTTCCTCACGCACTAGACCCACAATCTGCGTGAAAGCACACGCCACATTCTGAACTTGGCTCGAAATTCATCTCAAACGGGCTCTCGAGAGCATTGGCCCTTGCTTCTTGGAGCCATTCATCTGCACAAAATACTTTGTGCAACAGGGATGTCTTCCAGCAACATTCTGTGGCATCTTTCCCTTCCCTGCAGCTCCCACCAAAATCCCCCAAACCAGACGACTGTACTTCAGAAAACTCTTCCCCACAGCTGTCTAGAAGCTGCTGTCAGATCCCACTAATCTGATTGGCTGACTCACATTCCTAAGTTGGACAATGTGTCCTTATCTTTAGTTGAAGCCAAAACACAGATTTCAGCATGGCACACTGCTTTTACAGAAAGCTGCTAAACTACCCCACAGCAGAGCGGTAAGATTCATAACCAGGGTATTGCACATCAATTTATGAAGGCCAATGTGCCAAAAGCCTTCTTTATGACCCTAACTACTTGTGGTGCTACTTTCAATGAATTATGGATCTGTATTTCCAGATCCCTTTGTTCTATCACACTCTTCAGTGCCCTACTGAAGTAACTAGTGTAAGACTTACTCTAGTTGGTCCTACCAATGTGCAAAACCTCACATTCTCTGCATTTTCAGCCCATTTTTCCAGCTGATGCTAATCCCTCTGCAAACCATCTTAGCTTTCTTCACTATCCACTACAGCCCCAATCTTGGTGTCATCTGCAAATTAACTGATCCAGTTCTATCATCCAAATCACTGATATAGATGACAAACAGCAAAGGATCCAGCACCTATCCCTGTGGCAC
Source organism: Hemitrygon akajei (assembly GCF_048418815.1). NCBI lineage: Eukaryota > Metazoa > Chordata > Chondrichthyes > Myliobatiformes > Dasyatidae > Hemitrygon > Hemitrygon akajei. The sequence goes on from NC_133126.1 coordinate 106,075,426, forward strand.
ACCACTAGTCAGAGGCAACCCTCTACTACCATTCTTTGGTTTTTCCCACAAAGCCAATGTCTAATTCAATTTACTACCTCATCTTGAAAGCCTGGTGACTGAACCTTCTTGACAGGCCTCCCATGCAGAACCTTGTCAAATGCCTTCTTAAAGTCCATGTAGACAACATCCACTGCCATGCCTTCATCCACTTTCCTGATAACTTCCTCAAAAAACTCAACAATTTTGTTTAGGTGTGATCTACCATGCACAAAGCCATGCTGACTATCCTTATTCAGTCGATGCCTATCCAAGTACTTATACTGTATGTCCAGTCTATTAATAAACCTCCCAATTACTTTTTCACAACTGTTATCAGACATATAATTTCCTAGCCTTTTTTAAATAGTGGAACAACATTGGCTATCCTCCAATCCTCTGGTAACATTCCTTTCGTTAAGGATGTTTTAAATATCTTTGCTGGGGTCCGGCAATTTCTGCACTTGCCTCTCGTAATGTCTTAGGCTACACCTTGTCATGCCCTGGGGATTTATTCACCCTGATTTGCCTCAAGGTAGCAAACACCTCCTCTTTCTCTGTAATTTGTACAGGGCCCGTACAATGATGCTGCTTTGTCTCACTTCTATTGACTCTGTATTCATCTTCCAAGTAAATTCATTTAAGATCTTCCCTATCTGTTTTGGCTTCCCACATGGATTACCATTCTGGTCTTCTAGACGACCAATTTTGCCCTTTGCAATCCTTTTGCTCTTATCATATCTGTAGAATCCCTTGTGATTCTCCTTCACCTTGTCTGCTAGAGCAATTTCACGCCTTCTTTCAGCTTTCCTGATTTCTTAAGTGTTCTCTTGCATTTCTTGTACTCTATGAGCACCTCATTTGTTCTTTCTTGCCTATACCTGCTATGCACCTCCTTTTTTCTCTTAACCAGGGCTTCAGTATCTCTTGAAAACCAAGGTTCCCTACTCTTGTTATCTTTACATTTAGTTCTTATAGGCACATACAAGCTTTGTACTCTCAAAGTTTAGTTTTTGAAGGCTTTCCTCGTATCAAGTACATATTTGCCAGAAAACAGCCTGTCCTAATCCACACTTGCCAGATCCTTTCTGATATCATCTAAATTTGCCATTCTCCAATTTAGAATCTCAACCTGCAGACCAGACCTATCTTTTTCCACAGTTACACTGAAACTAATGGCATTGTGGTCACTGGATGCAAAGTGTTACCCTACACAAACTTCTGTCACCTGCCCTGACTTACTCCCTAATAGCAGATCCAGTATCACACACTTTGGGACTTATACATACTGATGAAGAAGACTTTCCTGAATACTTTTGACAAACTCTATCACATCTAGTCCTTTTACAGTATGCGATTCCTGGTTAATGTGTGGAAAGTTAAAATTACCTACTATAACAACCTTATGTTTCTTGCTTCAGTCTGCGATCTCTTTAGAAGTTTATTCCTCTAAATTGTTAGGACTGTTTGGTGGTCTATAATAGAGCACCATTAACATGGTCATTCCTTTCAGTCCTCAGTTCCACCCGTAACGCCTCACTAGATGAGTTCTGATGGAGCACTGCCGTGACATTTTCCTTCACTAGGAACGCCATCCCTCCTCCTTTAATTCCTCCTGCTCTGTCATGTCCAAAAGCAACAAATCTCCAGAGCATTGAGCTGCCAGCCCTGCCCTTCCTGCTATCACTAATGGTGACAACGTTGTAATTCCAGATGTTGATCCATGTTGTGAGCTAATCTGCCTTAACTATGGTACTACTTGTTTTGAAATATACACAGCTCAGGAGACTAGTTGCATCATGCTCAACCTGGTGATCCCTGACTTTGTCTGAGGTCTTACCAACATCTGCCTCCACAGCTTCTCCACTAACTGTTCTGACACTCTGGTTCCCATCCCCTTACAACTCTAGTTTAAATCCCACTGTGCAGCATTAACAACCCTTCCCACTAGGATATTAGTCCCCCTCCAGCTCAGGTGCCAGTCGTCCCTTCTGTATAGGTCTCACCTTCACTGGAAAAGAGCCCAATAATTCAAAAGTTTTATGCCTGCCCTTATGTCTCCTACATCAACTTCTGAGCCATGTATTAAACTGTACAATCGTCCTAATTCTGGCCTCACAAGCACATGGCACAGGTAGCAATCCTGAGTTCACAACTCTGGAGATCCTGCCCTTTAACTTAGCACCTAACTCCCTATGCAGAACCTTGTCACTGGTCCTACCCATGTCATTGGTACCTGCATGGACCATGACCTCTGGCTGTTCACTATCCCACTTAAGAATGGTGAGGACTCGATTCAAGATGTCATGGACCCTGGCACCTGGGAGGCAATGTACCATCCAGGAATCTCGTTCTCACCCACAGAACCTCCTGTCCATTCCCCAAACTAATGGATCCCCTATCTCCACAGCGTGCCTTTTCTCCATCCTTCCCCTCGAAGTCACAGATCCACTGTGACTCTGTTAGGTCAATCACACCCGTCCTCCCCGCCACCCCCCCCCCCCCCCACCTACAGTATCCAAAGTGATTTACCTGTTGTTGTGTTGTTGAGGGGGATGGCCACAGGGGTACTCTGCACTGGATTCCTTTTCCTTTCTTAACTGTCACCCAGTTTCCTGTGTCTTGCACCTTGGGTGTAACTACCTCACTAACTGTCCTATCAATCACCACTTCAGCCCTCCAAATGATCCGGAGTTTATCCAGTTCCAGATCCAGATTGTTAAAAGTTGCAGCTGGATGCACTTCTTGCAGTTATTGTTGTCAGGGACACTGGAATTCTCCCTGCTTTCCCACGTCCTGTGAGTGGAGCATTCAACTATTTGGCCTGACATCTCTATTGATATAAAGTAGGGAAGAGAAAAAAGCTATACCTAGAGCTTTCCTTTGATTTCTCTGACTGAAATAATATCTCTTTGCTAAAGCCTCAAAGAGATTAGAGCCTTAAGATCACCACTCTTTGACTCTGTCCACTAAGACTGTGGCTGCTGTGCTTTCCTTTAATTTGCTGTTGCTAATCAATGCCAAACACGGATTGGTCGCTGGTCAGAGCTTGGCGACAATGGTATCAGGATTTCCTGGTGCCCAAGCATTTTTATTCCGGTCCCCATTTCTGTTCCAATATGTCTGTCCATGGCCTCCTCTTCTGCCACAATAAAGCCACTCTCAGTTGGAGGAGCAACACCTCATGGTTGATGTCCTAAGAGTACAAGAGTACATGCAAGTGTATCAGCCTCAGCACTGACTTGAATGGCATTGCCATTGTTGAGGATCAGCAAGGTGTTTTCATCCACAGAATTGCTGCTCAATGGGTGTTTTTATTGTTTTTCACCCTATTTTCTGTAAGTTCCAGAGACTATTGTGCATGAATATCCAAGCAGACTCAATCCACACCGTTTGACACCAGCAATCATTCCACAGTCAAAGTCATTTAGATCACATTTCTTCCCCATTCTGATGTTTTGTCTACACAGCAATTGAACCTTTTGACTATGCCTGCATGGTTTTATGCATTGAGTTGCTACCAAATGATTAGTTTATTAGATATTCACATTAACGAGCAGGTGTACCTTAAAAAAGTGGCCACTGAAAGTATAATCCTGCCCTGTATTTGATAATACAACCTAGAAAACTCTGATTATTTTCAGGAGAGTGGAAGAGCTCCGGCTTGAACATGAGGAGGAGTTGCAACAGCTTCAGAAGCGACTCAGGGAGATGACTACAAATGCCAAAGATTACAAGCTGCCTAAACAGAGTCAGCATCCATTGTCCAAGCCTGACTGCAGTAATTTAACAGAAGGTCAAGGCCAAGCTGGTGAGATTGACCATTGCAATGTTCATCAATGGAACTCATGTGTTGTTTCGCCATCTGATTCTCTGCATGGGATCACATCTTGCACATTGTCTGAAGATGAGAATGAAGTGGATTTTCCTGACAGTGTGTCAGTGCAGTCTCTCTGTTCACTTCATGGTGACCAACATCTGCCTCCGGTATGCTGGTTTTTGCATTTTTATCATTATAAAGCATTTGCATTCTGAGAAATAAAAGAAATTGCTACATTCAGAATGTTGTGAATTCTAACAATGTAAATTGGAGTTTTAATTTATATTGATTATGTTAGGTGGTATGCATTGTTGATAAAAGTAAGTAGAGTTGTGCATAATGTTTACACCAAAAATTATCAGGGATGTGTTACTTGAAAGCAGATTCCATAAAGTCACACCGCACAGAAACAGGCCCGTCTGCCCCAACTGGTCCATGGCAACATGGCAACCAAAGTTCCCCTTGAAGCTAGTTTCAATTTTCTGTGTTTCACCCACATATCTCTAAACCTTTCCTATCCTTTGTACCTGTCCAAGTATCTTTTAAATGTTGTTAATGTATCTACCTCAACCACTTCCTTTGACAGATTATTTCATGTACAGACCTTCATTTGGGTGAAAGTATAGCCCTCAGATTCCTATTAAATATCTCTCCTCTCACTTTAAACCTATGCCCTCTAGCTCTTGATTCCCCAACCCCAGAGCAATCCTGTGTACATTAATCTGATCTGTGCCTCTGATAATTTGATTAATGTATCATGTTTTCAAAGTTTTAGAAAAGAAAGAGGAGGAGGTAAAAGTGGGGGTGGAATTGCACTACTAATCAGGGACAATATCACAGCTGCACTCAGAGAAGGTCTAATGGACGGGTCACAATATGCTTCCATTTGAGTGGAACTCAGGAACAGAAAGGGTGCAATCACACTGATGGGATTGTACTACAGACATTGAGGAACAGATATAACCATTTAACAATTACAGCATGGAAACAGGCCATCTCGGCCCTTCTAATCCGTGCTGAACGCTTACTCTCACATAGTCCCACCTACCTGCACTCAGCCCATAACCCTCCATTCCTTTCCTGTCCATATACCTATCCAATTTTTTTTTAAATGACAATATCGAACCTGCCTCTACCACTTCTACTGGAAGCTCGTTCCACACAGCTACCATTCTCGTGAGTAAAGAAGTTTCCCCTCATGTTACCCCTAAACTTTTGCCCCCAACTCTCAACTCATGTCCTCTTGTTTGAATCTCCCCTACCCTCAATGGAAAAAGCCTATCCATGTCAACTCTATCTATCCCCCTCATAATTTTAAATACCTCTATCAAGTCCCCCCTCAATCTTCTACGCTCCAAAGAATAAAGACCTAACTTGTTCAACCTTTCTCTGTAACTTAGGTGCTGAAACCCAGCTAACATTCTAGTAAATCTCCTCTGTACTCTCTCTATTTTGTTGACATCTTTCCTATAATTCAGTGACCAGAACTGTACACAATAATCCAAATTTGGCCTCACCAATGCCTTGTACAATTTTAACATTACATCTCAATTCCTATACTCAATGCTCTGATTTATAAAGGCCAGCATACAAAAAGCTTTCTTCACCACCCTATCCACATGAGATTCCACCTTCAGGGAACTATGCACCATTATTCCTAGATCACTCTGTTCTACTGCATTCCTTAATGCCCTACCATTTACCATGTATGTCCTATTTTGATTATTCCTACCAAAATGTAGCACCTCACACTTATCAGCATTAAACTCCCTCTGCCATCTTTCAGCTCACTCTTCTAACTGGCCTAAATCTCTCTGCAAGCTTTGAAAACCTACTCCATTATCCACAACGTCGCCTACCTTAGAATCATCTGCATACTTACTAATCCAATTTACCACCCCATCATCCAGATCATTAATGTATATGACAAACAACATTGGACCCAGTACAGATCCCTGAGGCACACCACTAGTCACCGGCCTCCAACCTGACAAACAGTTATCCACCACTACTCTCTGGCATCTCCCATCCAGCCACTGTTGAATCCATTTTACTACTTCAATATTAATACCTAACGATTGAACCTTCCTAACTGACCTTCCATGCGGAACCTTGTCAAAGGCCTTACTGAAGTCCATATAGAAAACATCCACTGCTTTACCCTCGTCAACTTTCCTCGTAACCTCTTCAAAAAATTCAATAAGATTTGTCAAACATGACCTTCCACGCACAAATCCATGTTGATTGTTCCTAATTAGACCCTGTCTATCCAGATAATTATATATACCATCTCTAAGAATACTTTCCATTAATTTACCCACCACTGACGTCAAACTTACAGGCTGATAATTGCTAGGTTTACTCTTAGAACCCTTTTTAAACAATGGAACCACATGAGCAATACGCCAATCCTCCGGCACAATCCCCGTTTCTAATGACATTTGAAATATTTCTGTCAGAGCCCCTGATACATAATCAGATTAAGGAAATGTGTAAAAATATGGAGTTGTCATGGGCGATTTCAACTTCCCTGATATGAACTGGAACCTTCTTAGTGTAAGGGATTTAGATGGGGCAGAATTTGTTAAGTGTATCCAGGAAGGTTTCTTAAATCCACGTATAGACTGTCCAAACAGAGGAGGCGCTGTACTGGACCTGATATTTGAACAATGAGACTGGCCAAGTGACTGACCCTTCAATGAGAGAACAATTAGGGAACAGTGACCCCAACTTTCAGTATAGCTGTAGATAAGGATATGGTCCTTGGAATAGGGAAAATTACTAGGGTATTAGGCAGGAACTAAGAAATGTTAATTGGGAACACCTTTTCTCCACAAAACATCAGACACATGGAGGTGTTTAAAGATTAATTGCAGAGTACAGAAAGGGTGTGTTCCTATTAGGATGAGGATTGAAAGATAAGAGAACCTTGGATGAGAGATGATGAATTTAATCAAGAAGAGAAAAGAGAAGTATGTAAAGCTTCGGAAGTCAGGATCAAACAGACCACATGAGGAGTATAAATAAGCCAGAAAAGAACTAAACAAGGGAACTAGGAATGCCAGGAGGGGCCATGAAAAGTTTATTGCCAAGTAGGATGAATCCTAAGCCATCAAGATGAAAAGTAACTAGGGAGAGGGTGGGACCACTCAAGGATAAGGAAGGCAACATTTGCTTGGATGCAGGGAATGTGAGTGAGGTACTTAATGAGTACTTTGCTTCAGTATTTACCAGGGAAAAGTATATGGAGGACCAGGAGATCAGTGCTGAGTGTAGGAATATGTTAGGGCAAGGAGGTCAAGGAGGGGGAAGTGTTGGGCCTCCTGATGAGTATTAAGGTAAATAAATCCCCAGGGCTAGTGGGATTCATCCAGGTTATTGAAGGAGGCAGGAGATGACATTGTGACTTTGACTTTGATCTTTGTGTCCTTTCTTGGTGCAGGCAAGGTCCCAGAGGACTGCTGAGTGGCTAATGCTGTACCTGTATTGAAGAAGGGAACAATAGTGAGTCTCATGTCAGTTGTAGGGAAATTGCTGGAGAAAATTCATAAGGATAGGATAAATGAGCATTTTGGAAATCCATGGCCTAATTAGGGAGAGCCAGCATAGCTTTATTTGTGGCAGGTCGTATCAAACCAATTTGATTGAGTATTTTGACAAGGTGATGAGAGAGATTGATGAGGGTAGGGCAGTGGATGCTGGCTACATGGATTTTAGTAAGCCCTTTGACAAAGTTCCTCATGGGAGGTTAATCCAGAAGATGCATGGGATCCACATCAAATTTTGCTGTTTGGATTCAGACCTGGCTTGCGCATAGAAGACATGGGGTAATCGTGAAGTGGATTTATTCGAGTTGGAGGTCTGTAATTTGTGGAGTTCCGAAGGGATCTGTGCTGCGATTTCCACTGTTTGTGATGTATATGAATGACCTGGATAAAAATATAGATGGCTGGGTAAGTAAATTTACAACTGATGCCGAGATTGGTGGAGTTGTGGATAGTGTAGAAGACTGGCAAAGAATACAGTGTAGTGATGTACTACATACAGAGCTAGAAACAACGACACGCAGTCGGTAAGTCGATTCGAGACTAGTTTATTCAAACTTGTGTTGGGCCGGGCAAAGTGGCGGATTGTGTCTACCTTGGCGGGCAGAGGTGTTGCCCCGTCTTTGGTAATCCTGTGGCCCAGGAAGTCGATGGAATCGAGACCGACCTGGCATTTGTCCAGGTTGATCGTGAGGCCGAAATCACTCAGGCGGGAATAGTGCTGGCGGAGGTGGGACAGATGCTCCTGACGACTACTGCTGGCTATGAGGATGTCATCCAAATAGATGAATGCAAAGTCCAGGTCGCAGCCCACCGCATCCATTAGCTGCAGGAACGTCTGTGTGGCATTCTTCAGGCCGAACGGCATTCAGAGGAATTCGAACAGGCCGAACGGGGTGATGAGTGCTGTTTTGGGGATGGCTTCAGGGTGTACTGGGATTTGATGGTATCCTCGGACGAGGTCTACTTTGGGAAAGATTCTTGCCTCGTGCAGGTTTGCTGCAAAGTCCTGTATGTGCGGCACGGGGTAGTGGTCTGGAGTTGTAGCCTCGTTCAGTTTGCGGTAGTTGCTGCATGGTCTTCAGCCCCCAGCTGCTTTGGGCACCATGTGCAGGGGGGAGGCCCATGGGCTGTTGGACCTCCGTATGATCCCCAATTCCTCCACCGTCTTGAACTCCTCCTTCACCAGCCGGAGCTTTTCTGGGGGGAGCCTTCGTGCCCGGGCGTGGAGGGGTGATCCCTGGGTCGAGATGTGGTGCTGTACTCCGTGTCACAAGAAGTCCGCCCCCAGGAGTGGTTGGGCCACGGCGGCCAGTGTGAAGTCCCACGTGAACCGGCTGGCGCTGAACTGCAGCTGCACTGTGCGGGTGCCATAGGTCCGTATCGTGCTGCCATTTGCGGCCCTCAGGTTGTGTCCTGACTTCCTGTTGCGGGTGTTGTGCCCCGTCAGGGGTAAGACACTGATTTCTGCTCCGGTGTCGACCAAGAAGTGGTGTCCCAACTGTTCGTCCCAGACGTACAAGCGGCTGGCCTAGTGGCCAGCCGCCATAGCCATTTGCGGCAGCTGGGTCTGGCCCCGGCCCTTGCAGAGCGGGGGACAACAGCGGGCTTCTGTGCCCCATCGCTGGTGGTAGAAACACCACTGTTCACTGTCCTCACTCCTGCCTGTGTTGTGTGCGCCCCCCTGCCGGGCCTGGTCTGGTCTGCTGTTGGGCGCGTGGCTTGGTAATCTGACTGACGGACGCCACGCTCTCCCTCTTGGCTTTCCACAGCACGTCTGCCCGGGCCGCCACCTTCCGGGGGTCACTGAAATCTGCGTCAGCCAGCAGCAGATGTATGTCCTCGGGCAATTGCTCTAGGAACACTTGCTCAAACATGAGGCAGGGCTTGTGTCCGTCAGCCAGGGCCAGCATCTCGTTCATTAATGCTGACGGCGGCCTGTCTCCCAAACTGTCCAGGTGCAGCAGGCGGGCTCCTTGCTCATGCCGTGAGAGGCCAAAGGTCCCAATGAGCAGCGCTTTGAATTCTTCATATTTGCCTTCTTCCGGGGGCGACTTTATGAAATCCGCAACCTGGGCGGCTATGTCCTGGTCAAGGGAGCTCACCACGTGATAGTAACGCGTGGAATCAGAAGATATCTGCCGAATCTGGAACTGGGCTTCTGCTTGGCTAAACCACACGCGTGGTCGCAGCGTCCAGAAAGTTGGCAGTTTTAGCGAAACTGCGTGAACAGATGAAGAGTCGGTCATCTTTGGTCCAAATCCCGTTTGGACCGTCGGGGTCACCAATGTAGTGATGTACTACATACAGAGCTAGAAACAACGGCACGCAGTCGGTAAGTCGTTTCGAGACTAGTTCATTCAAACTTTGGCTTTTAATCCCTAGTTCCCACCCTCTCCGGGCAGAAATGACGTCAGAGGTGCATTACCAAAGTCTTTCCCTGCGCACGGGCTATTTGTGAGCCGGTTTGCCTGCGCAGAAAGTGGGTTGCCGCAACAATACGAAATAGATCAATTGCAGAGAAAGGCTTAGTAATGCAAGTGGAGTTTAACCCAGATAAATGTACCATGTTAAGGACAAGGTTCTTAACAGTGTTGCTGAACAGAGAGATCTCAAGTAGAGATTCATAGCTACTTGAAAGTGGCTACATAGGTTGATAAGGTGATTAAGAAGGCTTATGGAATGCTTGCTTTTATTAGTTAAGGCATTGAGTTCCAAAGTCAGGAGGTTATGTTGCAACTTTGAAAAACTCTGGTTAGGCCGTACCTGGAGTATTGTGTACAGTTCTTGTCGCCCCACTACAGGAAGGATGCTGAGGCTTGAGAGAGGTGCTGTCTTGTGTAGAGGGCATGTGCTATCACAAGAGGCTGGATAAACTTAGGTTGTTTTCTCTGGAGCATCGGAGCCTTAGGGAAATCTGAAAGGAGGTTTACAAGATTATGAGAGGCATGGAGGTCGGTGACCAGTGGTGTGCCTCAGGAATCTGTTCTGGGACCCCTACTCTTCATTATTTTTATAAATGACCTGGATGAAGAAGTGGGTTAGTAAAGATGGGTTAGTAAATTTGCTGATGACACAAAGGTTGGAGGTGTGGATAGTGTGGAGGGCTGTCAGAGATTATAGCAGGACATTGATAGGATGCGAAACTGGGCTGAGAAGTGGCAGATGGAGTTCAACCCAGATGAGTGTGAGGTGTTCATTTTGGTAGGTCAAATGTGATTACAGAATATGGTATTAATGGTAAGACTCTTGGCAGTGTGGAGGATCAGAGGGATCTTGGGGTCCGAGTACATAGGACACTCAGAGCTGCTCCAGATACAGTTTTCATCAATCGTGGGATTGAGTTTAGGAGCCGAGAGGTAATCTTACAGCTATATAGGACCCTGGTCAGACTCCACTTGAAGTACTGTGCTCAGTTCTGGTCGCCTCACTATAGGAAGGATGTGGAAACCATAGAAAGGGTGCAGAGGAGATTTACAAGGATGTTGCCTGGATTGGGGAGCATGCCTTATGAGTTATATGCCTTATGCCTTATAGGTTGAGTGACCTCGGCCTTTTTTCCTTGGAGCGATGGAGGATGAGAAGTGACCTGATAGAGGTGTATAAGATGATGAGAGGCATTGATCGTGTGAATAGTCAGAGGCTTTTTCCCAGGGCTGAAATGGCTAGAATGAGAGGGCACAGTTTTAAGGTGCTTGGAAGTAGCTACAGAGGAGATGTCAGGGCTAAGTTTTTTACGCAGCAGGTGGTGAGTGCGTGGAATGGGCTGCCGGCGATGGTGGTGGAGGCAGATACAATAGGGTCTTTTAAGAGAATCCTAGAGAGGTACAGGGAGCTTAGAAAAATAGAGGGCTATGGGTAACCCTAGGTAATTTCTAAGGTAAGGACATGTTCAGTAGGTTCAGGACATGTGCTGTAGGTTTTCTATGTTTCTATAGATAGAGTGGACAAAGTATCTGTTTCCCAGGGTTAAAATGCCTAATACCAGAGGACGTGCATTGAAGATAAGAGGGGGTAGGTTCAAGGGGAATGTGATGGGTAAGTTGTTTTTACTCAAAGAGTCATAGGTACCTGGAATATGCTGCCTGGTATGGGGTAGAGGCAAATACATTAGAGGCTTTTAAGAGACGATTTGATAGGCACATGGATTATAGGAAAGATATCAACAAAATAGAGAGTGTACAGAGAAGATTTACTAGAATGTTACCTGGGTTTCAGCACCAAAGTTACAGGGAAAGGCTGAACAAGTTAGGTCTTTATTCTTTGAAGCATAGAAGGTTGAGGGGGGACTTGAAAGAGGTATTTAAAATAATGAGGGGGATGGATAGGCTTTTTCCATTGAGAGTAGGGGAGATTCAAACAAGAGGACATGATTTGAGAGTTAGGGGGCAAAAGTTTAAGGGTAACGAGGGGGAATTTCTTTACTCAGAGAGTGGTAGCTTTGTGGAATGAGCTTCCAGTAGAAGTGGTAGAGGCAGGTTCGGTATTGTCATTTAAAGTAAAATTGGATAGGTATATGGACAGGAAAGGAATGGAGGGTTATGGGCTGAGTGCGGGCCAGTGGGACCAGGTGAGATTAAGTGTCAGCACGGACTTGAAGGGCTGAGATGGCCTGTTTCCGTGCTGTAATTATTATTTGGTTATATGTTATATGGTTATATATGTTCATTGTATAGGTAGGAGGAATTAGTGTGTGGGTACTTTTGATTTGCTTTTTAGCTGTTTCACAACATTGTAGGCTGAATGGCCTGTTTCTATGCTGTACTCTTCTATGATCCCAGATCACTCCTCATTCTACTATGCTCCAATCAAAAATAGTCCCACTCTGCTGAATTTCTCTCTATAGCTCAGTCCCTTAAGGACTGGCACCATACTAATTAAACTTTTCTGCACTCTTTCCAGCTTAATGATATCTTTCCTACAGTAGGGTGACTGAAACTGAACATAATATTCCCAATGTCTCCTCACCAACATCTTACGACAGCTAACGCATCACAGGGAAAAGAACAAGGGGTATAAGAGTGAGTGAATTGCTCAACCAAGTTCTCTTCTTGACTCCAGTGCAGCTTAACTTCCCTCAGTGCTGTAAAATTCACTAGTTAGTGGAGTTTTCAAATATTAAAGGCATTTCAATAAGATTTCTGAGATTACTTCAAGCATTTCCTGAATGAAATATATTGCATTTCACCTTAGCAGGATCAAGAAGTAGATCTCATTTTCCAAGTTCATATTTTAATTTGTTAATCTGAGATCAGTCTCATCAATTACTGGACTCTCAGTGTGACCCCTAACTTGGTTTCTGAATTCAGTATAACTTGTATGACTAATATCAATGCTAACTTGAGTCACAGAATTATAGAAACATAGAGGATTCGTCTAGGATAATCTGATGAGGTAACCCTTCCCAACCTCAATCCTGCACTTTCTGCTTGTAACTCTTACATAAGATTCACAAACAGGACTATCCCTGGTAGGCCCATTGCCTGCTCTTGTCCCATCGAGTTTACTCCTCATCTCTACTCCATCCTGCTCCACTTATCTTGTCTCTTTGCGTCTACATCTGGGACACCTCATAAGCCTTCCAGCATACAGACGACTTCTGATTCAACGTCTCCTTCATTTATGAATGGCCATACAGCACCATACCCCATCAGGGTGGTCTTAAAGCCCTCCTTTCTGCAACTTCTTTCCAAGATTCAGCCAGTTCCCCTTCACCAAAACTCTCACTTGCTGGCAGAACTTCTGTTCTTGCCCTGAACAATATCTCATTGACTCCTCTCATTTTCTACAAATTAAAGATGTGTCTTTTGTTGTCTATCTGGATCAGACCCAGTTCCAATCCTACACCATTGATATTTACTATAAACCCACATTTACTTGCACCACATCTCTTGTAAGGATGTCATTCCTTTCTCCCAGTTTCTTCATCTCCACTGCATCTGCTGCTTTCAAAGGGAAGTTTTTATTCAGGACATTTGAATTGTCCTCCTTTCTCAGGAAGTATGTCTTTTCTTCTGCTGTAATTGGTAGAGTTCAATCTTACATCTCCTCTTTCTGTCCTTCCACTCTCCCCCTACCCTCCTCCCAGAGGTAGTTCACCTGATCATTGTCACAGAAGTACAGCACAGAAACAGGTCCTTCAGCTCATCTAGTCCATGCCAAAACCATTTAAACTGCCTCTCCCATTGACTTGCATCAGAACCATAGCCCTCCATATCCTGACTATCCATGTACCTATCCAAACATGCATTACCATTCTGATCCTCCAGATGACCAATTCCTTAAATGTTGAAAGCAAGCTCACGTGCACCACTGGTTCATTCCACCCTTTTAGGACTCTCTGAGTAAAGATGTTTTCCCCTCATGTTCCCCTTAAACTTCTCATCTTTCACTCTTAACCCATGACCTCTAGTTGTAGTATCACCCAGCCTCAGTGGAAAAAGCCTGCTTGCATGTATCCTACCTATACCCCTCATAATTTTGTATACCCCTGACATATCTCTCAATTCTGAAGAATACAGTCCTAACCTATTCAATCTTTCCTGATAACTCAGGTCCTCCAGACCTGGCAACATTCTTGTAAATTTTCTCTGTGTTCTTTCAACCTTGCTTACATCTTTCCTGCAGGTAGGTGACCACAACTGCATCCAACACAGCAAATTAGGCCTTACCAACGTCTTGTACAACTTCAACATAGCATCCCATCTTCTTCACTCATTACATTGATTTGTGAAGGCCAATGTACCAAAAGCTCTCTTTACAACCCTATCTACCTGTGATTCCACTTTCAATGAATTATTCCCAGATCACTTTGTTCTACCACATTCCTCAGTGCCCAACTGTACACTGTGTAAGACCTACCCTTGTTGGTCCTACTGAAGTGCAATACCTCGCACTTGTCTGCATTAAATTCCATCTGCCATTTTTCAGCCCATTTTTCCAGATGATGCGGATCCCTCTGCAAGCCAAGATAGCTTCCCTCACTGTCCATTACATCTCCAATCTTGGTATCATCCGCATTACTGATCCAATTAACCACATTATCATCTAGATTATTGATGTAGCTTCGGCACAATGTCCGAAGTTAAAGTCCAAGTAGACAACATCCATTACCTTGTTTCCAGTTTTCTCGTAACTTGCTCGAAAAACTCTCTAAGATTGGTTAGATACAATCTACCAAGCACAAAGCCTTGCTGACTATCCTTAATCAGTCCATGTCTATCCAAATACTCATATATACGGTCCCTTAGTATACCTTTCAATAAGTTTCCCACAACTGATCTCAGATTCACTGGTATATTAATTTCCTGGTTTCCGTTAAGAGCCTTTTTTAAAGATTGGAACAACATTGGCTAGCTTACAATCCTCTGGTACCTCTCCACACACTAAGGATGTTTTATATATCTCTGCTAGGGCCCCCACAGTTTCTGCACTTGCCTCCTGTAGGTTCTGAGGGAACGCCTTTTCAAACCCCGGGGATTTATCCATTCAGATTTGCCTCAGGGTAGCAAACACCATCTCCTCTGTAATCTGTACAGGATCCATGAAGTTGATGTCACTTTGTCACACTTCTATGGACTCTGTGTCTGTCTCCTGAGTAAATACATATGCAAAGGATGTCTTTAAGATCTCCCTCATCTGTTTTGGCTCCACACATGGATTACCATTCTGATCCTCCAGAGGACCAATTTTATCCCTAAGAGTCCTTTTGCTCCTGCCATATCAGTAGAATCCCTTAGGATTCTCCTTCACTTTGCTGTTAGAGCATCTTCACGTCTTCTTTTAGTCCTCCAGATTTACTTCTGAAGGGTTCTCTTGTATTTCTTGTACTCCATAAGCACTTCATTTGTTTGTTTTTGCCTATACCTGCTATGCACCTCCTTTTTTCTTAACTAGGGCTTTAATATTTCTTGAAAACCAAGGTTCTCTACACTTGTTATCTTTACCTTTCATTCTGACAGGCACATACAAGCTTTGTGCTCTCAACATTTCATTACATGGTTATTCCTTTCTTTTTCTCAGTTTAACCCATGCATCACTAGTCGAGTTCTCCAATCTGTCCAGATGGAAGACTGCAGTAGGTATTTTCCATGACGAGTAATGCCACCCCTCCCTCCTTTAATCCATCTTGCTCTGTCTAAAACAATAGAACCCTGAAATAGCGAACTGCCAGACCTGCTCCTCCTGCCACCAAGTCTCACTAATGGCTACAATGTCATAATTCCAGGTGTTGATCCATACCAAAATCCTACGATGCTTCTTGCATTGAAATATTTGCAGCTCAGGATACTAGTCGCACCATGCTCAACCTTTTGATTCCTGACTTCATCTGAGATCTTACTAACATCTGTCTCCACAACTCTCCACTAGCTGTTCTGGTACATTGGTTCTCACCCCCCTGAAACTCTGGATTAAACCCTACCATGCAGCATTAACAAACCTTCCCACTAAGATATTAGTCCCACTCCAGTTCAGGTACAAACTGTCACTTCTGTACATGTGCCACCTTCCCTGAAAAAGAGCCCAATGATCCAAAAATCTTATGCCTTCCCTCCTTCACCACGTGTTAAACTGTACAATCTTCCTAGTTCTGGCCTCACTAGCATGTGGTAATCCTGAGATCACACCCCTAGAGGTCCTGCTCTTTAACTTAGCACCTAACTCCTATGCTACACCTCGTCACTTGTCCTACCCATGTCATTGGTGCCTAAATGGACCACAACCTCTGGCTGTTCACCCTCCCACTTAAGAATGCTGAGGAATCGATCCGAGATGTTCCAGACCTTGGCACCTGGGAGACAATATACCATCCAGGAATCTCGTTCTCAGAACCCCTTGTTTGTTTCCCTAACTAATAAATCCTTGACCACCACAATGTGCATCTTCTTCCCACCTTCCCTTCTGAGTCAGTCATGGAGACCTGGCCACTGTGCCACTGTGACTTTTGTCTGTGAGGTTAACACCACCTCCACCCGCCCTCCCCCCCATGCCAACAGTATCCAAAGTGATGCACCTGTTATTAAAGGGGGGTGGCCACAGGGTACTCTGCACTAGCTCTTTAACCCCCTTTCCTTCCCGACTGTCACCCAGTTTCCTGTTCCTGCACCTTGAGTGTAACTACCTCTATATATAGAAACATAGAAAACCTACAGCACAATACAGGCCTTTCGGCCCACAATGCTGTACCGAACATGTACTTTTAGAAATTACCTAAGGTTACCCATAGCCCTCTATTTTTCTAAGCTCCATGTATCTATCCAGGAGTCTCTTAAAGGACCCTATCGTATCTGCCTCCAGCACCTTTGCCCATTCCACGCACTCACCACTCTCTGCGTTTTGAAACAAATCTTAACCGTGACATCTCCTCTGGGCCTACTTCCAAGCACCTTAAAACTGTGCTCTCTCATGTTAGCCATTTCAGCCCTGGGAAAAAGTCTCTGACCATCCATATGATCAATGCCTCTTCATCATCTTATACATCTCTATCAGGTCACCTCTCATCCTCCACCGCTCCAAGGAGAAAAGGCCGAGTTCACTCAACCTATTCTCATAAGGCATGCTCCCCAATCCAGGCAACATCCTTGTAAATCTCCTCTGCACCCTTTCTATGGCTTCCACATCCTTCCTGTGGTGAGGTGACCAGAACTGAGCAGAGTACTCCAAGTGGGGTCTGATCAGAGTCCTGTACAGGTGTAACATTACCTCTCGGGTCTTAAACTCAATCCCACAGTTGATGAAGGCGAATGCACCGTATGCCTTCTTAACCACAGAGTCAACCTGTGGAGCTGCTTTGAGCGTCCTATGGACTTGGACCCCAAGATTCCTCTGATCCTCCGCACTGCCAAGAAACTTACCATTAATACTATATTCTGCCATCACATTTGACTTACCAAAATGAACCACCTCACACTTATCTGGGTTGAACTCCATTTGCCACTTCTCAGACCAGTTTTGCATCCTATCGATCTCCCGATGTAACCTCTGACAGCCCTCCATACTACCCACAACACCCCCAACCTTTGTGTCATCAGCACTTTTACTAAGCCATCCCTCCACTTCCTCATCCAGGTCATTTATAAAAATCATGACGAGAAGGGGTCCCAGAACAGATCCCTGAGGCACACCACTCGTCACCGACCTCCATGCAGAATATGACCCGTCTACAACCACTCTTTGTCTTCTTTGAGCAAGCCAGTTCTGGATTCAGAAAGCAATGTCCCCTTGGATCCCATGCCTCCTTACTTTCTCAATAAGCCTTGCATGAGGTACCTCGCCAAATGCCTTGCTGAAATCCATATGCACTACATCTACTGCTCTACCTTCATCAATGTGTTTAGTCACATCCTCAAAAAATTCAATCAGATTCGTAAGGCACGACCTGCCTTTGACAAAGCCATGCTGACTATTTCTAATCATATTATGTCTCTCCAAATGTTTATAAATCCCTACCTCTCTGAATCTTTTCCATCAACTTACCAGCCACTAAAGTAAGGCTCATTGGTCTATAATTTCTTGGGCTATCTCTACTCCCTTTCTTGAATAAGGGAACAACATCTGCAACCTTCCAATAAATCATTGCCAGAGGCTCAGCAGTCTCCTCCCTTGCCTCCCACAGTAGCATGGGTTACAACTCCTCTGGTCCCAGAGACTTATCCAACTTGATGTTTTCCAAAAGCAGTGCCAAAGTAAAGTATTCATTAAGTACCTCTGCTATCTCCTCCGATTCCATACACACTTTCCCACTGTCACACTTGATTGGTCCTATTCTCTCACGTCTTCTTGCTCTTAACATACTTGTGGAATGCCTTGGGGTTTTCTTTAAATCTGCTAACCAAGGCCTTCTCATGGCCCTTTCTGTCTCCCCTAATTTCATTCTTAAGCTCCTTCCTGCTAGCCTTATAATTTTCTAGATCTCTATCATTACCTAGTTTTTTGAAACTTTTGTAAGATATGTCCTATCTATCTCCCCTTCAGCCTTCCTGAATAATTGGAGTTTATCCAATTTTTGCTCCAACTCCTTAAGGCAATTGTTAAAAGCTGCTGCTGGATACACTTCCTGCAGTTATAGTTGTCAGGGACACTGAAGGTCTCTCTGCCTTCCTACATTCCACAAGAGGAGCATTCAACTATCCTGCCTGACAATGTTTTCTCTCATTTGTAATGATAGTGTGCACAAAAATCTTGTGCTGTGCAGTTTTTTGCCGATTGACAACAACGTATGCACTGAATTTTGTATATTCAGATATTCATTTTAGCAATACACTGTCAGTAAGAACTTTGATCTCCTATGGGTTTGATTGTTTTTACTCTTGTTATCTGCACTCTTGTGAAACATATGTAGCAGGGCTGTAGCGGGTAATGTAGGATTTTTTTTGCCAAAGCTTTTGCACAGCGCCTATATGTGATTTGCTTGCTAAATGATGCAGACTCCACATTGTCAACACCATCTCCATCAGAAACCAGAAAAGGAAATGTGACTGTGTACAATTGTAAAATGTGCTTAACATGCCAACAAGGTAGAGGGTGCAGCACACAAAATGCTGGAGGAACTCAGCAGGCCAGACAGCATCGACGGAGAAGAGTACAGTTGACGTTTCAGGCAGGACTGCTGATGGATCTCGGCCCGAACCGTCAACTGTACTCTTCTCCGTGGATGCTGTCTGGCCTGCTGAGTTCCTCCAGCATTTTGTGTCTATTGCTTGGATTTCCAGTATCTACAGGCTTTCTCTTGTTTGTGAAGGTGGAGGGTGACAACCTTTTGTGCGCAGTTATAACAGTTACAGCACGGAAACAGGACTTCTTGGCCCTTCTAGTCTGTTTACATTCCTTTGTGCGCTAGTAGCATTAACTAATATTTCACAACCAATATTGAATTCCCTCCCAAACTTCACCTCTTCCCTTCCCTATTTTAAACTTCTCCCTTTTGGTCACCTTTTGATTCTGTTTCCTTCTATAGCTGTCTTAGACATAAAGCTGCTGTGAATTATTACAAGGTATTTGACTGTAAAAGTATACTATAAATGTATGTTCCTGTAAAATCTGTCATTTCAGATGATTACACAGCTGATGAACTATACCTCAGTATTTACTATGATTCTGGAAATTTGTCCTTCTCCCCTCTAAAACTTTGGAATAAATTCTATGTTGCAGTAACCTATGCATGCTGTCATTGTCCCTTTGGAAAGAAAATGCTCTGCCATTGCTTAACGTGTACTCCTTTCCCATGGTTCTGCCTAATTCTAAATCACATAATCTGTCCACTGCACAGTTGCTTTTGAAAGTATTTGGAAATCTTTCAATTAAATTTTCTCGATGCATGTTTTACCTGAGTAAAAACTCAATTTT
This sequence comes from Hemitrygon akajei, assembly GCF_048418815.1. NCBI lineage: Eukaryota > Metazoa > Chordata > Chondrichthyes > Myliobatiformes > Dasyatidae > Hemitrygon > Hemitrygon akajei. The sequence continues at coordinate 106,095,154 of NC_133126.1, forward strand.
CTAAGACTTAAAAAAACCTGTGTCTTTAAACTAGCTATTAATCCCATTTTTGGATGAGGCATGGTTATAAAGTGTACAAGTGATACCTATTTAGTGATAAACAATGAAGATGGGTAAGGATTTACAGATCTTTATCAGCTAGGCCAGTGTGCCAAGGGTTGGAAAATAGAGTTTAATTTGGATAAGTGGCATTTTGGGAAGACAAATTGAGGGAAGGGCCTTCATGGTAATGGTTGGGGCATGAGTAAGTGTTGTAGAACAGATGGACCAATTACATGGTATCACGGTATCACGGGTGTAGAGGGCTTTTTGTACACTGACCTTCATTGCTCCAGCATTAAGTATAGAAATTGGGATCTTACATTGCAGTTGTAGATGAGAAACACAGGAATATTGCCATTTGGAATATTGTGTTCAATTTTGGACACTACTAAACGGAAGCTGAAAAGAGTGTAGAGGAGATTTATGAATAAGTTGCCAGTACATGAGGGCTGTTTTATGGGGAGAGGAGGTTGAGCAGGCTGGGATTTTGGAGTTTAGGGAAGTGAGGTTTAAACTTATCAAGGTGTATAAAATCATGAGGAGCATAGAAAGGATTAAATGCAGTCTTTTTCACCAAGGTATAGATTTAGAATAGGAGGAGAAAGATTTAAAATGGATCTGATGGGCAACTTCTTCACCCAGAGTGTGGTCTGTATATAGAATGAGGTGCCAGAGACAGTTGCATTAACATTGAAGAGATTTGGGCAGGTACATGGATGGAAAGGTTAAGAAGGCCAAGCAGAAGCCCGTGGGACTAGCTCAAATGGGAATCCAAGTTAGATGGCCTGGAAGGCCTGTAGTGTGATGTAAATGTTTTCCTCAGTTAAGGGTCTCAGTTGGTGACTAAGCACGCAAGATAAATTAATTCACACTAATACTACTGTACACGTGCCAGTAAAATGTCAATAATCCTCTCTTGCTGTTTTATTTCAGAGCCTAGCAGTTGAATCTTCTAATACGTCAATAGCAGCCAAGTTTATTGAGGCTGAGGATATACGGTCACAGCAACTCTTAAAACAACTGGACATGCATATTGAGGAACTGAAAATTGAAAGCGAAAGAACTGTTGATAAATACAAATGATCTACAGTTGGAAGGGCAGCTCATGGGCTTACTTTGGTGGAAATTCTACTGTGCGAGAATCAGTAATTTGAAGCTATTGTATAGGTTGTTGAGTCTCAGTGATTGACCTCAAAGTTCATTGAAAGGCATCTCATGTATATTAGAGTATGAGTTTGCCATCTTGTCTATCTTCTGAGTTCTTTGGTTGTGATACTGTGGCTTTTTGTTCTCCCTTAAATTATACTGGAAAGGCAAGACAGTGTTGCTAGTGTACTGCTGAAGTTGTGCCCCTATATCCATCAAAGAATCTGTCCTTTTATAGATAAGGTAACTAAGCCAAGGATTTAATATTGGAACTGCTAAGCTGTAAGTTTTACTTGTATACCACAACACTGAGCATTTGCTGACATTGGTGCTGTGCTAATTGTGTTCATCAGATTATCCAACATGCAAGAAATACACACTGAATGTCTTGAGTTTAAAATAACGGTGCATTTTATTTTGTATATTGATGTGAACTGATGAGTGAAAATAGATTTCCAACCTCTAATAACATTCTTTGATGCAAACAGAGTTGAGAAACATTGTCTTTAGATTATTTTATCCATAGCCTACCTTGTGCTGCAAGTATTTGACGGAAAATTGTAAGTACTGCAAATACAAATTTATGAAGCTGGTTTTTGAGCAGAAGCTTCCATCACTAATGTCTTTATTTAACATAGATTTATCAATAAATTTTATATAGAATTAAAGCAGCTATTTTCTTTTTTTTAATGAGTGTTGGCTGTAGGTTCAGCCAGCATTTCAATGTTTGTCCTAGTTACCCTTGAGAAGCTGGTGATGAGCTGCAACAGTCCTTGTGATGTGGGTATACCGAAGTGAGTTCCAAGATTTTGGCCCGCAAACAGTATATTTCCATAAGGTCATAAGACATAGGGAGCAGAATTAAGCTATTCACCCCATCTAATCCTGCTCTGCCATTCCGTCATGGTTGATTTACTATCTCTCTCAAATCAGTTCTGCCTTCTCCCTGTAACCTTTGATGCCCTCACTAATCAAGAACCTATCAACCACTGCTTTTAATATACCCAAAGACTTGGCCTCCACAGCCATTTGCCACAATAAATTCCACAGATTCACCACTCTCTGGCTTAAGAAATTCTTTCTCATCTCTGTTCTAGAGGGATGTCCTTCTATTCTGAGTCTGTGCTGTCTGGTCCTAGACTTTCCCACGATAGGAAACATCCTCTCCATGTCCACTTACCTGAGCATTTCAGTAGGTTTCAATAAGATTCTCCCCCACCCCCAATTCTTCTATACCATGAGATACGGACCCAGAGTCATCAAACACTCCTCATACATTAACCCTTTTATTCTTGAAATCATTCTCATGAACATGCTTTGGGCTCTCTCTGATGCCAGCAGATCCTTTCTTAGATGAGGGGCCCATAACTCTCACAATTACACATTAGCTATAGGAGCAGAATCAATGCTATTCAGCCCATCATGTCTATTCCACCATTCAATTATGGCTGATTTATTACCCTCTCAACCCCATTCACTGCTTTCTCTCCATAATCTTTGATGCCCTTAATAGTATAGTCAAGGAACACACACAAAATGCTGGTAGAACACAGCAGGCCAGGCAGCATCTATAGGAGAAGCACTGTCGATGTTTCGGGCCGAGACCCTTCGTCAGGACTGTCCTGATGAAAGGTCTTGGCCCGAAACTTCGACAGTGCTTCTCTTATAGATGCTGCCTGGCCTGCTGTGTTCCACCAGCATTTTGTGTGTGTTGCTTGAATTCCCAGCATCTGCAGATTTCCTCGTGTTTGCTAATTTAGTCAATGACTTGGCTTCCGGAGCTGTCTTTGGCAATGAATTCCGCAGATTGTTGTTGGACAATTGGGGTTTGGACTCCCATACATACCCTGCCCACCCATCACAGTCCCAGCTCAACGTCACATCCTTGTTTTTATATGAATAAATTCTAACATTGCATTGGCCTTCCTTACCATGGACTCAATCTGCAAGTTGACCTATAGAGAGGGAATTCTGTATGAAGAATCTCAAGTCTCTTTGTGTCTCTGAATTCTGAGTTTTCTGCCCATTTAGAAAATAGTCTGTGCCTTACCATACACTTTCCTACACTATTCAATCTGCCACTTCTGTTAATCTATCTAAGTCATTCTGAAGACTCCCTGCTTCCTCAACACTACCTGCCCATCCACCTACCTTTGTATCACCCACAAAATTGGTCACAAAATCTTTCAATTCTGTTATCCAAATCATTGACATATAATGTGAACAGAAGTGGTCCCAATACCAACTCCTTTGGAACACCACTAGTCACCGACAACCAACCAGAATAGGCTCCCTTTATTTCCACTTTTTGTCTTCTGCCACTCAACCAATCTTCTATCCATTGTAGTATCTTTCAGTATTACAATGGGCTCTGGGCTCTTACTTTGTATAGCAGCCTCATATGCATCACTTTGTTGAAAGTCTCCTGAAAATCCAAGTAAAGAACATCCACTGATTCCATTGTCTATCCTGCCTGTTAATTCCTCAATGGATTCCGACAGATTTGTTAGGCAAGATTTCCCTTTAAGGCTTTGGCCTGCTTTATCATGCACCCCTCCCCCCCAGTACTCTGAAACGTCATACTTAATAGACTCCAATATCTTCCCAATCATTAAAGTCAGGCTAACTGGTCTATAACTTCCTGCCTTTTGCCTCCCTCCCTTTTCTTAAAGAGTGGAGTGACAATTGTAATTTTCCATTCCAGAATCTAGTGATTTTTGAAAGATCACTACTAATGCATCCACAATCTCTTCAGCCCTCTTTTAGAACCCTGGGATGTGGTTCATCTGATCCAGGTAAATTATCTACCTTCAGACCTTTCAGCTTTCCAAGCAACTTCTCCTTTGAAATAGCAGCTACACTCACTTTTGCTCCCTGATGTTCTTGATTTTCTAGCGTATGACCAGTGTCTTCCATAATAAGGACTGACACAAAATACTTACCTTTGTCTCCCATTACTATCTCTCTAGGGTCATTTTCCAGTGGTCTGATATTCACTCTTGCCTTTCTTATTGTTTATATATCAGAAAAAGCCATTGGTATCCTTTCTTAATATTATTGGTTAGATTACCCTCATATTTCCTCTCATGGCTTTTTAGTTGTTTTTCATGTTGGTTTTCAGAAGCTTCTCAATTCTCCACTAATTTTGTCATATTATATATAGTATGCTCTCTTTTTTGATGACTTTGACTCCCTTTGTCAGCCATGGTTATGTCAATCTCCCTTTACAACACTACTTATTTGGCATGTGTTATCCTGTGCCTTCTGAATTGCTCGCTGAAACTCCAGCCATTGCTGTTCTGCCATCATCCCTGCTTGAGTCCTCTTTCAATCAAGTTTGGCTAGCTCCTCTCTCAAGCCTCTGTAATTCTCTTTAATATACTGTAATACTGATACTCTTGAATTTAGGTTCTCACTCTCTCTCATACTGCAGGGTGAATTCTATCATATTTTGATCACTTGTCCTAATGGTTCCTTTACCTTAAGCTCCTTAATCAAATTTGGTTCAATCCAATCCAGAATTGCCTTTTTCCTAGTGGACTCAACCACTAGATGCTCTAAAAAGCCACCTCACAGACATTTTACAAATTCCTTCTCTTGAGAGCCAGCACCATCTTAATTGTTCAAATCTATCTGCATATTAACATCATTGAAGATTTCCTAGTCAACATGATGTTTTTGGTTGGAGAGCAACTTCCTGTAGTGGTGTTCCCATGCTTCCTCTTCTCTTCTAGCTGGTAGAGGTGGATTTGGAAGGTTCTCTCTGATAAGTTGTTGAGTAACTGCAGTGCATCCTCAAGGTGGAACAAGCAGCTGCCACAGTACATCAGTGGTGGGGTGAATGAATAAAGGATGGGGTGCCAATCAAGTGGATTTCTATGCCCTGTATAGTGCCAAGATTTTTGAGTATTGCTGAACTTGTACTCATACATGCAAATTCCATAATATTCATTACTTGACCTTGCCTGACCTTTTAAGTATGTTTGATAAGATGTAGCACAAATGTAGCATCCACATGATGTTACAGTGATATCTTAATGCTACCCTTGCCCCGGATGGTGCAGTGGTTATACTGCTCTGCCACAGCTCTAACATCCTATCTTCAATATTGGCAATGGGCACTGTCTATGTGGAGTTAGCATATATAATCTGTGTAATGCCCTGGTTAAGATTTTTACTGAAGGTATTTCATTTTAGTGGTTCTGAAAGAGCAGTTTGCTCTGCTTTTAGCATGTTTGGGTTTGAGCTAAAGATAAAGGGCTATGCTGTGTCAACCAATCAAGATGGAATTGGGAGAAGGTTTTAGAGAACACCAGGTGGAGAGGTTTTGGTGACGGACACTGGTGTGGATCAAGGTCTTTTTAGCAGGAGCTGTGTGAAGACAGGAGAAAAGATGGTATGCTGTCCCTGTTGCACAAGGTGCTTTGTGCAAATGAATGTCTTCAAGGAGGAAAGACCAATACTCCAGTGGGGGAGCCCGTTCGTTCAGGATAGATTTTGAGTGACATTTGGAAGGTGGTGTGTGCTATCATGCAGACCGAGGGTCCAGCACTTGAGTTAAAGACAGATTCAAGATGAACTCCAACTTATGTGCACATTTGGACTGGGTTAACTGTAGTGGACCCTTTTTTTCCTTCTCTTCTTCCTACTAACTGCTCCTACTCGCTGAAATTTGTAAGTATACTTTTTTTATAATTGTACAATCTGTTATTTTTTGCTCACGGCTAATTGCATGGGGGCAGCATTTACACAGTATTTGCACAGGTTGGAGTTTGGGTGGTCAAGACATCCCAACTTCCCTGTTTTGGTGGACTCACCGCTGAGTCCAGTGGCTGTTAGCAAGGGGTTAATAAGCTGCATCTCAAGACGCCCAATAAAAAGGGCGTGTGTGTGTGTGTGTGTGTGTGTGTGTGTGTGTGTGTGTGTGTGTGTGTGTGTGTGTGTGTGTGTGTGTGTGTGTGTGTGTGTGTGTGTGTGTGTATACACACACACACATATATATTCTGATTACCTCCCACATTCCTATTATTAATTTTGATGGTGGGGGGAGCAGTTAAAAGAATGTGAGAAGAAAAATTGGGCTTAGTCAAGGGTTGATAATGACGGGTGTATGGACTACTTAATAGTCTGTGTGGACATGTTGGGTCAAATAACTTGTTTCTGTACTGGATGACTGCAATTATACATTGCACAGAAAAGATCATGTGAGTTTCTCCAGTCTGTAGTCTGATCGTCATTGGATTGTTCACAGCAGATGCTGAATATCCTCCACAATTAGACCTTGTGATCTGGCCTTGAGTTGATGTTGAGCTGTTTGCTGCCTTGAATCACCAAACGTGATTGCTTTCCATATTGGTTTGATACAAATACTTGTTCATTTATTCAATGTGGACATCACTGGTGAAGCCAGGATTTATCATGCATCCCTAATTGCCTTCAAATTATGGTGGTAAGCTGCCTTGTTGAACTAGTGAAGTCTCAGTCAATTAAATTTGCTCTCAACTTCCTTTGTTAAATAAAAATCTAAGCCAGTTTAGTAATCTTTCCCCTCTCATTCACCAGACCTAATAAGGTATTCATAAATATACGGACCCTTCTCACTGCAAACCACCTTTCATAGTGTGGTGTTCAATAAGGTATATGTGTGGCCTAAACTAGTGTTTCAGACATTTTGAGCATTACCCTCTTTGCTTTGGCTAGTAATGGAAAATGCTCTTTGAAGTCCTTATGATATAGAATGAGGCTATTTCAGCCCATTGTGTTCCTGCTGGTTTGCAGAGCAATCCCACTCCTCGGTAATTTCCCCATAGTCTGTTCTCTCCATATTCTCATCAACTCCCTCCAACACCATAATGTAGCACCATTACAGTGCTAGTGACCCGGGTTCCATTCTCCCTGTGACTACATGGGTTTCCTCTGGGTATTCCAGTTTCCTCACACACTCTAAAGATGTATGGGTATGGGTCAGGAGACTAATTGTCACATGGGTGTAATTGGGCAGTACAGACTCGTTGGGCCAGAAGGGTCTGTTACTGTGCTCTCATCATCTTGAAAGAAAAGAAATAACATTCTACATCTACATCTACACCTACATCTAAGAGGTAATTTACAATGTCCAGTTAACTTAATGATTTCCACGTCTCTAGAATGTGGGGGAAAATCTGGGCACATAGAGGAAACTTTTAATGGTTACAGGGAGGGAATACAAACTCCACACAGACAGCAGAGGATATCAAGACTGAATCCAAGTCACTGAAGTGAGGCAACAGTTCTTACTAGTTGCCCCACTGTGTCATCCAACTTGTCTTCATGGCCATCACTCAAACCTGTCCTGTCCAGTGACATGCTGTCTGTTCTATACTTGATATTCCACCAACTTTTGCATATTCCCTTGCAACTACATTGCCACACACTTCCACAGATTGAGTTCTATTTGCCAGTTTTGTTCAATAGTCACAATGTCATTCAGCACAGAAACAAAGCCTGAACTATCCACTGAAATCTTCCTCTGGTCCTAAGTGTCCTCCAAGCACATGGCTATTGTGGTATCATAAGCTAACATCATCCTCTGCCTGAATTCAGATCGTTCTCACATATCACAAGGGGAAGGAAGGAACGTCGACTCAAGCTTTTCATGCCTTACAAGGTGCGGAACGAAAGACTGTGGGGTGCCACTCCTCACACAGACATTACACAGTATTTTTCTTTATTTTACGAGGTCGAGTTGCGAGCTCAACACTCAACTGGGCACAGATGGAAACTGTACTCGGGAACGGCCCAACTGGATTCGAACCCTGGAATCTCCGTAACGGAGTCCGGCGCTGATATCACTGCACCACCAGCTGACCTCAAGGGACCAGTACTAATCCCCATAGAAATGCACTGCCCAGATGTCAAAATGGTTGATTAATCTTAGTCAACAATTGTCTTTACCGTCATTGAGCCAACTTTAAATCCGATGTACCATTTGCCTTAATTTCAGTTTTGTTTTGATGTGCCTACTCTCAGTCAGGAAATAGTTCAGTCAGGTTGGTCAGGTACACCTTTCACTTTACAAATCCACACAGACCATCCTTGATCATCCTCCCTATCTAAATGCTAATTTATGTTACTGATATTTTTCCAACAATAAACTCATTAACAATCAAGATGCAGTTTTCCAGTACTCCATCTGTTGATGAATAATATTGGAAGGTGAGGACCAGACGCTGTGCTTTTCTCCCTACTTTAAAGAGCCTGTAATAATTTTATTTGGGCCTATCAACTTATCCTCTTGAAATCATTGACTCGTTATGCTGTCCTTTCTCTCTCTGCCAGCCATTTAATTGTTTACCACTGTAGATGAATGTAAGACCTGGGCACGCTCAGTCCAGTGGGTTTGACAATAGATAATCCTCAAGAAATGCTTCCCAGCCAAGTGCTTTTTCACTCCAGTAAGATGGTGGCATTAAGCAGCATTGGTTTGCATGCAGCTCTAATGGGAATCATCAAATAGTCCCATTTAGGACCTCTACAACTGAAATCCACAGTCACAGCCATTGGCACTTCAGTAAGCAACGTCATTCTAAGACATTTAAAAAGTTTAGCAATACTCAAAATCAATGAACCTCAGATGGCAGACTCAGGTTGTGAGTGCAGTTCTCTTTGGAAGCGGGGATGTACAGGTACAATTGGAATGCAGAGGCCTGAGACTTCCATTCCTGACTATCCTGCTAGTGAATGTAGTCTCTGGAAAATAAAATTGAAGACCTCAGAGCAAGATTGCTGTACCCAGAGAAACATCAGAGATTCCTGTGTACTTCACGGAAACATGACAATCCCCAGCCATTTCAAACACAATGCTGCAGCTTGATGTCTTCACCATTCCTGCAAAGGCAGGACAGCAAAGTCTTTTAAAGGCAGAGGAGGTGGAGGATACTTTAGGATAAACTCATAGTGGGGCACAAACTGGTGGTTCTGCCTCAGTAATGCTCACTGAACCTGGAATATCTAGTGATCAAATGTTGTCCATTTTATCTGCTCCTCTTCTTCTTACACCCTACCTCAGGCCAACATCTGGCAGGCACTGGAGGAGCTGAGCAATGTAATCAGAAGGCACAAAACTGTGAACCATGATGCCTTCACTATCATTATGGGAGATTTCAACCAGCCAGCTTGAAGAATTCTCTGAAAAAGTATCACCAACATATCACTTGTGGATCCAGGGGAGCCAACATACTTGACCATTATCATACCAACCTCAAGAAGGCTTACTGTGCCATCCCACGCCTACACTTTGGAAAGTCCGATTGCCTGGCTGTACTTCTACTCCCAGTATATAGCAGGGACGAAAGGTGGCAGCACCAGTGGTGAGGACCAAGAAGGTATGGTAAAGGGAGGCAGAGGAGCACTTACAGGATGGCTTAGTTCTATTTAAGCTCCAAGGACAGCATCCAGTCCAACAGGATACCTGGTACTGAAGACCTGTGCTGACCAACTAGTTGGTGTGTTTACAGATATCTTCAACCTCTCACTTTGGCAGTGTGTGGTACCCACCTGCTTCAACCAGACTTCAATCGTACTGGTGCTCAAGAAGAGTGTGGTGACCTACCTCAATGGCTATCACCCAGTTTTTCTTTCTTTTCCTCTATTTTTGCTCTATTTCAAATATTTTTATATATACTTATTGTAATTTAGTTATTATTTATTGTAATGTACAGCTGCTGCAGAGCATCAACCATTTCACTCTGAATCCCCATTCCCATATGTTGGTCCATGGCCTTTTCTTCTTCCCGGCAGCTAACATTTCACTCCCAATCCCCATTCCCATTCCAATATGTCAATCCATGGCCTTTTCTTCTTCCCGGTGGCCAACCATTTCACTTCAATCCCCATTCCCATTTCAACATGTCAGTCCATGGCTTCCTCTACTACCACAATGAGGCTACTCTCAGGTTGGAGGAGCAATACTTTATATTCCATCCAGATAGTCTTCAATCTGATGACATAAATATCGATTTCTCCAACTTCTGCTAATTTTTCCCCCCGCCACTTTCCTCTTAGAACCATAGAATATTACGGCCAGAAACAGGCCTTTTGGCCCTTCTTGGCTGTGCTGAACCATTTTTCTGCCTAGTCCCACTGACCTTCAATTTCCCACTCTGGTATCTTACGTCTTCTCCTCACTTGCTTCTCACCTCCCCCTGGTGCTCCTCTCCCATGGTCCAGTCTCCTCTCCAGATTCCTTTTTCTCCAGCCTTTTCTACCTATCTCCTCCCAGCTTCTTACTTCATCCCCTCCTTCCCCCACCCACTTGACTTCACCTATCACCTTCTAGCTTGTCCTCATTCCCCTTTCTGCACCTTGTTATTCGGGCATCTTCCCACTCTTTTTCCAGTCCTGATGAAGGGTCTTGGCCTGAAGCGTTGAATGTTAATTCATTTTCATAGATGCAGTCTGACCGTGGAGTTAATCCGTCATTTTGTGGAGAGTAAAGCACTGTTTGTGACTTTGACGTTTATACAGTATCCTGATAAAAGGGGCTGGTTATCAGTAGGTATTATCCAGCAATAATTAAATACTTAGTCTGCCCTGTGGTTTAATTACACACATTCATCTCCATTTCTAGTCTTATAAAATATCCCATGTGGCAGAGTATTCTTACATTTTCAGGATTATGACAAGCCCATGTAACAAACTCAGCACAATCATTTAATCAGCATTAATGCATGAAGGATGAAACGAGACCACAGACCATTTGTCATTTTAAATGACACAGAACTTTAAGTCATACACCTTGCATCATGACTACATGTTGCATCAAAAAGGTCATAAAGTTGGGCATCTGAATGGCCTAGCTCTGTTTAACAGGTGATCACAGGGCTTCTTTCATTGACCATTTACACTTGGGATTGGACACCCTGGGTGATGCATTGGCACTGCATCATTTAACAGAACATTCTGAGAGAAGTTGCAGCACTGAATCACATGCAGAGTCATATGCCATGGAAAAGACCCTTCAGCTGACTGAGTCTGTGCTGACTACCCATTACATTCATTTTTTTCTTCTCACATTCTCACCAACCACCAGATTCTATCACTTGGATGGAATGTCAGAGAAAGAGGAGCCAGTCTACGCACATTAGTGCAGCCACCATGGGTCTTCTGAACACCTGCTACGTGATTGCAGTGGGCTGAGAAAGGTTAACATGCTGGAGCACATTTGTAGCCTTGGTTACAAGTCTCTAGGCCGTTGCATGTTGGCATACTGGGCGAGAAGGGTCAGCAGCAGTGGTGGAGACAAGAAAAGGGTGAAGGGTTAGTTTGGCCAACAGTGTAAGGGTGAAACCCGGGATTTGTAGCAAGGCAGGGGTTTCAGAAGTGGCAGCACATTTGATGGAAGTGGTGGGGGATGGTGAAGGGGCATGGTCAAATGTTGGGCAGCTGAAGACCATCAGGGAATGCAAGGCACTGAGGGGTCTGTTCAGAGTGAAATAAGCGAGAGGGTAGGCACTCTTGTCATTAATCTACTGGGTCTCAGTAATGGGATGAAGACCATGCTGTCCCAGTAGGGATCTGCAGGAGCCTGCACAGGATAGAAACTCTGGATGTCTCTACAGTTCAAAATGGTGGATCTGGATGGCACAGACACAGGTCAGTCCCCTGGTGAGAGTACAGTGTCTGAGAAAAAGGTGGCAAAACTCGTTCTCTATGGATTTACTTGATTTCCAATGGCATAGGACCGCAAACCCTTTTCATGTGGATGAATTCTGAACAATGATGTGCTTCACTTACACCTTATCTGTCAGCACATCAAGTGGCTGTGCTATACAAATGGTGCCGGTGTAGGTAGACAATTCTGGGGCCATTCAGCCATGATCCAGTGAGAGAACAGAGCTTGATATACAGGACATGCTACAAATGAGCAAAACCCAGTTCCTCCTCAGGTTAAGGTTCCCACCAGTTGATGCTCCCCTCAGATTGCTAGGTCTTATCACAGACACAAAACTATCTCAGTTCATGCTGAGGTAACTCACCACATTGATCACTACAGCTTGTATATACCTACTCCATCCACTCTAGCACATTCTCTGTTCACTTTCCCCATCCCTCATTCCCTCAACCTCCCCATCCTCCACTCACCCCCTCACTTTCTCTCTCTGCCCTCTCTTTTGAGGCCATACATCAATCACAGCCTAGCTTTTCCCTCACACAACCTGTCCCCCCCAAAAACTTAGCCATACATTTCCTGTTTTCTGTTTCCTTTGCTCTCAGCAATGTTAACCTTCTCCCTGTGGGTTCTCACCATTCACTCTCTACGTTGGATCATCTCAACCGCCTAGTGTGTTACCTTGTCCCCGCATTCCCTCGCCTTTCTCCTGTTCTCTACCACCCCTTCACTGTTGTTGCCCAGCCCCGTCACACTCCTGTTCTCCCACTGTCCTGATTTAAAGACCCCCCATAGCTTTGTTCCTCCCCAACTCCCTCCAGCCTGATAACCCCTACTTTCACTGTACTCCTCCAGTTCTGTTCCTTGTCTCGATTCAGTTCTCTTTCCAAGCCTCTCTGTATAGGTACGTTGCTGTGTTGAAGCCTCCTTGGTCAACAGTCAAGTGTCTCCACATAGCGACTAACCTGTTAAGGTATCTTCAAGACCAACAGGGTCTTGAATACAACAGGGTCTTTTAAGAGACTCTTAGATAGGTACGTGGAGCTTAGAAAAATAGAGGGCTATGCGGTAGGGAAATTCTAGGCTGTTTCTAGAGTAGGTTACATAGTCAGCACAACATTGTGGGCCGAAGTGCCTGTAATGTGTTCTGTGTTCTATGTTCTAAGGCACTGAGGACAAACTGTCACTTGCAGTAAATGGCTGCATTGTTTCCTACACCACGACATTTAAAAAACTTTTTAAAAAGTAATTTATTAGCTCTGAAATATCTTTGGACATTCTGAAGACGTAAAAGTCATATTCAGTTTCTAATTCTTTCTTCTTTGAGCATGTCATGGGGTCCAGGTGTTAACTGAGTAGTTTGAATATAGTCTCTAGTCAGCTGTGAAGCTTCAGTGTGAAGTGGAGACCATTTCACTAAACACTTTCAGACAGACTTAATTTTTTTTTAAATTTTTATTCCAACCAGCCTCGTTTTTGCTACTGATGGTCACTGTCAGCACCATTGCAACCTCGCTTATGTTATATGTCTCCCACTTCATACTGAAGGGCAAATGTAAACTTGTTGTCAAACATTTTGTCTGAAACGCCCACGTTGAGGTGCTTGACGTCTTGGGTGTTGCAGATGCCCTCCCAGTAGCCATCCTTGCTCATGTTGAGTGGACACGCTCCTTTTCCATACACCTGAACTTTCCTAACATGGGGGATCTTCAGCTTGAACTTGACCATCTGATTTGGGGGCAGGATGCCAGAAAGAGGCTCTACCAGTTCACACCCATCTGTCCAGGAGCTGAAGATCTTGGGAAAGCCTGGCCAGTGGACATTGCGGTTGGCACAGGAGATTAAATATTCGCAGACATGGGCGTGTGTGGGGCTGTGGCTGGCCTTGTCCTTGGCAAAGATTGCAAACACATAGAGGCCAAACTGAGGGAGCTGGATTTTGAACTCCACCCAGTTGCCCAAATGCATTTTGAATACATGGCTCCTCATGACTTCATCTGACAGGTTTATCTCATCACAGGAGAGTCTGCTGGTGAAGCTCAGTTCCTTATTCACCAAAAAGCGCACCGTGCACTGGCCATCGTTACAGTAAATGAGGGGCTCTGGGTGTGAGGGTTGGAGCAGCCCTTTCATCTCTGTGAGCCAGCTAGGACCCATTGGGTTATGGAACGCCTTCGGCAGCTTGAAGTTTTCATCCACCGACTCACACTTAATTAAATAGGCACAAATAAAGGTGTAAGTCTCTGATTCGGAGTCCCATGGCTTAGCATAGATCTTTAACTTGTGGTCTCCTCTCTTCTGGGGCAGGACTTCCAGCTTCATGCCGTACCTGGTCAGGGTTAGGATTGCACAGTCCTTCCTCTCATCCAGGCTGTACATAAACAAGGTTGGGGAGTGCCCTTCTATGTTGATAATCACTCTTCCGTTTACTGTTTGAAATGAGTTAAAATTAGTTAAATGTGTCCACACTGAGAACCCCTCCTGCTGTTTTGCTGGGCTTTAAGTATAGTAGGTTGTTTACATCAAATTGAGTTTATTGTCATGTGCACAAGCCTGATGTACAGGTCCAATGAAAACTTGCTTACAGAAGCTTCACAGGCAAATACTGTAAGTTCAAATAACCCTCACTATAGAGTTATAGGTTATAGAGTCAGAGAAACGCAACATGGGTATACGCCATTTAGCCCAACAAATCCATGTGGACCATTGTGCCCACCTATCTACTCCTAAATCATTTAGCCTAGATCCCTCCAAGTCCCACCCTTCCATGTATCTATCCAGGAGTTTCCTAAATTGTGCTATTGCACATGCCTCAGCCATTCCATCTGGTAGTCCATTCTATATACTCACCACCTTCTGAGTAAAAAGTTTGCTGCTCTGGTCCCTTCTAATTTTTTCTCTCACCATAAACCATGTCTACTTGACTTGGACTCCTCTCCCTTTGGCATTGTTACCAAACACCTTATCTATAGAGGAAATTACTAACTTGTATACCCAAATTATATATAAATTAAAATGCATCTCCTTAGAACAAACACTTTGCACTTCACACACACCCCAAGTATGGTTCTGCATGTGAAGTCAATGGAATATAATTAACTTTCTGAAGTCCGCAGTGTGCAGGTTTGGTCTGCGCTGCCCTGTGTGATTGCCCAAGCTGCCTTTTGCAAACCTGAGTGGTAAACAAGTCATCCCTTCACTGCTCACTGGGGTTAGACACATTTTACTCTGCCTCGTTTGTTTCATTCGAGTTACTCAGACAATATATAACTCGGAGCAGCAGACATTCTGAAGGACTGAAGCCCTCCAGATGCAAAGTTTCCACCTGAAATAGTGACAATTTATTTTCCCAACACAGGGGATTCTGCAGGTGCTGGAAATTTCAAGCAACACAAAAAGTGCTGGGTGGTATGGTAGCACAACGTACAACCTTGGGTTCAATTCCCACTGCTGCTGTAAGGCATTTCTACATTCTTCCTTTGGTCGTGTGGATTCCCCCAAGGTGTTCTGGATTCCACCCACAGTCCAAATATATACTGGTTGGTAGATTATAAATTGCCCCATGATTAGGCTACAATTAAATCAGGGGATTGCTGTGCAACATGTCTTGAAGGGCCAGAAGGGCCTATTTCATACTGTATCTCAATCAATAACCAACCAACCTCAGCAGGTCACAGAGCATCTATGGAAATGAATAAAGAGTGGACATTTTGGGCTGAGTCCCTTCATCAGGACTGGAAAGGAAGGAGAAAGTAGGGAGAATAAGAAGGTGGGAAGGGTGAGGGAAGGAGTACAAGCTAGAAGGTGATAGATGAAGCCAGGTGGGTGTAGAAGGGGGGATGAGCTGGAGAAGAAGGAATCTGATAAGAGAAGAGAGCTGACTATGGGCGAAAGGCAAGGAGGAGGAGCACCAGTTGGAGATGATATGGAGGAGAGGAGAAGAGGTAAGAGTGGGGAATTACCAGAAGTTAGAGATATTGATGATCATGCCAGTAGGCTGGAGGCTACCCAGATGGAATATGAGGTGTCTCCAGATTATAACCTATTGTTATCCCAGCTGGGCTGGCCAAAGGCAAAGATCAGGGGTAGACTCCAGATGCATTCCTGCAATTTTGATTCAGCAGTGCTACAACAGACAAACAGGCCCTTCGGCCCATCTAGTACATACCAAACAATTAATTTGCCTAGTCCCATTGATCTGCACCTGGACCAAAGCCCTCCACACATATCCAAACCATGTAATTATCCAAATTTCTCTTAAATGTTGAATTCGACCCTTCATCCACCACAGTACTGCAAGTGGAACCTCAGTAACATTATGTACAAGATAATATCCCAACTTCTATACTCAGTATCCTGACATATACCATATTATGGCAGTGTTATAACGAACTTGCCCCTCTCCCTGCTCGTTTGCCCTGTGTAACTTTGTTTCCTCCATTACCATCACTTTGATATTCTGATCATTTAGTTCACTTTTGCTTCTGATGTTTTACAGCATAGATTTCCAGCTATGCTTCCTATGTTATAACAGTGACAATTCTCCAGTTCTCTTAAAGGATTTGGGATATCATGGAGATGGAAAAGGGCTATACAAAGGCAATCTTTTTCAGTTCTCACAGTGTGCATGCCACATTGTCATTCATTTTGATGTATAGGTAGAGCATGAATGAATATTCTTTGACCGAAACACCACACAGACACAGATTCTAGCTTCATCCTCTGGCTATCTACCGATTCAGCAATCCCACCCCCATCCACTCCATCACTCTTCAATTCTCTCATTCTCTTTCTTGCTGTCTGCTTATCTCCCTTTTTCTCTGTCCCTCTGTCTCTCACCCTCCCTCTCTTCATTGTCTATATCTCTAGGTCCTTCTTGTACTCACAAGGTCACTAAGTATGAAATTGTTATAGACTCTGTAGCTGTCTCTCTGGGTCCTGTGTCCCACTGTCTCCCCATCAGTGTATCTCTGTTCTTATCCACCAGAATGTTACCTGGGTTTCAACACCTAAGTTACAGGGAAAGATTGAACAAATTAGGCCTTTATTCTTTGGAGCGTAAAAGGTTGAGGGGGACTTGACAGAGGTATTTAAAATTATGAGGGGGATAGATAGAGTTGACGTGAATAGGCTTTTTCCATTGAGAGTAGGGGAGATTCAAACAAGAGGACATGAGTTGAGACTTAGGGGGCAAAAGTTTAAGGGTAACATGAGGGGGAATTTCTTTACTCAAAGAGTGGTAGCTGTATGGAATGAGCTTCCAGTAGAAGTGGTAGAGGCAGGTTCGGTATTGTCATTTTAAGTAAAATTGGATAGGTATATGGACAGGAAAGGAATGGAGGGTTATGGGCTGAGTGCGGGTCAGTGGGACTAGGTGAGAGTAAGCATTCGGCACAGACTAGAAGAGTCGAGATGGCCTGTTTTCGTGCTGTAATTGTTATATGGTTGTGTCTATCTCCCTGATCCTGTGTCTCCCTGCTCCTTGTCTCTGTGGTTCTGCACCACTGTGTCCTATGGAGTTTTACATCATACAGCACAGAAAAGAGGCCTTTGGATTCTGAGCTAGTCACTTTAGACCATGTTTGGCCCATATCCCTTTACCCAAGTCTGCACCAATCTCTCTTGTATTCCTACATACCTCTACCATTTCCTATGACAATTTGTTCAGCTACTGTGAGAGCAAGACGACAATTCTTTATGAAGTTAGGGACGCAACCGAAGGCATGGTAAATTGGTCATTGTAAATTGTTAGGGTTAATCAGGGTTGTGAGATTGCTGGGGTGGTGTGGTTCGAAGGGCAGAAAGGTCTACTCCACTCTGTATTGCTAATTAAAATAAATAAAACCTACTAGTATAAATGGGATTGATGCTACATTCTGAAGTTCAATGCCTTATGTATGAATAACACTGCACATGCATGAATTCCCACTGTCTTGGAAGCTGATGTCAGAATATCTTTCAAGAGGATGAATCCTTGCAAGGCATCATGGTGACCTTGACAAGGTACTGGAAATCTGGACAGATCTCTGGCTGGATGTTCACAGATATGCTCATCCTTTCAGTACTGTGCTTTGAGGTTTCCACACACTTTCAAAGAGCCGACTGAGCTGTCTCACTGACTACCTTCCAGTAGCACTCACATCTACTGAGCTGAAATCTTTGAGAGGTTAATGGTAGCTGGAATTAATTCTTACCTGAACAGGGACTGGACCTTCTAGAATTTGCCTATCACCACAATGGGTTTACAAAGAATACAATATCACTGGCTGTCTACTCAGTTTTGGAGCATCAAGATAATGAGAAAGCAAACATTAGTCTATTAATTGCAGGTTGGCCTTCACCACAACCATCCCCTCAGTACTAATTAATAAGCTTCAAAACCTAGGCCCTTGTATTTCCCTGTGCAACTGGATGGTCAGCATCCTTATCAGGAGATCACAGTCAGTCTAGCTTGATAATAACATGTTGTGGCGACCCACTTCCCAGTGCACTCGAACCAGCTCACAAAGCGGCGCGCGCTGGCATTGAGGCTGGTCCCAAAGAGAGCGCCAAGCCTGCTTCACCAGCAAGGGGAAAAGCCTGCGTGTAGCACACCGCTACAATTGGTGACCCCCACGGCCCAAACGATATTTGGACCGGAGATGAACGACGCCGCATCTGTTCATGCAGTTTCATTAAAACTGCCAGGCTTCTGGACGCTGCGACCTCACCTATGGTTCCAGCAAGCAGAAGCCCAATTCCACATTCCGCAGATATCCTCGGATGCCACACATTACTACTACGTGGTGAGCTCCCTCGACCAGGAAACAGCGGCCCAGGTTGAGGAGTTCATACAGTCACCCCCAGCGGACGGCAAATACACAGAATTCAAAGCCTTGCTCATAAGGACTTACAGACTCTGGATGGTTTGGGGGACAGGCCACCGTCGGCTTTGATGAACGAGATGCTGTCCCTGGCTGGAGGTCACAAGCCCTGCCTCATGTTTGAGCAGGCATTCCTGGAGCGGCTGCCCAAGGACATACGCCTGCTGCTGTCCGATGAGGATTTCAGCGACCCCCGGAAGGTGGCGGTCCGGGCGGACGTGCTCTGGAAAGCCAAGGAGAGTGGGGCATCCATCGCACAGATCACCAGGCCACGCTCCCAGCAGCAAACCAGACCAGGCCAGGCCGCAGAGCCCGTTAACCCCAGAGGCAGGGGTGAGGAGACCAATGAACAATGGTGCTTCTACCACCAGCGGTGGGGCACAGAAGCCCGCCACTGTAGCCCGCCCTGCAAGTTCCCGGGAAACACCAGGGCCAGCCGCTGCTGATGGCTATGGCGGCTGGCCATCGGGATAACCTCCTGTATGTCTGGGACAAGCAGTCAGGACGCCACTTTTTGGTCGACACCGGAGCCGAGATCAGCGTCTTACCTCCGATGAGTTACGACACCCGCAACAGAGAACCGGGTCCCACCCTGAAGGCCACAAACAGCAGCACAGTAAGGACCTACGGCACCCGTACGGTCTGGCTACAGTTCGGCTCCAGCCGTTTCACGTGGGACTTCACACTGGCCGCCGTAGCCCAACCGCTCCTGGGAGCGGATTTTTTGCGAGCTCATAGCCTATTGGTCGACCTGCCCAGGAAGAGACTGGTCCGTGCCGAGACCTTTCAAACGTTCTCCCTGGGTGAAGCCCAGTTGCCAGCCCCACACCTAGACTCCATCACCCTGTCCGACAATGAATTCACCAGAGTCCTGGTGGATTTCCCATCAGTTCTGGCACCGCAGTTCACGGCAGTGATGCACAGACATGGCGTACAGCACCACATCCCGACCCAGGGACCACCCCTCCACGCCCGTGCTCGAAGTCTTCCCCCGGACAAGCTCCGACTGGCGAAGGAGGAGTTCAAGAGGATGGAGGAATTAGGGATCATATGGCGGTCCGACAGCCCATGGGCCTCCCCTCTGCACATGGTGCCCAAAGCAACAGGGGGCTGGAGACCGTGCAGCGACTACCGCAGGCTGAACGAGGCTACAACACCAGACCGCTACCCTGTGCCGCACATTCAGGACTTTGCAGCAAACCTGCACGGCGCACGGATCTTCTCCAAGGTAGACTTCGTCCGGGGATACCATCAAATCCTGATGCATCCGGACGACGTCCCCAAAACGGCGCTCATCACCCCGTTCGGCCTTTTCGAGTTCCTCCACATGCCGTTCGGACTAAAGAATGCCGCACAGACGTTTCAGTGGTTAATGGAAGCGGTGGGACACGACCTGGACTTCGCTTTCATCTATTTGGACGACATCGTCATAGCCAGCAGCAGTCGTCAGGAGCATCTGCCCCACCTCCGTCAACTCTACGCCCGACTGAGTGAATACGGCCTGACAATCAACCCAGCCAAATGCCAGTTCGGGCTCGACACCATCGACTTCCTGGACCACGGGATTACTAAAGACAGGGCAACCCCTCTGCCCGCCAAGGTAGACGTGGTCCGTCATTTCCCCCGACCCAACACAATCAAAGGCCTTCAGGAATTCGTGGGTATGGTGAATTTCTTTCACCGCTTCCTCCCTTCAGCTGCCCGAATCATGCGCCCCCTGTTCACTCTGATGGGGCAAGGACATTACCTGGGATGAGGAGTCCGCCGCCGCTTTCGTTAAAACCAAAGAAGCCTTGGCGAACGCCACAATGCTAGTGCACCCCAGAACGGACGTCCCAACCACCCTCACAGTGGACACATCCAACACGGCAGTCAGTGGAGTGCTGGAACAACTCATCGAGGGTCGCTGGCAACCCCTGGTGTTTTTCAGCAAACACCTATGACCACCCGAGCTCAAATACAGTGCTTTCGACCGGGAACTGTTGGCGCTATACCTGGCAATCCGGCATTTCAGGTACTTCTTTGAAGGTAGGCCCTTCACTGCGTTCACGGACCACAAACCACTTACCTTTGCGTTCACGAAAGCATCCGACCCCTGGTCGTCCCGCCGGCAGCGACATCTGTCCTACATCTCTAAATACACTACGGATGTCCGGCATGTCTCTGGAAAGGACAATGTCGTGGCGGACACCCTCTCCCGCCCTGTCCCAGGGGGTAGACTATGAAGCACTGGTGGATGCGCAGCAGGCAGACGAGGAGATCCCTAGTTACAGGACTGCAGTCTCCGGTTTGCAGCTCCAGGACCTCCCCGTAGTCCTAGGTGAGAGGACCCTACTCTGTGACGTAACCACCAGCCAACCCCGCCCCATCATCCCGGCAGCCTGGCGGCGGCGAGTTTTCAACTCCATTCATAACTTGGCCCACCCCTCCATCAGGACAACCGTCCGGATGGTAGCCAACAGGTTCGTTTGGCACGGACTCCGCAAGCAGGTCAGTGAATGGGCCAAAACGTGCATGCACTGCCAAACAGCCAAGGTGCAGCAACACACCAAAGCCCCACCCACCGGCGTTTCAACCACATTCATGTGGATATCGTGGGCCCCCTGCCAGTGTCGCGAGGAGTGCGGCACCTCCTGACTATCATGGACCGGTTCACAAGATGGCCAGAGGCAGTCCCGCTCACCGACACCACCTCCGAATCTTGTGCCCGGGCACTGATTGCCACCTGGGTATCTCGCTTTGGTGTACCGGCCCACATTACCTCTGACAGAGGCGCCCAGTTCACCTCCAGCCTGTGGTCAGCTATGGCCAGCCTTTTGGGGACACAGCTACACCACACAACTGCCTACCACCCACAGTCGAACGGACTGTGGAGTGTTTCCACCGTCACCTGAAGTCGGCTCTCATGGCCCGCCTCAAAGGGCCTAACTGGGTGGACAAGCTTCCCTGGGTCCTGCTCGGAATCCGCACGGCACCCAAAGAGGATCTGCACACCAAGTTGGCCGAGTTGGTGTACGGCGCACCCCTGGTCGTCCCAGGAGAGTTCATACCAGCCCCAAGGGGGCAAGAGGAAGAACCCGCAGCAGTCCTGGGCAGACTACGTGAGAGGCTCGGTAACCTGGCCCCCATACCCACTTCGCAGCATGGGCAGAACCTGACCTGCGTACCCAAAGACCTGCAACACTGTAAGTTCGTTTTTGTACGACGGGGCGGACATAGGGCACCGCTACAGCGGCCCTACGAGGGGCCGTTTACGGTGATCAGAAACAACGGGTCCACATTCCTGCTGGACATTAGGGGGAAAGAGGAGGTTTTCACGGTGGTTGAGATTCCGGCACCATGGCACAGAGGCAGACCTCCAAAACAGAGTCCGACCCAGACTGTGGACATTGGGGGGTGTATCGTCGGTTCTGGGGGGCGGTTATGTGGCGACCCACTTCCCAGCACACTCGAACCGGCTCACAAAGCGGCGCGCGCCGGCATTGAGGCAAGTCCCAAAGAGGGCACCAAGCCTGCTTCACCAGCAAGGGGAAAAGCCCGTACGCGGGACGGGACTGTGAATACGCCCGCCCGGGGAGGGCAGGATCAGGAAGGCTTTAAAGAGAGGCCAGAAAGTTTGAATAAACCTCTTTTGTAACTGCAGCTCACCGACTCCGTGTCGTTATTGCAGCGCTGCGTGTAGCACACCGCTACAATGTCATCTTTGCTGACAATCAACACAGGCATACTTCAAGGGTGTGTACTTAGCCCACTGCTCTACACTCTCTACACTTATGACTGTGGCTAAGCACAGCTCACAAGCGATCTACAAATTCGCTGATAACACCATTGTTATTGGCGGTATCTCAGATGGCAATGAGGAGAAAGTACAAGAGTTAGCAAGTCATGTTGAGGATATTGTATACAAAATATTCATTAGGCTGTACTTGGAATTCTGGTCACCATCTTACAGGACGAAAGTGGAGTCTTTGGAAAGAGTACAGAAGGAGGTTTACTGGAATATTGCCTGGATTAAAGGATAAGAGATGTAAGGACAGGTTGGACAACTTGGGTTGTTTTCTCTAGAGCACCAAAATCTGAGAGGGGACCTGAAATAAGTTTATAAATTCTGAATCATAAGTAAGGTAGAAATATCAAATACTGGAGGACATGCATTTAAAATGAGAAGGGGTAAATTTAAAGATGTGCGTGACAACTTCTTTTTAAACACAGAAAGAGGTGGGTGTCTGAACCATCTGCCAGGTTGGAAGTGGTGGAATCAGATACAATAATGGTGTTTAAGAGGCTGTTAGAAAGGCTCGCAAATATCCAGAGTGATATGGATTGTGCCGGCAGAAGAGATTTAGTTTAATTCGGTGTTGTACTTGGCACAGACATCATGAGCTGAAAGGCCTTTTCCTATGTCCTGCAACAGTTTCTAGGACCCTGCCTTTCACCATCCAAGTCCTGCTTGAGTTTAACCTCCCATTTGCTTGATTTTGCACTTGTCTAAGTTAAATTGCTTTGGCCACAGCTTTGTCAGCTTTCCCAGTTGAACTAGATCCTGTTGCAACCTTAGACAACTTTTGTCACTGCTCACCACACAACTAATTTTCTACATTCCACAGACTTAACCATTGTCACCTAAATTGTTAAGATAAATGACAAACAATACCAATCCAGTCTGAAAAAAACAATCCTCCACCACCACTCTCTATCCCCTTTCACCAAGCCAATTCTAATTGTTCCTGGATTCCATTTAACCTAACCTTCTCAATTTCTCTAACTTCAGTAATTTCTTCCCCCTCCTCTTCACTTTTTATCCATTCCCAATTCTGGTTCCCCACACACCACTTCTTATCACCTGCCCACCACCCCCTTCCCTTTCTTGTATTGGCCACTGCCCTCTGCTATCAGATTTCTTTACCTTCTCCACCTATCCCCTCCCAGCTTCATTCCGGTGTTAAAATTGACCGACCGCCTACCTTCCCTTTCATCTACAGGCTCCCCTCCACCACTTTCTTATTCTAATTTCTGTCCCTTCCTATCCAGTCACGATGAAGGATCTAGCCCCGAAACATCAATTGTTTGTTCCACTCCATAGATGCTACCTGACTTACTGAGTTCTTCTAGCACTTTGTGTTGCTCAAGATTTCCAGCATCTGAAGAATCCCTCCTGTTTAACATGAGTCTACCATGTGGGGCCTTGTCAAAAGCTGTACTGAAGACAAAGTACTGTAAGTAATATCCACTGCCCTATCTCATCAGCTCTAATGGCCACCTCTTCAAAAGTGCAACAAAGTTTGATAGTGACAATTCCCCATGCATAAAGCCATGTTGACTATAGAACACAGAATAGTACATCACATTACAGGCCCTTCGGCCCACAATGTTGTGCCGACCCTCAAACCCTGCCTCACATATAACCCCCCACCTTAAATTCCTCCATATACCTGTCTAGAAGTCTCTTAAACTTCACTGGTGTATCTGCCTCCACCACTGACTCAGGAAGTGCATTCTACACACCAACCACTCTCTGAGTAAAAAACCTCCCTCTAATATCCCCCTTGAACTTCCCTCCCCTTACCTTAAAGCCATGTCCTCTTGTACTGAGCAGTGGTGCCCTGGGGAAGAGGCACTGGCTATCCACTCTATCTATTCCTCTTAATATCTTGTACACCTCTATCATGTCTCCTCTCATCCTCCTTCTCGCCAAAGAGTAAAGCCCTAGCTCCCTTAATCTCTGATCATAATCCATACTCTCTAAACCAGGCAGCATCCTGTTAAATCTCCTCTGTACCCTTTCCAATGCTTCCACATCCTTCCTATAGTGAGGCGACCAGAAATGGACACAGTACTCCATGTGGCCTAACCAGAGTTTTATAGAGCTGCATCATTACATCACGTCTCTTAAACTCTATCCCTGTATTTATGAAAGCTAACACCCTATTAGCTTTCTTAACTACCCTATCTACCTGTGAGGCAACTTTCAGGGATCTGTGAACATGTACCCCCAGATCCCTCCGCTCCTCCACACTACCAAGTATCCTGCCATTTACTTTGTACTCTGCCTTGGAGTTTGTCCTTCCAAAGTGTACCACCTCACACTTCTCCGGGTTGAACTCCATCTGCCACTTCTCAGCCTACTTCTGCATCCTATCAATGTCTCTCTGCAATCTTCAACAATCCTCTACACTATCTACAACACCACCAACCTTTGTGTCGTTTGCAAACTTGCCAACCCACCCTTCTACCCTCACATCCAGGTCTTTAATAAAAATCACGAAAAAAAGAGGTCCCAGAACAGATCCCTGTGGGACACCACTAGTCACAACCCTCCAATCTGAATGTACTCCCTCCACCATGACCCTCTGCCTTCTGCAGGCAAGCCAATTCTGAATCCACCTGGCCAAAATTCCTTGGATCCCATGCCTTCTGACTTTCTGAATAAGCTTACCATGTGGAACCTTGTTAAATGCCTTACTAAAATCCATGTAGATCACATCCACTGCACTACCCTCATCTATATGCCTGGTCACCTCCTCAAAGAACTCTATCAGGCTTGTTAGACACGATCTGCCCCTCACAAAGCCATGCTGACTGTCCCTGATCAGACCATGATTCTCTAAATGCCCGTAGATCCTATCTCTAAGAATATTTTCCAACAGCTTTCCCACCACAGACGTGAGGCTCACTGGTCTATAATTACCCGGACTATCCCTACGACCTTTTTTGAACAAGTGGACAACATTCGCCTCCCTCTAATCCTCCGGTACCATTCCCGTGGACAACGAGGACATAAAGATCCTAGCCAGAGGCTCAGCAATCACTTCCCTCACCTAGTGGAGCAGCCTGTGGAATATTCTGTCAGGCCCCGGGGACTTATCCGTCTAATGTATTTTAACAACTCCAACACCTCTTCTCCCTTAATATCAACATGCTCCAGAACATCAACCTCACTCATATTGTCCTCACCGTCATCAAGTTCCCTCTCATTGGTGAATATCAAAGAGATGTATTCATTGATGACCTCGCTGACTTCCACAGCCTCCAGGCACATCTTCCCACTTTCATCTCTAATTGGTCCTACCTTCACTCCTGTCATCCTTTTGTTCTTCACATAATTGAAGAATGCCTTGGGGTTTTCCTTTACCCTACTCACCAAGGCCTTCTCATGCCCCCTTCTTGCTCTTCTCAGCCCCTTCTTAACTCCTTTCTTGCTACTCTATATTCCTCAACAGATCCATCTGATCCTTGCTTCCTAAATCTCATGTATGCTGCCTTCTTCCACCTGACTTGATTTTCCACCTCACTTGTCACCTATGGTTCCTTCACCCTACCATTCTTTATCTTCCTCACCGGAACAAATTTATCCCTAACATCCTGCAAGAGATCCTAAAACATCGACCACATGTCCATAGTACATTTCCCTGCAAAACATCATCCCAATTCACACCCACAAGTTCTAGCCTTATAGCCTCATAATTTGCCCATTCCCAATTAAAATTTTTCCTGTCGTCTCTGATCCTATCCTTTTCCATGATAATGCTAAAGGCCAGGGAGCGGTAATAACTGTCCCCTAGATCCTCACCCACAGACAGATCTGTGACCTGACCCAGTTCGTTACCTAATACTAGATGTAGTATGGCATTCCCCCTAGTCGGCCTGTCAACATACTGTGACAGGAATCCGTCCTGGACACACTTAACAAACTCTGCCCCATCTAAACCTTTGGAACTAATCAAGTGCCAATCAATATTAGGGAAGTTAAAGTCACCCATGATAACAACCCTGTTATTTTTGCACCTTTCCAAAATCTGCCTCCCAATCTGCTCCTCAGTATCTCTGCTGCTACCAGGGGACCTATAGAATACCCCCAGTAGAGTAACTGCTCCCTTCCTGTTCCTGACTTCCACCCATACTGACTCAAAAGAGGATCCTGCTACATTACCCACCCTTTCTGTAGCTGTAATAGTATCCCTGACCAGTAATGCCACTCCTCCTCCCCTTTCCCCTCTCTCTATCCCTTTTAAAGCACTGAAATCCAGAAATATTGAGAATCCATTCCTGCCCTGGTGCCAGTCAAGTCTCTGTAATGGCCACTACATCATAATTCCATGTATGTATCCAAGCTCTCAGTTCATCACCTTTGTTCCTGATGCTTCTTGCATTGAAGTACTCGCATTTTAGCCCTTCTACCTTACTACCTTTACACCCTTTATTCTGCTTCTCTTTCCTCAAAGCCTCTAATATAGATGTTAGATCTGGCTTTACTTCATGCACTTCTTTCACTGCTCTATCACTCCGGGTCCCATCCCCCTTGCAAATTAGTTTAAACCCTCCCGAACCATGCTAGCAAACCTACCTGCAAGGATATTGCTCTCCCTTGAGTTCAGGTGCAACCCATCCAATCTGTACAGGTTCCACCTTCCCCAGAAGAGATTCCAATGGTGCAAAAATCTAAAACCCTGTCCTCTGCACCTACTCCTCAGCCATGCCATCTCCTCCAATTCTTACCATCACTATCATGTAGTGATTGTGACTATCCACAATCAGCCCTTGTCTTTTCAAACATAGATACATCCTGTCTTTCAGAATCCCCTCCAGTAACTTAACTATCTCTGAAGTTCTGGGTCTCTCCTCTGCACTCCCTTGGCATCTTTCTTTCATTCACCTTCACTCTGCATTGATTTCTTGTTCAAATTAGCCAAATGGAGAAATTTCAGATGATCACACAGTCTCACCGTACCTGTGGATATCAGCTGGACATCTGGGTGGATGTACATCAGACCCATTTCAAAAAAGTCACCAGTCCTGAACACCATATCTTCAAATATCTTGAGGGAAATCCTTGGAGTAATCAGCTGCCACTTTTCCTCCATGGGGAAATGATTATTGATGAACAGTGATGGATGTGTGAAGAAGTAAAATTCAACATACCTGCAACAGAAAGATAGGGTGTCTTAATATGATGAGAAGCATGAGAAATGGCATCAGTTCATTTTGCAGTGTAGTTGGTTTAGAATATCCCTGTGAGTTTGCTCGTCAATTGTCTCTTGTACAAGTGAGATTATATTCCCTATTAAACACTTCAGCTTCATCATTACTGAAGGAAAATATAGTTATAAAAATAGACAATACCGAAACACTCAACCGGTCAGGTCAGAATGATGTTGGAACTGAAACTATCGTGATTTTCTTTCCACATATACTGCCTAGGCAGCTGAGTGTTTCCAGTATTTCCTTTTTCAATTTCAGTGTTTGATTTTTGCTCTGACATGTTTGATAGGATCGGTTGCCAATGCCAGTGATTGAGGCAGTGTTCTTTAGATGGTTGCAACTTGGCATGAAAGCTTCCTGCTGGTCATTTACTCTCTCCTTTGGATGGTGAGTCACTACCTCTCCAGGATGAATAACACTTGAAGGAGACAGTCGAAGTAGCAGGGACACAGAGACTGGGGGCTGTAAAGATAGAAATTTACATGGTGCTAGGCGCCATGGTAGCATTGTGGTTAGGGAGACACTACTACAGTTTGGGGCATGCCAGAGTTCGGAGTTCAATTTCTGCATCATTCTCTGTGTGCCCTCTCCACAGAATGCGTCAGAATCAGAATCAGGTTTGTTATCACCGGCATGTGATGTGAAATTTGTTAACTTAGCAGCAGCAGTTTAATGCATTACAAAATCTAGCACAGAGATGAAAAAATAATAAATAAAATGAAACATAATAATAAATAACAAATAAATCAATTTTGTGTATTGAATAGATCTTTAAAAATGTACAAAAAACAGAAATACTGTTTTTTTTTTTAAAAAGTGAGGTAGTGTCCAAAGCTTCAATGTCCATTTAGGAATCAGATGGCAGAAAGGAATAAGCTGTTGCTGAATCGCTGTGTGTGTGCCTTCAGGCTTCTGTACCTCCTACCTGAAGGTAAATGTGAGAAAAGGGCATGCCCTGGGTGCTGGACGTCCCTAATAATGAACATTACCTTCCTGAGACACCGCTCCCTGAAGGTGTCCCGGGTGCATTGTAGGCTAGTGCCCAAGATGGAGCTGACTAGATTTACAACCTTCTGCAGCTTCTTTTGGTCCTGTGCAGTAGCCCCTCCATACCAGACAGTGATGCAGCCTGTCAGAATGCTCTCCACAGTACAACTATAGAAGTTTTTCAGTGTATTTGTTGACATGCCAAATCTCTTCAAACTCCTAATAAAGTATGGCCGCTGTCTTGCCTTCTTTATAACTACGTCGATATGTCGGGACCAGATCATATCGTCAGAGATCTTGACGCCCAGGAACTTGAAGCTGCTCACTCTCTCCATTTCTGATCCCTCTATGAGGATTGGTATGTGTTCCTTCATCTTACCCTTCCTGAAGTCCACAATCAGCTCTTTCGTTTTACTGACTCTGAGTGCCAGGTTTTTGCTGCAGTACCACTTCACTGGTTGGCATATCTCACTTCTGTAAGCCCTCTCGTCACCACCTGAGATTCTACCAACAATGGTTGTATTGTCAGCCAATTTGTAGGTGGTATTTGAGCTATGCCTAGCCACACAGTCATGTGTATATAGAGAGTAGAGCAGTGGGCTAAGCACACTCCCCTGAGGTGTGCCAGTGTTGAGCGTCAGCAAGGAGGATATATTATCACCAATCCGCACAGACTGTGGTCTTCTGGTTAGGAAGTCAAGGATCCAATTGCAGAGGGAGTTACAGAGGCCCAGGTTCTGCAACTTCTCAATCAGGATTGTGGGCATGATGGTATTAAATGCTGAGCTATAGTCGATGAACAGCACCCTGACATAAGTGTTTGTGTTGTCTAGGTGGTCTAAAGCTGTGTAAAGAGCCATTGAGATTGCTTCTGCTATTGGCCTATTGTGGCAATAGGCAAATTGCAATGGGTCCAGGTCCTTGCTGAGGCAGGAGTTCAGTCTAGTAATGACCAACCTCTCAAAGCATTTCATTACCATTGATGTGAGTGCTACTGGGTGATAATCATTAAGGCAGCCCACATTATTCTTCTTAGGCATTGGTATAATTGTTGCCTTTTTGAAGCAAGTGGGAACTTCCGCCTATAGCAGTGAGAGGTTGAAAATGTCCTTGAATACTCCCACTAGTTGGTTGGCACAGGTTTTCAGAGCCTTACCAGGTACTCCATAGGGACCTTCTGCCTTGTGAGGGTTCACTCTCTTTAAAGACAGTCTGACGTCAGCCTCTGAGACAGAGATCACAGGGTCATCAGCTGCAGCTGGGATCTTCACAGCTGTAGTTATATTCTCCCTTTCAAAGTGGGTGTAGAAGGCATTGAGTTCATCTGGTAGTGAAGCATTGCTACCATTCATGCTATTGGGGTTCACCCAGGTGCTCTGGCCAAAGATGTACTGGGTAGGTTAATTGGTGATTGTAAATTGTCCTGCAATTAGGTTAGAGTCAATCGGATTTGTTGGGGGTTGCTGGGGTGGTGTTACTTGAAGGGGCTGGAAGGACCTCTGTGCTGTATCACTAAAATAGAATCAAAAAAAAAAAAATTGTCATCGTGCAATTTGAGCCTTGGGCAACAGCCTAAACCAAGTTATCCAGATTACCTGTGTGAATCCAAAGCAACGTTCATTACAGTATGACCAGACTTTCCTTACAGTGGTGAATCCAATGTTTTTATTAATTTTATTTAGAAATACAGCATGGAATAGGACCTTCCAGTCCTCTGAACTGCGCCACCCAACAACCCCCAATTTAACCCTAACCTAATCATGGGACAACTTATAAAGGCCAATTAACCTAAGTGTTTGGACTTTGGGAGGTACCAGAGAACCTTCAGAAAACCACGTGGCCATGGGGAGGATGTACATTTGCTTTCCCTCTGATATGATCCTACAAAGTACCACTTCCTTCTTCACACAGCAAGTCCTGAGACCTGGTGGCTGGTTCCCTTCAGCTTAGTGGCAAGTCTTCTGACCTAAAAATTCCTTCTCTCTAGCTCCTGTAGGATTCCAACTAGACTGTGTGGGACTTGCACTGTCCCATGGGCCAAAACCAGCTTGACTGCTCTTGAGGACTGGACTAGGTCTCCAGAAGGTCTCAGGTTTTGTCATGGTCCAGTCCATGAAGACCACGTTCCGGCTCACGGTCCGGTCCGTGGACTCCAGACTCCGGGTCTTCTGGCATTCCCTTGTCTCATTTGGGCTTAATCGTAGGCACCTGATTTGCATCTTGGGGCCGGGAATATAAGTGGCCCTGGGGTCAAGGCAGGTGGCTGGTTCATCTTGTCAGTATCCTGTCCTTGTCTCTGTGGGGTTCATCTCGTCAGTATCATGTCCTCACCTCCGTGGGGTAAGTCAGGCCATCCTTGCTATTATCCTAAGTCTGGACCATTCCCTTTCTTCCCTCTGAAGCCCTGCCTGCAAACTGTGTCTGGAGCCTTGCCTTCCCTCGCCTTGCCTCTGCCTGGAGCCTCGCCCCGCCTTGCCTCTGCCTGGAGCCACGCCCCACCTGGAACTGTCTGTCCGTGTCCACGCCTTTGCTAGGTAGGTCCGGCTGTTTTGCTGCTACCTAGTGTTGGGAACTGTCTCGTCGTGTTTAGCGTTCTGTGTAATGAGTCCCGGCCTTACATCCTGTACCCAAGGAGGGGTCCTGGCTCTGTTCTGCGTTCCTGTCTCTCCCTCGACTCTGTGTACTGCGTTCCTGTTCTCTCTCAACCTAGGTCCTGTGTTCTCGTCTTGTCGATGTGCCTCGCCCAGCCCAGGGTTACCTTGCCCAGCCCAGTGCTGGGATTCCCTTGTTCTGTCCAGGAGTCTCATGTCCAGGCCTGTGCCTCTCCTTGTCTTGTAGCTACGCCTTGTCCTCACTTGGTTCTGGAGTCCAAGCCCGAGTCAAGACACAGGTTCTGGGTTCTTGTCCAGTCTCTGGCTCAAGTCCAAGCCTAGGCTCTTAGTTCCCAGTTCCATGTCCTGGTTCCGCTATCCTTGTCCGGTCCTAGCCCAGGCCTGGAATCCTTGTCTCGTCTCGGGCCTGTGTCATGTCCAGCGTCCTTTCTTCCCCACTTTCCTTGCTTCCTTCTCAGGCCTAGCTCTGTTCCTGGTAGTTCAATGTATGTGTCTTGCTTTTGGGTCCACTCCCAACGCCCACCATATGACAGGTTTCCTCACACTGAAGTCTGCCCAGTTGTAGATCGTTGGTCACTAGAAAGTCTGGGTGTTGGAGCACCACACTGCAAACAAACCACTTACAATGAATGGACCAAGCAAAGATTCTCCCCTCTCTCCAGTCCATGGATGGTTTATGTTGAGACAGACAAGAGTATCCAGGATCAGGGGTATGAGTGGAGAGCCAATAATGTAGAAACTAATGTTGTCCACATGATCACCTAACCTCATCTGCAATTCCACAGTCTGGAATTTGCCTAGAACCTAGCTGTCAGTCATCCAAGACAGCTACAGGCAAGGACTGGCTCAACTCTCACAATGGTATGTCGAACTGAAGGACAGTTTCTAAAGCCAGAAAACTACTCACTGCCACAGAAAACCTTCACCTGCCTCAAGTTCTTACCCCAGTTGATCTCCACCTTCAGTATGGAACCAGAATTCGTGGGATTGGACTGTCTTAGCAGTTCCCCAGGTGGCTACAGCTTTGGACATTTGGCCCGCAGGTGACCTGCTTCCCCATAGTAAAAGCAGCAACCTTGACTCCAACACTGGGACATCTCATTCGCGGAGACTCCAGTGCCACTGGCCTGTGTGGGTTTGACTGGATTTTGTGCAGGTGATAGATGGGTCATGGAATGGTACTGCAATGCATAAGGACTAGGCTTGGACAGGCTTTCTTTGACCTCCTGAAGTGGTCCCACTTTCACTCTGCCAGACGATTATCAAGACAGATGGACTAGTTGATGAGAATTCTTAAGTTCTCTGCTGGCACTCCTGAGGCAAGAGGATCCTTCAGTTTGTCTCAGAGTCTGTGGCGGTATAGTGTGGCCAAGGCCTCCCCACTCCAGCCCCTCTTGTAGGCCAAGGTCTGAAATTTTGAACAAATCTTTGACCTAAGTTCACAGTGCACAGTTGCCCAGGCCAGGGCTCTTCCAGTCAGGAGAGAGATAATGAGGACCACTTTTCTGCGCTCTGAAGGGAACTGGGGTGGCTGAAGTTTAAATTCTAACAATCATTGAATGAGGAAGCTGCGGCAAGACCCCGGGTTACCGTCGAATCTCTCTGGGGCTGGAAGATATACTGGTTCTGGACCGGGACCGAATGGTTCTCCCAAGTGACTCTGGCTTCCTCCTTGCAAAAATTAACCAATATCTACCTGGAGGTCATGAATCTCCAGGCTCTGTCTGGAAATATCTTTGCTGCGGCTGCTTACATTGGATGATAAGTCTCTGATACCCGCTGGGTCACATTGGCTCAATCATACTGTGACGAGAGTCCTTGACAAGGACCCAAATGCTGGAGTCTCCGAGGCTGGGATTGAGACACGATCTAAAATGGGATTGAGAATCTGAACACAAAACAAGTGCTAGACAAATCACTAGTAGGTTCAACCTATGTTCAGGTGTTCCTTAAATCCCTCATTCCTGGCACCAAAACAGTTAATGGGAACATCCTAAGCCTTAAAGAGGCTGTGCAAGTTATCCATATGCAGAGAGTTAGAGCATTTAAATCTCGGAAGCTGGCGTGGTCAGAAGTATATCGTAACACACTTAATTTGCTTTCAGTTGGCTTCATTGCCAGGTCGTTGGGTGTATTAATAGATACTTGATTGGACATGGCATCAACGGTTATGGGGAGAAGGTCAGTGAGTGGGGCTGAGGAGGGGAAAATAAAGGATCAGCCATGATAGAACGGTGGAGCAGACTCGATGGGCCAAATGGCCTAATTCTACTCCTATGTCTTATGGTCTTATTGCAGGGACGTGGCTTGCAATTGATGGATGGATTTCCAATTAAGTTGTAGTTGTCTCAGCCAATCACACTCCTGCAATGCTGGTCCTTCTGTTTTTACCACTTACAAGCTTAATTTGCTTGTTGGTTGTTGTATTTCACTGATGCGAATGGCATTCCCACACGACTTAGCTTTTCTTCAGAATAAGCTCTGCAGGCCTAAGTGTAGTCTGGCCACACATTTTAATTCCACGTCCCATTCCCATTCTGATATGTCTATCCATGGCCTCCTCTACTGTCAAAATGAATCCAAACTCAGGTTGGAGGAACAACACCTTATATACCGGATGGGTAGCCTCCAACCTGATGGCATGAACATTGACTTCTCTAACTTCTGTTAATGCCCCTCCTCCCCTTCTTACCCCATCCCTGACATATTTAGTTGTTTGCCTGTTCTCCATCTCCCTCTGGTGCTCCCCACCCCCCCCCCCCCACTTTCTTTCTCCCGAGGCCTCCCGTCCCATGATCCTTTCCCTTCTCCAGCTCGGTATCACTTTCGCCAATCACCTTTCCAGCTCTTAGCTTCATCCCACCCCCTCCGGTCTTCTCCTATCATTTTGCATTTCCCCCTCCCCCCACTACTTTCAAATCTCTTACTATCTTTCCTTCTGTTAGTCCTGATGAAGGGTCTCGGCCCGAAACAGTGCTTCTCCCTATAGATGCTGCCTGGCCTGCTGTGTTCCACCAGCATTTTGTGTGTGTTGTTGTTTGAATTTCCAGCATCTGCAGATTTCCTCGTGTGTAGTCTAGTGTAGTTGTTTTATTTTCTCTCTGTGTTGTTTTTTATGTAGTTCAGTCTAGTTTTTGATGGAGGTTTACAAGTTTATGAGAGGCATAGAGAGTAGACAGACAGGATCATCTTTCCAGGGCTGAAATGTCTCATACAAGACATTAGGTAATACAACGTCTCATACAAGACATGCATTAGGTAAGGGGTAAGCTCAAAAGAGGTGTGAGGGGAGAGAGTGGTGGCTGCCTGAAATGCTCTGCCTGCACCCCCACCATCAAGGCCATTCTCTGACATTGGGAAGGCGATACAGAAGCCAGCAGGTTCAGGAACAGTTACTAACCTTCAACCATCAGGCTCCTGAATGTCACTCACCTCAGCACTGAACTATTCTGTAACCTATAAACTCACGTTCAAGGACTCTACAACTCATAAATCAGATTTATTAATTATTATTGTATTTGCACGAATTGTCTCTTTATGCACATTGGTTATTTGTCTTTGTTTCTGTGTTGTTCTTCATGTTTTTGATTGTTGTTTATTTATATCTACTGTGACTGAATTTCAGGGTGGTATATGGTGACATATATGTACTTCAATAATAAATTTACTTTGAACATTAGACAACTTTGACCTTCTAATATTTAACATTTCTACCTTGCTTATGCCTCTGATAATTTTACAAACTTCAATCAGTTCTCCTCTCAGCTCTGATGCTTCACAGATGAGTCTGTTAGATGTTTAAATATACAATACTCTCTCACTTTGAGACCACAGTGGTATACATAATGTGGATAATAAAAAAAACTCTCCCACATAATGGAGATGTTAGAAACCAAAGAGCATAAGTTTAATGTGAGGAGTTGGTGGGTCAAAGGAAAGTGGAGTAAACTTCATTCCCCATTGTGTTTGGTATGTGAATACACTGCCCAAGTAGGTGCCAGGGACAGGTACAATAATTTTAAATCATTTAAAAAAATATTTAGATGAGCTCTTGAATTTCCAGGGCATAGGAAGCTAAAGTCCAACTCCTGGTGAATGAGGTTCGTTTAAATTAATTTCAATATTGGTTGTGAGGTGATGAATTTTGGAAAGTCAAACTACTATGAATGGTAGGGAGTTGATGGAACAGATAGTACAAAAGTACAGTTCATTGAAAGCGTAGACATGGTGGTAAAATGGGATAATATGTTGCAGTTGTATAAGTTGTTGGAAAGGCCATACGTTGAGGACTGTGTGCAGTTATAGTCATCCTGGTGGAGGGAAGATGTGGTTAAAATGGAAAGAGTGCAGAAAAGATTCACAAAGATGTTGCCAGACCAGAGAGCTTCAGGTATAGGCAGGGTTGTGGCAGCCAAGGTCCATTCCCTGGAACATAGGAAATGAGTTATGACATTACTCATTATGAGTCGGGATTAAGGGTCAGCCCAAAATGTCAACTGTCGATGCTGCCTGGCCTGCTGAGATCCTCCAGCATTTTGTGTGTGCTGCGCTGACATATTGAGCTTTGCAAAGTCAGGGGAAGCAAAGAAAAATTGGGTGGAGGCAATCCGCCACCCCGGGTAATGGAGTCCAAAATTAAGGGGCATAGATTTAGTTTGGGGAGAGGAGGCTGCGATTTTAAAAAGATCTGATGAGCAATATATTCACACAGAGGATGGTGAGTATATGGAAAGAGCTGCCAAAGGAGGAGATTATGGCAGGAACAGAAGGATCATTTAAGAGGTACTTGTGTGGATCATGGTAGGGTGGAGTTTAGTGGATATGGGCCAAATGCAGGAAATTGGGAGTAGATGGGGGGTGGACATCATGGTAGGGAGGAATGGCCCATATCTGTGCTCTATTGGTCCATGACTCTAGGCATAGTCCACCCATAACACCCAGACCACACCCGGTAGACACAGGCCACACCCAGTGCGCACAGATCACACAGTACACACGGACCTCACACCCGTCACACACAGACCACACAGTATACAAGGACCACACAGTACACACGGATCACACCCTGTACACACGGACCACACCCAGATCACACCCAGTACACGGAGTTCACACCCGGGCCGCACCCAGCACACACGGAGTTCACCCAGTATACAAGGACCACACCCATTACACACAGATCACACTATACAAGGACCACACCCATTACACACAGACCACACCCAGTACACACAGATCACACTATACACAGACCACACCCAGTACACACAGACCACACCCAGTACACACAGATCACACTATACAAGGACCACACCCAGTACACACAGATCACACTATACAAGGACCACACCCAGTACACACAGACCACACCCAGTACACACAGATCACACTATACACAGACCACACCCATTACACACAGACCACACCCAGTACACACAGATCACACTATACACAGACCACACCCATTACACACAGACCACACCCAGTACACACAGACCACACCCAGTACACACAGATCACACTATACAAGGACCACACCCAGTACACACAGATCACACTATACAAGGACCACCCCCAGTACACACGGGCCACACCCCCAGTACGCACGGGCCACACCCCCAGTACGCACGGGCCACACCCCCAGTATGCACAGGCCAAACCCAGTACACACGGACCACACCCAGATCACACCCAGTACACACGGGCCACACCCATTACAAGGAGTTCACACCCAGTACACACGGGCCACACCCAGTATACGGACCACACCCATTACACGCGAGCCACACCCAGTATACGGACCACACCCATTACACACAGACCACACACAGTACACATCTAGTACACCCGGATCACACCCAGACCACACCCGGACCACACCCAGTACACACGGGCCACACCCAGTACACATCCAGTACACCCGGATCACACCCGGATCACACCCGGACCACACCCAGTACACACGGGCCACACCTGGACCACACCTGGACCACACCCAGTACACACAGATCACACAGTACACAGGGGCCACGCCCAGTACACAGGGGCCACACCCAGTAGACACGGACCACACACAGAACACACCTAGTACACGGAGTTCACACCCGGCACACACGGGCCGCACCCGGCACACACCCAGTACACACGGACTTCACACCCAGTACATCCAGATCACACCCAGTACATCCAGATCACACCCAGATCATACCCAGTACACACGGATCACACCCAGTACACACGGACCACACCCTGACAACTCCCAAAACACAAACCACAAACACCACACCCAGTAAACGGACCACACCCAGTAAACGGACCACACCCAGTAAACGGACCACACCCAGTACACACGGAACTCCCCCAGTACACACAGACCACATACAGTACGCACAAACCACACCCAGTACACACGGACCAGTAAATATACAGAAAGCTCCAAGTACACACAGACTTTTCAATACACCTCAGGTAAGACATGCAAACTACAAGTTAACTGGCCTAAAAGTTAATAAAGAACATGTTGTCATTGGTGTATGTTGTTCTTTCTGTCACTGCAGGGCTCATGAACGAGAAGCATGACTTACTTGCGGGTGAACTTGGTGCAGGTCTCATTAACGTGACCGGCTCCCCACGTGCTGTCCAGGAGGTGCCACTTCCCTTCCAGAAACACGGCATTCCATGCATGATCCGAATCCCCTTTGAACTTCTTCCCTATATCGTAGTCATAGCCTTTGGAATATCCGGAGATTTCAGTACACTCTACAGCTGCAATGCTAATTCGTGTACATTTGGTCAGAAACCACTTCCAGGTACATTTGTGATAATCAGCTGCAATCTCTTTCAAACTTTAATGGTCACGATCTTACAGTGCATGCATCGTACTGGTGAAGGAGCAACAACCAAATACAGTGACTGTAGCCTTGGGGGACATCCATGTTCTCATAAACTCCAGCTACCATCTCTTCTGCAGCCAAAAGCAGAGAACACAACACGGAGCAGGAATAGGCCACAACTTGTTGAGCCTGCCTGATATTAACCATTAGCATGACTGATCTGTCCCAGACTTCACCAACCCCTCTTTTGCCTTCTTTTCCAGTACTGACGAAGGGTCTCAACCCCGAAAGTTGACTGGTTATTCCTTTCAATAGAGGTGGTCTGAGCTGCTGCAGTTTGGGTGTGTTGCTTTGGATTTCTGCATCTGCAGAACAACTTGTGTTTATCATTTGCTTCTACTCTGTGCCAGTTTATAACGGACCACATCATTCAAACATTATCTACCACCACTTTAAATATCCCCAATGATTGAACATCAAAATCCAGAGATTCACTATAATTTGTGAGATCCTTACCCCCATTGAATGAATCTCATAATCCCAAAGAATCACTATTATCTGTGAGACCCTAAACCTCACTGATCGATCATCATAATCCAAAGATTCACTATTATCTGTGAGACCCTAACCCCCACTGATCGAAACTCATAATCCCAAAGATTCACTATTATCTGTGAGATCCTAACCCCAACTGATTGAACCTCATAATCCCAAGGATTCACTATTATCTGTGAGGCCCTAAAACCCACTGATCGAACCTCATAATTCCAAGGAATCACTATTATCTGTGAGACCCTAAACCCCACTGATCGAACCTCATAATCCAAAGATTCACTATTATCTGTGAGACGCTAAACCCCACTGATCGAACCTCATAATCCCAAAGATTCACTATTATCTGTGAGGCCCTAAACCCCACTGATCGAACCTCATAATCCCAAGGATTCACTATTATCTGTGAGGCCCTAAAACCCACTGATCGAACCTCATAATTCCAAAGAATCACTATTATCTGTGAGACCCTAAACCCCACTGATCGAACCTCATAAACCAAAGATTCACTATTATCTGTGAGACCCTAAACCCCACTGATCGAACCTCATAATCCCAAGGATTCACTATTATCTGTGAGGCCCTAAACCCCACTGATCGAACCTCATAATTCCAAAGATTGTTATCTGTGAGACCCTAACCCCAGTGATTGAACCTCATAATCCAAAGATTCACTATTATCTGTGAGACCATAAACCAAACTGATAGAACCTCATAATCCCAAAGAAACAGTATTATCGGTCAGATCCTAACCCCACTGATCGAACCTCATAATCCCAAGGATTCACTATTATCTGTGAGACCCTAAACCCCACTGATCGAACCTCATAATCCCAGAGATTCACTATTATCTGTGAGACTTTAAATCCCACTGATCGAACCGCAAAATCCCAAGGATTCACTATTATCTGTGAGACTTTAAATCCCACTGATCGAACCGCAAAATCCCAAGGATTCACTATTATCTGTGAGACTTTAAATCCCACTGATCGAACCTCATAATCCCAAGGATTCACTATTATCTGTGAGACCCTAACCACAACTGATCGAACCTCATAATCCCAAAGATTCACTGTTAACTGTGAGACCCTAACCCCCACTGATTGAACCTCATAATCCCAGAGATTCACTATTAACAGTGAGACCCTAAACCCCACTGATCGAACCTCATAATCCCAGAGATTCACTATTATCTGTGAGACTTTAAATCCCACTGATCGAACCTCAAAATCCCAAGGATTCACTAGTATCTGTGAGACACTAAACCCCACTGATCGAACCTCATAATTCCAAAGAATCACTATTATCTGTGAGACCCTAACCCCAACTGATTGAACCTCATAATCCCAAAGATTCACTATTATCTGTGAGACCCCAAACCTCCCTCATCGTACCTCATAATCCAAAGATTCACTATTATCTGTGACACTAAACCCCACTGATCAAACCTCATAATCCCAAAGATTCACTGTTAACTGTGAGACCCTAACCCCCACTGATTGAACCTCATAATCCCAGAGATTCACTATTAACAGTGAGACCCTAAACCCCACTGATCGAACCTCATAATCCCAGAGATTCACTGTTAACTGTGAGACCCTAATCCCCACTGATTGAACCTCATAATCCCAGAGATTCACTATTAACAGTGAGACCCTAAACCCCACTGATCGAACCTCATAATCCCAGAGATTCACTATTATCTGTGAGACTTTAAATCCCACTGATCGAACCTCAAAATCCCAAGGATTCACTATTATCTGTGAGACACTAAACCCCACTGATCGAACCTCATAATTCCAAAGAATCACTATTATATGTGAGACCCTAACCCCAACTGATTGAACCTCATAATCCCAGAGATTCACTATTATCTGTGAGACCCCAAACCTCCCTCATCGTACCTCATAATCCAAAGATTCACTATTATCTGTGAGGCCATAAAACCCACTGATCGAACCTCATAATCCCAAGGATTCACTATTATCTGTGAGGCCCTAAACCCCACTGATCGAACCTCATAATTCCAAAGATTGTTATCTGTGAGACCCTAACCCCAGTGATTGAACCTCATAATCCAAAGATTCACTATTATCTGTGAGACCATAAACCAAACTGATAGAACCTCATAATCCCAAAGAAACAGTATTATCGGTCAGATCCTAACCCCAATGATCGAGCCTCAAAATCCCAAAGATTCATTAATATCTGTGAGATCCTAATCCCCACTGATCGAACCTCATAATCCCAAGGATTCACTATTATCTGTGAGACCCTAAACCCCACTGATCGAACCTCATAATCCCAGAGATTCACTATTATCTGTGAGACTTTAAATCCCACTGATCGAACCGCAAAATCCCAAGGATTCACTATTATCTGTGAGACTTTAAATCCCACTGATCGAACCGCAAAATCCCAAGGATTCACTATTATCTGTGAGACCATAAACCAAACTGATAGAACCTCATAATCCCAAAGAAACAGTATTATCGGTGAGATCCTAACCCCAATGATCGAACCTCAAAATCCCAAGGATTCACTATTATCTGTGAGACCCTAACCACAACTGATCGAACCTCATAATCCCAAAGATTCACTGTTAACTGTGAGACCCTAACCCCCACTGATTGAACATAATCCCAGAGATTCACTATTAACAGTGAGACCCTAAACCCCACTGATCGAACCTCATAATCCCAGAGATTCACTATTATCTGTGAGACTTTAAATCCCACTGATCGAACCTCAAAATCCCAAGGATTCACTATTATCTGTGAGACACTAAACCCCACTGATCGAACCTCATAATTCCAAAGAATCACTATTATCTGTGAGACCCTAACCCCAACTGATTGAACCTCATAATCCCAGAGATTCACTATTATCTGTGAGACCCCAAACCTACCTCATCGTACCTCATAATACAAAGATTCACTATTATCTGTGACACTAAACCCCACAATTCAAACCTCATAATCCAAAGATTCACAAATATCTGTGACACTAAACCCCACTGATCAAACCTCATAACCCCAAAGATTCACTATTATCTGTGAGACCCTAACCCCACTGATTGAACCTCATAATCCCAGAGATTCACTATTATCTGTGAGACCCTAAACCTCACTGATCGAACCTCATAATCCAAAGATTCACTATTATCTGTGAGACCCTAAACCCCACTGATCGAACCTCATAATCCAAAGATTCACTATTATCTATGAGACCCTAAACCCCAATGATCGAACTTCATAATCCCAAGGATTCACTATTATCTGTGAGGCCCTAAACCCCACTGATCGAATCTCATAATTCCAAAGATTCACTGTTATCTGTGAGACCATAAACCCAACTGATAGAACCTCATAATACCAAAGAAACAGTATTATCGGTGAGATCCTAACCCCAATGATCGAGCCTCATAATCCCAAAGATTCATTAATATCTGTGAGATCCAAATCCCCACTGATCAAACCTCATAATCCCAAAGAATCACTATTATCTGTGAGACTCTAACCCCACTGATTGAACCTCATAATCTAAAGATTCACTATTATCTGTGAGACCCTAAACCCCACTGATCGAACCTCATAATCCCAAAGATTCACTATTATCTGTGAGGCCCTAAACCCCACTGATAGAACCTCATAAATCCAAAGATTCACTGTTATCTGTGAGACCCTAACCCCACTGATTTAACCTCATAATCCAAAGATTCACTATTATC
The DNA here is from genome assembly GCF_048418815.1 of Hemitrygon akajei. Classification (NCBI taxonomy): domain Eukaryota; kingdom Metazoa; phylum Chordata; class Chondrichthyes; order Myliobatiformes; family Dasyatidae; genus Hemitrygon; species Hemitrygon akajei. The sequence goes on from NC_133126.1 coordinate 106,137,546, forward strand.
TGTGAGACCATAAACCCAACTGATAGAACCTCACAATCCCAAAGAAACAGTATTATCGGTGAGATCCTAACCCCAATGATCGAGCCTCATAATCCCAAAGATTCATTAATATCTGTGAGATCCTAATCCCCACTGATCGAACCTCAAAATCCCAAGGATTCACTATTATCTGTGAGACCCTAAACCCCACTGATCGAACCTCATAATTCCCAAGAATCACTATTATCTCTGAGACCCTAAACCCCACTAATCGAACCTCATAATCACAAAGAATCACTATTATCTGTGAGACCCTAACCACAACTGATCGAAACTCATAATCCCAAAGATTCACTGTTAACTGTGAGACCCTAACCCCACTGATTGAACCTCATAATCCCAGAGATTCACTATTATCTGTGAGACCTTAAACCCCACTGATCGAACCTCATAATCCCAAGGATTCACTATTATCTGTGAGACCCTAAACCCCACTGATCGAACCTCATAATTCCAAAGAATCACTATTATCTGTGAGTCCCAATACCCCACTGATCAAACCTCATAATCCCAAAGAATCACTATTATTTGTGAGACCCTAACCCCAACTGATTGAACCTCATAATCCCAGAGATTCACTATTATCTGTGAGACCCCAAACCTCCCTCATCGTACCTCATAATCCAAAGATTCACTATTATTTGTGACACTAAACCCCACTGATCAAACCTCATAACCCCAAAGATTCACTAATATCTGTGAGATCCTAAACCCCACTGATCGAACCTCATAATCCAAAGATTCACTAATATCTGTGACACTAAACGCACTGATCAAACCTCATAACCCCAAAGATTCACTATTATCTGTGAGACCCTAACCCCACTGATTGAACCTCATAATCCCAGAGATTCACTACTATCTGTGAGACCCTAAACCCCACTGATCGAACCTCATAATCCAAAGATTCACTATTATCTGTGAGACCCTAAACCCCACTGATCGAACCTCATAATCCCAAGGATTCACTATTATCTGTGAGGCCCTAAACCCCACTGATCGAACCTCATAATTCCAAAGATTCACTGTTATCTGTGAGAACCTAACCCCACTGATTGAACCTCATAATCCAAAGATTCACTATTATCGGTGAGACCATAAACCCAACTGTTAGAACCTCATAATCCCAAAGAAACAGTATTATCGGTGAGATCCTAACCCCAATGATCGAGCCTCATAATCCCAAAGATTCATTAATATCTGTGAGATCCAAATCCCCACTGATCAAACCTCATAATCCCAAAGAATCACTATTATCTGTGAGACTCTAACCCCACTGATTGAACCTCATAATCTAAAGATTCACTATTATCTGTGAGACCCTAAACCCCACTGATCGAACCTAATAATCCCAAAGATTCACTATTATCTGTGAGGCCCTAAACCCCACTGATAGAACCTCATAAATCCAAAGATTCACTGTTATCTGTGAGACCCTAACCCCACTGATTTAACCTCATAATCCAAAGATTCACTATTATCTGTGAGACCATAAACCCAACTGATAGAACCTCACAATCCCAAAGAAACAGTATTATCGGTGAGATCCTAACCCCAATGATCGAGCCTCATAATCCCAAAGATTCATTAATATCTGTGAGATCCTAATCCCCACTGATCGAACCTCAAAATCCCAAGGATTCACTATTATCTGTGAGACCCTAAACCCCACTGATCGAACCTCATAATTCCCAAGAATCACTATTATCTCTGAGACCCTAAACCCCACTAATCGAACCTCATAATCACAAAGAATCACTATTATCTGTGAGACCCTAACCACAACTGATCGAAACTCATAATCCCAAAGATTCACTGTTAACTGTGAGACCCTAACCCCACTGATTGAACCTCATAATCCCAGAGATTCACTATTATCTGTGAGACCTTAAACCCCACTGATCGAACCTCATAATCCCAAGGATTCACTATTATCTGTGAGACCCTAAACCCCACTGATCGAACCTCATAATCCAAAGATCACTATTATCTGTGAGACCCTAAACCCCACTGATCGAACCTCATAATCCAAAGATTCACTATTATTTGTGACACTAAACCCCACTGATCAAACCTCATAACCCCAAAGATTCACTAATATCTGTGAGATCCTAAACCCCATTGATCGAACCTCATAATCCAAAGATTCACTAATATCTGTGACACTAAACCCACTGATCAAACCTCATAACCCCAAAGATTCACTATTATCTGTGAGACCCTAACCCCACTGATTGAACCTCATAATCCCAGAGATTCACTACTATCTGTGAAACCCTAAACCTCACTGATCGAACCTCATAATCCAAAGATCACTATTATCTGTGAGACCCTAAACCCCACTGATCGAACCTCATAATCCAAAGATTCACTATTATCTGTGAGACCCTAAACCCCACTGATCGAACCTCATAATCCCAAGGATTCACTATTATCTGTGAGACCCTAAACCCCACTGATCGAACCTCATAATCCCAGAGATTCACTATTATCTGTGAGACTTTAAATCCCACTGATCGAACCGCAAAATCCCAAGGATTCACTATTATCTGTGAGACTTTAAATCCCACTGATCGAACCGCAAAATCCCAAGGATTCACTATTATCTGTGAGACTTTAAATCCCACTGATCGAACCTCATAATCCCAAGGATTCACTATTATCTGTGAGACCCTAACCACAACTGATCGAACCTCATAATCCCAAAGATTCACTGTTAACTGTGAGACCCTAACCCCCACTGATTGAACCTCATAATCCCAGAGATTCACTATTAACAGTGAGACCCTAAACCCCACTGATCGAACCTCATAATCCCAGAGATTCACTATTATCTGTGAGACTTTAAATCCCACTGATCGAACCTCAAAATCCCAAGGATTCACTAGTATCTGTGAGACACTAAACCCCACTGATCGAACCTCATAATTCCAAAGAATCACTATTATCTGTGAGACCCTAACCCCAACTGATTGAACCTCATAATCCCAGAGATTCACTATTATCTGTGAGACCCCAAACCTCCCTCATCGTACCTCATAATCCAAAGATTCACTATTATCTGTGACACTAAACCCCACTGATCAAACCTCATAATCCCAAAGATTCACTGTTAACTGTGAGACCCTAACCCCCACTGATTGAACCTCATAATCCCAGAGATTCACTATTAACAGTGAGACCCTAAACCCCACTGATCGAACCTCATAATCCCAGAGATTCACTGTTAACTGTGAGACCCTAATCCCCACTGATTGAACCTCATAATCCCAGAGATTCACTATTAACAGTGAGACCCTAAACCCCACTGATCGAACCTCATAATCCCAGAGATTCACTATTATCTGTGAGACTTTAAATCCCACTGATCGAACCTCAAAATCCCAAGGATTCACTATTATCTGTGAGACACTAAACCCCACTGATCGAACCTCATAATTCCAAAGAATCACTATTATATGTGAGACCCTAACCCCAACTGATTGAACCTCATAATCCCAGAGATTCACTATTATCTGTGAGACCCCAAACCTCCCTCATCGTACCTCATAATCCAAAGATTCACTATTATCTGTGAGGCCATAAAACCCACTGATCGAACCTCATAATCCCAAGGATTCACTATTATCTGTGAGGCCCTAAACCCCACTGATCGAACCTCATAATTCCAAAGATTGTTATCTGTGAGACCCTAACCCCAGTGATTGAACCTCATAATCCAAAGATTCACTATTATCTGTGAGACCATAAACCAAACTGATAGAACCTCATAATCCCAAAGAAACAGTATTATCGGTCAGATCCTAACCCCAATGATCGAGCCTCAAAATCCCAAAGATTCATTAATATCTGTGAGATCCTAATCCCCACTGATCGAACCTCATAATCCCAAGGATTCACTATTATCTGTGAGACCCTAAACCCCACTGATCGAACCTCATAATCCCAGAGATTCACTATTATCTGTGAGACTTTAAATCCCACTGATCGAACCGCAAAATCCCAAGGATTCACTATTATCTGTGAGACTTTAAATCCCACTGATCGAACCGCAAAATCCCAAGGATTCACTATTATCTGTGAGACCATAAACCAAACTGATAGAACCTCATAATCCCAAAGAAACAGTATTATCGGTGAGATCCTAACCCCAATGATTTAACCTCATAATCCAAAGATTCACTATTATCTGTGAGACCATAAACCCAACTGATAGAACCTCACAATCCCAAAGAAACAGTATTATCGGTGAGATCCTAACCCCAATGATCGAGCCTCATAATCCCAAAGATTCATTAATATCTGTGAGATCCTAATCCCCACTGATCGAACCTCAAAATCCCAAGGATTCACTATTATCTGTGAGACCCTAAACCCCACTGATCGAACCTCATAATTCCCAAGAATCACTATTATCTCTGAGACCCTAAACCCCACTAATCGAACCTCATAATCACAAAGAATCACTATTATCTGTGAGACCCTAACCACAACTGATCGAAACTCATAATCCCAAAGATTCACTGTTAACTGTGAGACCCTAACCCCACTGATTGAACCTCATAATCCCAGAGATTCACTATTATCTGTGAGACCTTAAACCCCACTGATCGAACCTCATAATCCCAAGGATTCACTATTATCTGTGAGACCCTAAACCCCACTGATCGAACCTCATAATCCAAAGATCACTATTATCTGTGAGACCCTAAACCCCACTGATCGAACCTCATAATCCAAAGATTCACTATTATTTGTGACACTAAACCCCACTGATCAAACCTCATAACCCCAAAGATTCACTAATATCTGTGAGATCCTAAACCCCATTGATCGAACCTCATAATCCAAAGATTCACTAATATCTGTGACACTAAACCCACTGATCAAACCTCATAACCCCAAAGATTCACTATTATCTGTGAGACCCTAACCCCACTGATTGAACCTCATAATCCCAGAGATTCACTACTATCTGTGAAACCCTAAACCTCACTGATCGAACCTCATAATCCAAAGATCACTATTATCTGTGAGACCCTAAACCCCACTGATCGAACCTCATAATCCAAAGATTCACTATTATCTGTGAGACCCTAAACCCCACTGATCGAACCTCATAATCCCAAGGATTCACTATTATCTGTGAGACCCTAAACCCCACTGATCGAACCTCATAATCCCAGAGATTCACTATTATCTGTGAGACTTTAAATCCCACTGATCGAACCGCAAAATCCCAAGGATTCACTATTATCTGTGAGACTTTAAATCCCACTGATCGAACCGCAAAATCCCAAGGATTCACTATTATCTGTGAGACTTTAAATCCCACTGATCGAACCTCATAATCCCAAGGATTCACTATTATCTGTGAGACCCTAACCACAACTGATCGAACCTCATAATCCCAAAGATTCACTGTTAACTGTGAGACCCTAACCCCCACTGATTGAACCTCATAATCCCAGAGATTCACTATTAACAGTGAGACCCTAAACCCCACTGATCGAACCTCATAATCCCAGAGATTCACTATTATCTGTGAGACTTTAAATCCCACTGATCGAACCTCAAAATCCCAAGGATTCACTAGTATCTGTGAGACACTAAACCCCACTGATCGAACCTCATAATTCCAAAGAATCACTATTATCTGTGAGACCCTAACCCCAACTGATTGAACCTCATAATCCCAGAGATTCACTATTATCTGTGAGACCCCAAACCTCCCTCATCGTACCTCATAATCCAAAGATTCACTATTATCTGTGACACTAAACCCCACTGATCAAACCTCATAATCCCAAAGATTCACTGTTAACTGTGAGACCCTAACCCCCACTGATTGAACCTCATAATCCCAGAGATTCACTATTAACAGTGAGACCCTAAACCCCACTGATCGAACCTCATAATCCCAGAGATTCACTGTTAACTGTGAGACCCTAATCCCCACTGATTGAACCTCATAATCCCAGAGATTCACTATTAACAGTGAGACCCTAAACCCCACTGATCGAACCTCATAATCCCAGAGATTCACTATTATCTGTGAGACTTTAAATCCCACTGATCGAACCTCAAAATCCCAAGGATTCACTATTATCTGTGAGACACTAAACCCCACTGATCGAACCTCATAATTCCAAAGAATCACTATTATATGTGAGACCCTAACCCCAACTGATTGAACCTCATAATCCCAGAGATTCACTATTATCTGTGAGACCCCAAACCTCCCTCATCGTACCTCATAATCCAAAGATTCACTATTATCTGTGAGGCCATAAAACCCACTGATCGAACCTCATAATCCCAAGGATTCACTATTATCTGTGAGGCCCTAAACCCCACTGATCGAACCTCATAATTCCAAAGATTGTTATCTGTGAGACCCTAACCCCAGTGATTGAACCTCATAATCCAAAGATTCACTATTATCTGTGAGACCATAAACCAAACTGATAGAACCTCATAATCCCAAAGAAACAGTATTATCGGTCAGATCCTAACCCCAATGATCGAGCCTCAAAATCCCAAAGATTCATTAATATCTGTGAGATCCTAATCCCCACTGATCGAACCTCATAATCCCAAGGATTCACTATTATCTGTGAGACCCTAAACCCCACTGATCGAACCTCATAATCCCAGAGATTCACTATTATCTGTGAGACTTTAAATCCCACTGATCGAACCGCAAAATCCCAAGGATTCACTATTATCTGTGAGACTTTAAATCCCACTGATCGAACCGCAAAATCCCAAGGATTCACTATTATCTGTGAGACCATAAACCAAACTGATAGAACCTCATAATCCCAAAGAAACAGTATTATCGGTGAGATCCTAACCCCAATGATCGAACCTCAAAATCCCAAGGATTCACTATTATCTGTGAGACCCTAACCACAACTGATCGAACCTCATAATCCCAAAGATTCACTGTTAACTGTGAGACCCTAACCCCCACTGATTGAACATAATCCCAGAGATTCACTATTAACAGTGAGACCCTAAACCCCACTGATCGAACCTCATAATCCCAGAGATTCACTATTATCTGTGAGACTTTAAATCCCACTGATCGAACCTCAAAATCCCAAGGATTCACTATTATCTGTGAGACACTAAACCCCACTGATCGAACCTCATAATTCCAAAGAATCACTATTATCTGTGAGACCCTAACTCCAACTGATTGAACCTCATAATCCCAGAGATTCACTATTATCTGTGAGACCCCAAACCTACCTCATCGTACCTCATAATACAAAGATTCACTATTATCTGTGACACTAAACCCCACAATTCAAACCTCATAATCCAAAGATTCACAAATATCTGTGACACTAAACCCCACTGATCAAACCTCATAACCCCAAAGATTCACTATTATCTGTGAGACCCTAACCCCACTGATTGAACCTCATAATCCCAGAGATTCACTATTATCTGTGAGACCCTAAACCTCACTGATCGAACCTCATAATCCAAAGATTCACTATTATCTGTGAGACCCTAAACCCCACTGATCGAACCTCATAATCCAAAGATTCACTATTATCTATGAGACCCTAAACCCCAATGATCGAACTTCATAATCCCAAGGATTCACTATTATCTGTGAGGCCCTAAACCCCACTGATCGAATCTCATAATTCCAAAGATTCACTGTTATCTGTGAGACCATAAACCCAACTGATAGAACCTCATAATACCAAAGAAACAGTATTATCGGTGAGATCCTAACCCCAATGATCGAGCCTCATAATCCCAAAGATTCATTAATATCTGTGAGATCCAAATCCCCACTGATCAAACCTCATAATCCCAAAGAATCACTATTATCTGTGAGACTCTAACCCCACTGATTGAACCTCATAATCTAAAGATTCACTATTATCTGTGAGACCCTAAACCCCACTGATCGAACCTCATAATCCCAAAGATTCACTATTATCTGTGAGGCCCTAAACCCCACTGATAGAACCTCATAAATCCAAAGATTCACTGTTATCTGTGAGACCCTAACCCCACTGATTTAACCTCATAATCCAAAGATTCACTATTATCTGTGAGACCATAAACCCAACTGATAGAACCTCACAATCCCAAAGAAACAGTATTATCGGTGAGATCCTAACCCCAATGATCGAGCCTCATAATCCCAAAGATTCATTAATATCTGTGAGATCCTAATCCCCACTGATCGAACCTCAAAATCCCAAGGATTCACTATTATCTGTGAGACCCTAAACCCCACTGATCGAACCTCATAATTCCCAAGAATCACTATTATCTCTGAGACCCTAAACCCCACTAATCGAACCTCATAATCACAAAGAATCACTATTATCTGTGAGACCCTAACCACAACTGATCGAAACTCATAATCCCAAAGATTCACTGTTAACTGTGAGACCCTAACCCCACTGATTGAACCTCATAATCCCAGAGATTCACTATTATCTGTGAGACCTTAAACCCCACTGATCGAACCTCATAATCCCAAGGATTCACTATTATCTGTGAGACCCTAAACCCCACTGATCGAACCTCATAATTCCAAAGAATCACTATTATCTGTGAGACCCTAACCCCAACTGATTGAACCTCATAATCCCAGAGATTCACTATTATCTGTGAGACCCCAAACCTCCCTCATCGTACCTCATAATCCAAAGATTCACTATTATTTGTGACACTAAACCCCACTGATCAAACCTCATAACCCCAAAGATTCACTAATATCTGTGAGATCCTAAACCCCACTGATCGAACCTCATAATCCAAAGATTCACTAATATCTGTGACACTAAACGCACTGATCAAACCTCATAACCCCAAAGATTCACTATTATCTGTGAGACCCTAACCCCACTGATTGAACCTCATAATCCCAGAGATTCACTACTATCTGTGAGACCCTAAACCCCACTGATCGAACCTCATAATCCAAAGATTCACTATTATCTGTGAGACCCTAAACCCCACTGATCGAACCTCATAATCCCAAGGATTCACTATTATCTGTGAGGCCCTAAACCCCACTGATCGAACCTCATAATTCCAAAGATTCACTGTTATCTGTGAGAACCTAACCCCACTGATTGAACCTCATAATCCAAAGATTCACTATTATCGGTGAGACCATAAACCCAACTGTTAGAACCTCATAATCCCAAAGAAACAGTATTATCGGTGAGATCCAAATCCCCACTGATCAAACCTCATAATCCCAAAGAATCACTATTATCTGTGAGACTCTAACCCCACTGATTGAACCTCATAATCTAAAGATTCACTATTATCTGTGAGACCCTAAACCCCACTGATCGAACCTAATAATCCCAAAGATTCACTATTATCTGTGAGGCCCTAAACCCCACTGATAGAACCTCATAAATCCAAAGATTCACTGTTATCTGTGAGACCCTAACCCCACTGATTTAACCTCATAATCCAAAGATTCACTATTATCTGTGAGACCATAAACCCAACTGATAGAACCTCACAATCCCAAAGAAACAGTATTATCGGTGAGATCCTAACCCCAATGATCGAGCCTCATAATCCCAAAGATTCATTAATATCTGTGAGATCCTAATCCCCACTGATCGAACCTCAAAATCCCAAGGATTCACTATTATCTGTGAGACCCTAAACCCCACTGATCGAACCTCATAATTCCCAAGAATCACTATTATCTCTGAGACCCTAAACCCCACTAATCGAACCTCATAATCACAAAGAATCACTATTATCTGTGAGACCCTAACCACAACTGATCGAAACTCATAATCCCAAAGATTCACTGTTAACTGTGAGACCCTAACCCCACTGATTGAACCTCATAATCCCAGAGATTCACTATTATCTGTGAGACCTTAAACCCCACTGATCGAACCTCATAATCCCAAGGATTCACTATTATCTGTGAGACCCTAAACCCCACTGATCGAACCTCATAATCCAAAGATCACTATTATCTGTGAGACCCTAAACCCCACTGATCGAACCTCATAATCCAAAGATTCACTATTATTTGTGACACTAAACCCCACTGATCAAACCTCATAACCCCAAAGATTCACTAATATCTGTGAGACCCTAAACCCCACTGATCGAACCTCATAATCCCAAGGATTCACTATTATCTGTGAGGCCCTAAACCCCACTGATCGAACCTCATAATTCCAAAAATTCACTGTTATCTGTGAGAACCTAACCCCACTGATTGAACCTCATAATCCAAAGATTCACTATTATCGGTGAGACCATAAAACCAACTGATAGAACCTCATAATCCCAAAGAAACAGTATTATAGGTGAGATCCTAACCCCAATGATCGAGCCTCATAATCCCAAAGATTAATTAATATCTGTGAGATCCTAATCCCCACTGATCGAACCTCATAATCCCAAGGATTCACTATTATCTGTGAGACCCTAAGCCGCACTGATCGAACGTCATAATCCAAATATTCACTATTATCTGTGAGACAATAACCCCGACAGATCGAACCTCAAAATCCCAAAGAATCACTATTATTTGTGACATCCTAAACCCCACTGATCGAACCTCATAATCCAAAGATTCACTATTATCTGTGAGACCCTAAACCTCACTGATCGATCATCATAATCCAAAGATTCACTATTATCTGTGAGACCCTAACCCCCACTGATCGAAACTCATAATCCCAAAGATTCACTATTATCTGCGAGATCCTAACCCCAACTGATCGAACCTCATAATCCCAAGGATTCACTATTATCTGTGAGGCCCTAAAACCCACTGATCGAACCTCATAATTCCAAAGAATCACTATTATCTGTGAGACACTAAACCCCACTGATCGAACCTCATAATCCCAAAGATTCACTGTTATCTGTGAGACCCTAACCCCACTAATCGAACCTCATAATCACAAAGAATCACTATTATCTGTGAGACCCTAACCACAACTGATCGAAACTCATAATCCCAAAGATTCACTGTTAACTGTGAGACCCTAACCCCACTGATTGAACCTCATAAGCCCAGAGATTCACTACTAAAGGTGAGACCCTAAACCCCACTGATCGAACCTCATAATCCCAGAGATTCACTATTATCTGTGAGACCTTAAACCCCACTGATCGAACCTCATAATCCCAAGGATTCACTATTATCTGTGAGACCCTAAACCCCACTGATCGAACCTCATAATTCCAAAGAATCACTATTATCTGTGAGTCCCTATACCCCACTGATCAACTTCATAATCCCAAAGAATCACTATTATCTGTGAGACCCTAACCCCAACTGATTGAACCTCATAATCCCAGAGATTCACTATTATCTGTGAGACCCCAAACCTCCCTCATCGTACCTCATAATCCAAAGATTCACTATTAACTGTGAGACCCTAACCCCCACTGATCGAAACTCATAATCCCAAAGATTCACTATTATCTGTGAGATCCTAACCCCAACTGATCGAACCTCATAATCCCAAGGATTCACTATTATCTGTGAGGCCCTAAAACCCACTGATCGAACCTCATAATTCCAAAGAATCACTATTATCTGTGAGACCCTAAACCCCACTGATCGAACCTCATAATCCCAAGGATTCACTATTATCTGTGAGGCCCTAAACCGCACTGATCGAACCTCATAATTCCAAAGATTCACTGTTATCTGTGAGACCCTAACCCCACTGATTGAACCTCATAATCCAAAGATTCACGATTATCTGTGAGACCATAAACCCAACTGATAGAACCTCATAATCCCAAAGAAACAGTATTATCGGTGAGATCCTAACCCCAATGATCGAGCCTCATAATCCCAATGATTCATTAATATCTGTGAGATCCCAAACCTCCCTCATCGTACCTCATAATCCAAAGATTCACTATTATTTGTGACACTAAACCCCACTGATCAAACCTCATAACCCCAAAGATTCACAATTATCTGTGAGACCCTAACGCCACTGATTGAACCTCATAATCCCAGAGATTCACTATTATCTGTGAGACCCCAAACCTCCCTCCTCGTACCTCATAATCCAAAGATTCACTATTATCTGTGACACTAAACCCCACTGATCAAACCTCATAACCCCAAAGATTCACTAATATCTGTGAGATCCTAAACCCCACAGATCGAACCTCATAATCCAAAGATTCACTAATATCTGTGACACTAAACCCCACTGATCAAACCTCATAACCCCAAAGATTCACTATTATCTGTGAGACCCTAACCCCACTGATTGAACCTCATAATCCCAGAGATTCACTATTATCTGTGAGACCCTAAACCTCACTGATTGAACCTCATAATCCAAAGATCACTATTATCTGTGAGACCCTAAACCCCACTGATCGAACCTCATAATCCAAAGATTCATTATTATCTGTGTGACCCTAAACCCCACTGATCGAACCTCATAATCCCAAGGATTCACTATTATCTGTGAGGCCCTAAACCCCACTGATCGAACCTCATAGTTCCAAAGATTCACTGTTATCGGTGAGATCCTAACCCCAATGATCGAGCCTCATAATCCCAATGATTCATTAATATCTGTGAGATCCTAATCCCCACTGATCGAACCTCATAATCCCAAGGATTCACTATTATCTGTGAGACCCTAAACCCCACTGATCGAACCTCATAATCACAAAGAATCAATATTATCTGTGAGACCCTAACCACAACTGATCAAAACTCATAATCGCAAAGATTCACTGTTAACTGTGAGACCCTAACCCCACTGATTGAACCTCATAAGCCCAGAGATTCACTACGAACTGTGAGACCCTAAACCCCACTGATCGAATCTCATAATCCCAGAGATTCACTATTATCTGTGAGACCTTAAACCACACTGATCGAACCTCATAATCCCAGAGATTCACTATTATCTGTGAGACCCTAAACCCCACTGATCGAACCTCATAATTCCAAAGAATCACTATTATCTGTGAGTCCCTATACACCACTGAACAAACCTCATAATCCCAAAGAATCACTATTATCTGTGAGACCCTAACCCCAACTGATTGAACCTCATAATCCCAAAGAATCACTATTATCTGTGAGACACTAAACCCCACTGATCGAAAGTCATAATCCAAAGATTCACTAATATCTGTGACACTAAACGCACTGATCAAACCTCATAACCCCAAAGATTCACTATTATCTGTGAGACCCTAACCCCACTGATTGAACCTCATAATCCCAGAGATTCACTACTATCTGTGAAACCCTAAACCTCACTGATCGAACCTCATAATCCAAAGATCACTATTATCTGTGAGACCCTAAACCCCACTGATCGAACCTCATAATCCAAAGATTCACTATTATCTGTGAGACCCTAAACCCCACTGATCGAACCTCATAATCCCAAGGATTCACTATTATCTGTGAGGCCCTAAACCCCACTGATCGAACCTCATAATTCCAAAGATTCACTGTTATCTGTGAGAACCTAACCCCACTGATTGAACCTCATAATCCAAAGATTCACTATTATCGGTGAGACCATAAACCCAACTGTTAGAACCTCATAATCCCAAAGAAACAGTATTATCGGTGAGATCCTAACCCCAATGATCGAGCCTCATAATCCCAAAGATTCATTAATATCTGTGAGATCCAAATCCCCACTGATCAAACCTCATAATCCCAAAGAATCACTATTATCTGTGAGACTCTAACCCCACTGATTCAACCTCATAATCTAAAGATTCACTATTATCTGTGAGACCCTAAACCCCACTGATCGAACCTCATAATCCCAAAGATTCACTATTATCTGTGAGGCCCTAAACCCCACTGATAGAACCTCATAAATCCAAAGATTCACTGTTATCTGTGAGACCCTAACCCCACTGATTTAACCTCATAATCCAAAGATTCACTATTATCTGTGAGACCATAAACCCAACTGATAGAACCTCACAATCCCAAAGAAACAGTATTATCGGTGAGATCCTAACCCCAATGATCGAGCCTCATAATCCCAAAGATTCATTAATATCTGTGAGATCCTAATCCCCACTGATCGAACCTCAAAATCCCAAGGATTCACTATTATCTGTGAGACCCTAAACCCCACTGATCGAACCTCATAATTCCCAAGAATCACTATTATCTCTGAGACCCTAAACCCCACTAATCGAACCTCATAATCACAAAGAATCACTATTATCTGTGAGACCCTAACCACAACTGATCGAAACTCATAATCCCAAAGATTCACTGTTAACTGTGAGACCCTAACCCCACTGATTGAACCTCATAATCCCAGAGATTCACTATTATCTGTGAGACCTTAAACCCCACTGATCGAACCTCATAATCCCAAGGATTCACTATTATCTGTGAGACCCTAAACCCCACTGATCGAACCTCATAATTCCAAAGAATCACTATTATCTGTGAGTCCCTATACCCCACTGATCAAACCTCATAATCCCAAAGAATCACTATTATTTGTGAGACCCTAACCCCAACTGATTGAACCTCATAATCCCAGAGATTCACTATTATCTGTGAGACCCCAAACCTCCCTCATCGTACCTCATAATCCAAAGATTCACTATTATTTGTGACACTAAACCCCACTGATCAAACCTCATAACCCCAAAGATTCACTAATATCTGTGAGATCCTAAACCCCATTGATCGAACCTCATAATCCAAAGATTCACTAATATCTGTGACACTAAACCCACTGATCAAACCTCATAACCCCAAAGATTCACTATTATCTGTGAGAACCTAACCCCACTGATTGAACCTCATAATCCAAAGATTCACTATTATCGGTGAGACCATAAACCCAACTGTTAGAACCTCATAATCCCAAAGAAACAGTATTATCGGTGAGATCCTAACCCCAATGATCGAGCCTCATAATCCCAAAGATTCATTAATATCTGTGAGATCCAAATCCCCACTGATCAAACCTCATAATCCCAAAGAATCACTATTATCTGTGAGACTCTAACCCCACTGATTGAACCTCATAATCTAAAGATTCACTATTATCTGTGAGACCCTAAACCCCACTGATCGAACCTCATAATCCCAAAGATTCACTATTATCTGTGAGGCCCTAAACCCCACTGATAGAACCTCATAAATCCAAAGATTCACTGTTATCTGTGAGACCCTAACCCCACTGATTTAACCTCATAATCCAAAGATTCACTATTATCTGTGAGACCATAAACCCAACTGATAGAACCTCACAATCCCAAAGAAACAGTATTATCGGTGAGATCCTAACCCCAATGATCGAGCCTCATAATCCCAAAGATTCATTAATATCTGTGAGATCCTAATCCCCACTGATCGAACCTCAAAATCCCAAGGATTCACTATTATCTGTGAGACCCTAAACCCCACTGATCGAACCTCATAATTCCCAAGAATCACTATTATCTCTGAGACCCTAAACCCCACTAATCGAACCTCATAATCACAAAGAATCACTATTATCTGTGAGACCCTAACCACAACTGATCGAAACTCATAATCCCAAAGATTCACTGTTAACTGTGAGACCCTAACCCCACTGATTGAACCTCATAATCCCAGAGATTCACTATTATCTGTGAGACCTTAAACCCCACTGATCGAACCTCATAATCCCAAGGATTCACTATTATCTGTGAGACCCTAAACCCCACTGATCGAACCTCATAATTCCAAAGAATCACTATTATCTGTGAGTCCCTATACCCCACTGATCAAACCTCATAATCCCAAAGAATCACTATTATTTGTGAGACCCTAACCCCAACTGATTGAACCTCATAATCCCAGAGATTCACTATTATCTGTGAGACCCCAAACCTCCCTCATCGTACCTCATAATCCAAAGATTCACTATTATTTGTGACACTAAACCCCACTGATCAAACCTCATAACCCCAAAGATTCACTAATATCTGTGAGATCCTAAACCCCATTGATCGAACCTCATAATCCAAAGATTCACTAATATCTGTGACACTAAACCCACTGATCAAACCTCATAACCCCAAAGATTCACTATTATCTGTGAGACCCTAACCCCACTGATTGAACCTCATAATCCCAGAGATTCACTACTATCTGTGAAACCCTAAACCTCACTGATCGAACCTCATAATCCAAAGATCACTATTATCTGTGAGACCCTAAACCCCACTGATCGAACCTCATAATCCAAAGATTCACTATTATCTGTGAGACCCTAAACCCCACTGATCGAACCTCATAATCCCAAGGATTCACTATTATCTGTGAGGCCCTAAACCCCACTGATCGAACCTCATAATTCCAAAGATTCACTGTTATCTGTGAGAACCTAACCCCACTGATTGAACCTCATAATCCAAAGATTCACTATTATCGGTGAGACCATAAAACCAACTGATAGAACCTCATAATCCCAAAGAAACAGTATTATAGGTGAGATCCTAACCCCAATGATCGAGCCTCATAATCCCAAAGATTAATTAATATCTGTGAGATCCTAATCCCCACTGATCGAACCTCATAATCCCAAGGATTCACTATTATCTGTGAGACCCTAAGCCGCACTGATCGAACGTCATAATCCAAATATTCACTATTATCTGTGAGACAATAACCCCCACAGATCGAACCTCAAAATCCCAAAGAATCACTATTATTTGTGACATCCTAAACCCCACTGATCGAACCTCATAATCCCAAAGAATCACTATTATCTGTGAGACACTAAACCCCACTGATCGAAAGTCATAATCCAGAGATTCACTATAATTTGTGAGATCCTTACCCCCATTGAATGCATCTCATAATCCCAAAGAATCACTATTATCTGTGAGACCCTAAACCTCACTGATCGATCATCATAATCCAAAGATTCACTATTATCTGTGAGACCCTAACCCCCACTGATCGAAACTCATAATCCCAAAGATTCACTATTATCTGTGAGATCCTAACCCCAACTGATCGAACCTCATAATCCCAAGGATTCACTATTATCTGTGAGGCCCTAAAACCCACTGATCGAACCTCATAATTCCAAAGAATCACTATTATCTGTGAGACACTAAACCCCACTGATCGAACCTCATAATCCCAAGGATTCACTATTATCTGTGAGGCCCTAAACCGCACTGTTCAAACCTCATAATTCCAAAGATTCACTGTTATCTGTGAGACCCTAACCCCACTGATTGAACCTCATAATCCAAAGATTCACGATTATCTGTGAGACCATAAACCCAACTGATAGAACCTCATAATCCCAAAGAAACAGTATTATCGGTGAGATCCTAACCCCAATGATCGAGCATCATAATCCCAATGATTCATTAATATCTGTGAGATCCCAAACCTCCCTCATCGTACCTCATAATCCAAAGATTCACTATTATTTGTGACACTAAACCCCACTGATCAAACCTCATAACCCCAAAGATTCACAATTATCTGTGAGACCCTAACGCCACTGATTGAACCTCATAATCCCAGAGATTCACTATTATCTGTGAGACCCCAAACCTCCCTCATCGTACCTCATAATCCAAAGATTCACTATTATCTGTGACACTAAACCCCACTGATCAAACCTCATAACCCCAAAGATTCACTAATATCTGTGAGATCCTAAACCCCACAGATCGAACCTCATAATCCAAAGATTCACTAATATCTGTGACACTAAACCCCACTGATCAAACCTCATAACCCCAAAGATTCACTATTATCTGTGAGACCCTAACCACACTGATTGAACCTCATAATCCCAGAGATTCACTATTATCTGTGAGACCCTAAACCTCACTGATTGAACCTCATAATCCAAAGATCACTATTATCTGTGAGACCCTAAACCCCACTGATCGAACCTCATAATCCAAAGATTCATTATTATCTGTGTGACCCTAAACCCCACTGATCGAACCTCATAATCCCAAGGATTCACTATTATCTGTGAGGCCCTAAACCCCACTGATCGAACCTCATAGTTCCAAAGATTCACTGTTATCGGTGAGATCCTAACCCCAATGATCGAGCCTCATAATCCCAATGATTCATTAATATCTGTGAGATCCTAATCCCCACTGATCGAACCTCATAATCCCAAGGATTCACTATTATCTGTGAGACCCTAAACCCCACTGATCGAACCTCATAATCACAAAGAATCAATATTATCTGTGAGACCCTAATCACAACTGATCAAAACTCATAATCGCAAAGATTCACTGTTAACTGTGAGACACTAACCCCACTGATTGAACCTCATAAACCCAGAGATTCACTACGAACTGTGAGACCCTAAACCCCACTGATCGAATCTCATAATCCCAGAGATTCACTATTATCTGTGAGACCTTAAACCACACTGATCGAACCTCATAATCCCAGAGATTCACTATTATCTGTGAGACCCTAAACCCCACTGATCGAACCTCATAATTCCAAAGAATCACTATAATCTGTGAGTCCCTATACCCCACTGAACAAACCTCATAATCCCAAAGAATCACTATTATCTGTGAGACCCTAACCCCAACTGATTGAACCTCATAATCCCAAAGAATCACTATTATCTGTGAGACACTAAACCCCACTGATCGAAAGTCATAATCCAAAGATTCATTATTATCTGTGAGACCCTAAACCTCACTGATCGATCATCATAATCCAAAGATTCACTATTATCTGTGAGACCCTAACCCCCACTGATCGAAACTCATAATCCCAAAGATTCCCTATTATCTGTGAGATCCTAACCCCAACTGATCGAACCTCATAATCCCAAGGATTCACTATTATCTGTGAGGCCCTAAAACCCACTGATCGAACCTCATAATTCCAAAGAATCACTATTATCTGTGAGACACTAAACCCCACTGATCGAACCTCATAATCCCAAGGATTCACTATTATCTGTGAGGCCCTAAACCGCACTGATCGAACCTCATAATTCCAAAGATTCACTGTTATCTGTGAGACCCTAACCCCACTGATTGAACCTCATAATCCAAAGATTCACTATTATCGGTGAGACCATAAACCCAACTGTTAGAACCTCATAATCCCAAAGAAACAGTATTATCGGTGAGATCCTAACCCCAATGATCGAGCCTCATAATCCCAAAGATTCATTAATATCTGTGAGATCCAAATCCCCACTGATCAAACCTCATAATCCCAAAGAATCACTATTATCTGTGAGACTCTAACCCCACTGATTGAACCTCTTAATCCCAAAGATTCACTATTATCTGTGAGGCCCTAAACCCCACTGATCGAACCTCAAAATCCCAAGGATTCACTATTATCTGTGAGACCCTAAACCCCACTAATCGAACCTCATAATCACAAAGAATCACTATTATCTGTGAGACCCTAACCACAACTGATCGAAACTCATAATCCCAAAGATTCACTGTTAACTGTGAGACCCTAACCCCACTGATTGAACCTCATAATCCCAGAGATTCACTATTATCTGTGAGACCTTAAACCCCACTGATCGAACCTCATAATCCCAAGGATTCACTATTATCTGTGAGACCCTAAACCCCACTGATCGAACCTCATAATTCCAAAGAATCACTATTATCTGTGAGTCCCTATACCCCACTGATCAAACCTCATAATCCCAAAGAATCACTATTATTTGTGAGACCCTAACCCCAACTGATTGAACCTCATAATCCCAGAGATTCACTATTATCTGTGAGACCCCAAACCTCCCTCATCGTGCCTCATAATCCAAAGATTCACTATTATTTGTGACACTAAACCCCACTGATCAAACCTCATAACCCCAAAGATTCACTAATATCTGTGAGATCCTAAACCCCATTGATCGAACCTCATAATCCAAAGATTCACTAATATCTGTGACACTAAACCCACTGATCAAACCTCATAACCCCAAAGATTCACTATTATCTGTGAGACCCTAACCCCACTGATTGAACCTCATAATCCCAGAGATTCACTACTATCTGTGAAACCCTAAACCTCACTGATCGAACCTCATAATCCAAAGATCACTATTATCTGTGAGACCCTAAACCCCACTGATCGAACCTCATAATCCAAAGATTCACTATTATCTGTGAGACCCTAAACCCCACTGATCGAACCTCATAATCCCAAGGATTCACTATTATCTGTGAGGCCCTAAACCCCACTGATCGAACCTCATAATTCCAAAGATTCACTGTTATCTGTGAGAACCTAACCCCACTGATTGAACCTCATAATCCAAAGATTCACTATTATCGGTGAGACCATAAAACCAACTGATAGAACCTCATAATCCCAAAGAAACAGTATTATAGGTGAGATCCTAACCCCAATGATCGAGCCTCATAATCCCAAAGATTAAGTAATATCTGTGAAATCCTAATCCCCACTGATCGAACCTCATAATCCCAAGGATTCACTATTATCTGTGAGACCCTAAGCCGCACTGATCGAACGTCATAATCCAAATATTCACTATTATCTGTGAGACAATAACCCCCACAGATCGAACCTCAAAATCCCAAAGAATCACTATTATTTGTGACATCCTAAACCCCACTGATCGAACCTCATAATCCCAAAGAATCACTATTATCTGTGAGACACTAAACCCCACTGATCGAAAGTCATAATCCAGAGATTCACTATAATTTGTGAGATCCTTACCCCCATTGAATGCATCTCATAATCCCAAAGAATCACTATTATCTGTGAGACCCTAAACCTCACTGATCGATCATCATAATCCAAAGATTCACTATTATCTGTGAGACCCTAACCCCCACTGATCGAAACTCATAATCCCAAAGATTCACTATTATCTGTGAGATCCTAACCCCAACTGATCGAACCTCATAATCCCAAGGATTCACTATTATCTGTGAGGCCCTAAAACCCACTGATCGAACCTCATAATTCCAAAGAATCACTATTATCTGTGAGACACTAAACCCCACTGATCGAACCTCATAATCCCAAGGATTCACTATTATCTGTGAGGCCCTAAACCGCACTGTTCAAACCTCATAATTCCAAAGATTCACTGTTATCTGTGAGACCCTAACCCCACTGATTGAACCTCATAATCCAAAGATTCACGATTATCTGTGAGACCATAAACCCAACTGATAGAACCTCATAATCCCAAAGAAAAAGTATTATCGGTGAGATCCTAACCCCAATGATCGAGCCTCATAATCCCAATGATTCATTAATATCTGTGAGATCCCAAACCTCCCTCATCATACCTCATAATCCAAAGATTCACTATTATTTGTGACACTAAACCCCACTGATCAAACCTCATAACCCCAAAGATTCACAATTATCTGTGAGACCCTAATGCCACTGATTGAACCTCATAATCCCAGAGATTCACTATTATCTGTGAGACCCCAAACCTCCCTCATCGTACCTCATAATCCAAAGATTCACTATTATCTGTGACACTAAACCCCACTGATCAAACCTCATAACCCCAAAGATTCACTAATATCTGTGAGATCCTAAACCCCACAGATCGAACCTCATAATCCAAAGATTCACTAATATCTGTGACACTAAACCCCACTGATCAAACCTCATAACCCCAAAGATTCACTATTATCTGTGAGACCCTAACCCCACTGATTGAACCTCATAATCCCAGAGATTCACTATTATCTGTGAGACCCTAAACCTCACTGATTGAACCTCATAATCCAAAGATCACTATTATCTGTGAGACCCTAAACCCCACTGATCGAACCTCATAATCCAAAGATTCATTATTATCTGTGTGACCCTAAACCCCACTGATCGAACCTCATAATCCCAAGGATTCACTATTATCTGTGAGGCCCTAAACCCCACTGATCGAACCTCATAGTTCCAAAGATTCACTGTTATCGGTGAGATCCTAACCCCAATGATCGAGCCTCATAATCCCAATGATTCATTAATATCTGTGAGATCCTAATCCCCACTGATCGAACCTCATAATCCCAAGGATTCACTATTATCTGTGAGACCCTAAACCCCACTGATCGAACCTCATAATCACAAAGAATCAATATTATCTGTGAGACCCTAACCACAACTGATCAAAACTCATAATCGCAAAGATTCACTGTTAACTGTGAGACCCTAACCCCACTGATTGAACCTCATAAGCCCAGAGATTCACTACGAACTGTGAGACCCTAAACCCCACTGATCGAATCTCATAATCCCAGAGATTCACTATTATCTGTGAGACCTTAAACCACACTGATCGAACCTCATAATCCCAGAGATTCACTATTATCTGTGAGACCCTAAACCCCACTGATCAAACCTCATAATTCCAAAGAATCACTATTATCTGTGAGTCCCTATACCCCACTGAACAAACCTCATAATCCCAAAGAATCACTATTATCTGTGAGACACTAAACCCCACTGATCGAAAGTCATAATCCAAAGATTCATTATTATCTGTGAGACCCTAAACCTCACTGATCGATCATCATAATCCAAAGATTCACTATTATCTGTGAGACCCTAACCCCCACTGATCGAAACTCATAATCCCAAAGATTCACTATTATCTGTGAGATACTAACCCCAACTGATCGAACCTCATAATCCCAAGGATTCACTATTATCTGTGAGGCCCTAAAACCCACTGATCGAACCTCATAATTCCAAAGAATCACTATTATCTGTGAGACACTAAACCCCACTGATGGAACCTCATAATCCCAAGGATTCACTATTATCTGTGAGGCCCTAAACCGCACTGATCGAACCTCATAATTCCAAAGATTCACTGTTATCTGTGAGACCCTAACCCCACTGATTGAACCTCATAATCCAAAGATTCATGATTATCTGTGAGACCATAAACCCAACTGATAGAACCTCATAATCCCAAAGAAACAGTATTATCGGTGAGATCCTAACCCCAATGATCGAGCCTCATAAACCCAATGATTCATTAATATCTGTGAGATCCCAAAACTCCCTCATCGTACCTCATAATCCAAAGATTCACTATTATTTGTGACACTAAACCCCACTGATCAAACCTCATAACCCCAAAGATTCACTAATATCTGTGACACTAAACCCACTGATCAAACCTCATAACCCCAAAGATTCACTATTATCTGTGAGACCCTAACCCCACTGATTGAACCTCATAATCCCAGAGATTCACTACTATCTGTGAAACCCTAAACCTCACTGATCGAACCTCATAATCCAAAGATCACTATTATCTGTGAGACCCTAAACCCCACTGATCGAACCTCATAATCCAAAGATTCACTATTATCTGTGAGACCCTAAACCCCACTGATCAAACCTCATAATCCCAAGGATTCACTATTATCTGTGAGGCCCTAAACCCCACTGATCGAACCTCATAATTCCAAAGATTCACTGTTATCTGTGAGAACCTAACCCCACTGATTGAACCTCATAATCCCAGAGATTCACTATTATCTGTGAGACCCTAAACCTCACTGATTGAACCTCATAATCCAAAGATCACTATTATCTGTGAGACCCTAAACCCCACTGATCGAACCTCATAATCCAAAGATTCATTATTATCTGTGTGACCCTAAACCCCACTGATCGAACCTCATAATCCCAAGGATTCACTATTATCTGTGAGGCCCTAAACCCCACTGATCGAACCTCATAGTTCCAAAGATTCACTGTTATCGGTGAGATCCTAACCCCAATGATCGAGCCTCATAATCCCAATGATTCATTAATATCTGTGAGATCCTAATCCCCACTGATCGAACCTCATAATCCCAAGGATTCACTATTATCTGTGAGACCCTAAACCCCACTGATCGAACCTCATAATCACAAAGAATCAATATTATCTGTGAGACCCTAACCACAACTGATCAAAACTCATAATCGCAAAGATTCACTGTTAACTGTGAGACCCTAACCCCACTGATTGAACCTGATAAGCCCAGAGATTCATTACGAACTGTGAGACCCTAAACCCCACTGATCGAATCTCATAATCCCAGAGATTCACTATTATCTGTGAGACCTTAAACCACACTGATCGAACCTCATAATCCCAGAGATTCACTATTATCTGTGAGACCCTAAACCCCACTGATCAAACCTCATAATTCCAAAGAATCACTATTATCTGTGAGTCCCTATACCCCACTGAACAAACCTCATAATCCCAAAGAATCACTATTATCTGTGAGACCCTAACCCCAACTGATTGAACCTCATAATCCCAAAGAATCACTATTATCTGTGAGACACTAAACCCCACTGATCGAAAGTCATAATCCAAAGATTCATTATTATCTGTGAGACCCTAAACCTCACTGATCGATCATCATAATCCAAAGATTCACTATTATCTGTGAGACCCTAACCCCCACTGATCGAAACTCATAATCCCAAAGATTCACTATTATCTGTGAGATCCTAACCCCAACTGATCGAACCTCATAATCCCAAGGATTCACTATTATCTGTGAGGCCCTAAAACCCACTGATCGAACCTCATAATTCCAAAGAATCACTATTATCTGTGAGACACTAAACCCCACTGATCGAACCTCATAATCCCAAGGATTCACTATTATCTGTGAGGCCCTAAACCGCACTGATCGAACCTCATAATTCCAAAGATTCACTGTTATCTGTGAGACCCTAACCCCACTGATTGAACCTCATAATCCAAAGGATTCACTATTATCTGTGAGTCCCTATACCCCACTGAACAAACCTCATAATCCCAAAGAATCACTATTATCTGTGAGACCCTAACCCCAACTGATTGAACCTCATAATCCCAAAGAATCACTATTATCTGTGAGACACTAAACCCCACTGATCGAAAGTCATAATCCAAAGATTCATTATTATCTGTGAGACCCTAAACCTCACTGATCGATCATCATAATCCAAAGATTCACTATTATCTGTGAGACCCTAACCCCCACTGATCGAAACTCATAATCCCAAAGATTCACTATTATCTGTGAGATCCTAACCCCAACTGATCGAACCTCATAATCCCAAGGATTCACTATTATCTGTGAGGCCCTAAAACCCACTGATCGAACCTCATAATTCCAAAGAATCACTATTATCTGTGAGACACTAAACCCCACTGATCGAACCTCATAATCCCAAGGATTCACTATTATCTGTGAGGCCCTAAACCGCACTGATCGAACCTCATAATTCCAAAGATTCACTGTTATCTGTGAGACCCTAACCCCACTGATTGAACCTCATAATCCAAAGATTCATGATTATCTGTGAGACCATAAACCCAACTGATAGAACCTCATAATCCCAAAGAAACAGTATTATCGGTGAGATCCTAACCCCAATGATCGAGCCTCATAAACCCAATGATTCATTAATATCTGTGAGATCCCAAACCTCCCTCATCGTACCTCATGATCCAAAGATTCACTATTATTTGTGACGCTAAACCCCACTGATCAAACCTCATAACCCCAAAGATTCACTAATATCTGTGACACTAAACCCACTGATCAAACCTCATAACCCCAAAGATTCACTATTATCTGTGAGACCCTAACCCCACTGATTGAACCTCATAATCCCAGAGATTCACTACTATCTGTGAAATCCTAAACCTCACTGATCGAACCTCATAATCCAAAGATCACTATTATCTGTGAGACCCTAAACCCCACTGATCGAACCTCATAATCCAAAGATTCACTATTATCTGTGAGACCCTAAACCCCACTGATCAAACCTCATAATCCCAATGATTCTCTATTATCTGTGAGGCCCTAAACCCCACTGATCGAACCTCATAATTCCAAAGATTCACTGTTATCTGTGAGAACCTAACCCCACTGATTGAACCTCATAATCCAAAGATTCACTATTATCGGTGAGACCATAAACCCAACTGATAGAACCTCATAATCCCAAAGAAACAGTATTAGAGTTGAGATCCTAACCCCAATGATCGAGCCTCATAATCCCAAAGATTAATTAATATCTGTGAGATCCTAATCCCCACTGATCGAACCTCATAATCCCAAGGATTCACTATTATCTGTGAGACCCTAAGCCGCACTGATCGAACGTCATAATCCAAATATTCACTATTATCTGTGAGACAATAACCCCCACAGATCGAACCTCAAAATCCCAAAGAATCACTATTATTTGTGACATCCTAAACCCCACTGATCGAACCTCATAATCCCAAAGAATCACTATTATCTGTGAGACACTAAACCCCACTGATCGAAAGTCATAATCCAGAGATTCACTATTATCTGTGAGACCCTAACCCCCACTGATCGAAACTCATAATCCCAAAGATTCACTATTATCTGTGAGATCCTAACCCCAACTGATCGAACCTCATAATCCCAAGGATTCACTATTATCTGTGAGGCCCTAAAACCCACTGATCGAACCTCATAATTCCAAAGAATCACTATTATCTGTGAGGCCCTAAACCGCACTGATCGAACCTCATAATTCCAAAGATTCACTGTTATCTGTGAGACCCTAACCCCACTGATTGAACCTCATAATCCAAAGATTCACGATTATCTGTGAGACCATAAACCCAACTGATAGAACCTCATAATCCCAAAGAAACAGTATTATCGGTGAGATCCTAACCCCAATGATCGAGCCTCATAATCCCAATGATTCATTAATATCTGTGAGATCCTAATCCCCACTGATCGAACCTCATAATCCCAAGGATTCACTATTATCTGTGAGACCCTAAACCCCACTGATCGAACCTCATAATTCCATAGAATCACTATTATCTGTGAGACCCTAAACCCCACTAATCGAACCTCATAATCACAAAGAATCACTATTATCTGTGAGACCCTAACCACAACTGATCGAAACTCATAATCCCAAAGATTCACTGTTAACTGTGAGACCCTAACCCCACTGATTGAACCTCATAAGCCCAGAGATTCACTACTAAAGGTGAGACCCTAAACCCCACTGATCGAACCTCATAATCCCAGAGATTCACTATTATCTGTGAGACCTTAAACCCCACTGATCGAACCTCATAATCCCAAGGATTCACTATTATCTGTGAGACCCTAAACCCCACTGATCGAACCTCATAATTCCAAAGAATCACTATTATCTGTGAGTCCCTATACCCCACTGATCAAACCACATAATCCCAAAGAATCAATATTATCTGTGAGACCCTAACCCCAACTGATTGAACCTCATAACCCCAAAGATTCACTAATATCTGTGAGATCCTAAACCCCACAGATCGAACCTCATAATCCAAAGATTCACTAATATCTGTGACACTAAACCCCACTGATCAAACCTCATAACCCCAAAGATTCACTATTATCTGTGAGACCCTAACCCCACTGATTGAACCTCATAATCCCAGAGATTCACTATTATCTGTGAGACCCTAAACCTCACTGATCGAACCTCATAATCCAAAGATCACTATTATCTGTGAGACCCTAAACCCCACTGATCGAACCTCATAATCCAAAGATTCATTATTATCTGTGTGACCCTAAACCCCACTGATCGAACCTCATAATCCCAAGGATTCACTATTATCTGTGAGGCCATAAACCCCACTGATCGAACCTCATAATTCCAAAGATTCACTGTTATCGGTGAGATCCTAACCCCAATGATCGAGCCTCATAATCCCAATGATTCATTAATATCTGTGAGATCCTAATCCCCACTGATCGAACCTCATAATCCCAAGGATTCACTATCATCTGTGAGACCCTAAACCCCACTGATCGAACCTCATAATCACAAAGAATCAATATTATCTGTGAGACCCTAACCACAACTGATCAAAACTCATAATCGCAAAGATTCACTGTTAACTGTGAGACCCTAACCCCACTGATTGAACCTCATAAGCCCAGAGATTCACTACGAACTGTGAGACCCTAAACCCCACTGATCGAATCTCATAATCTCAGAGATTCACTATTATCTGTGATACCTTAAACCCCACTGATCGAACCTCATAATCCCAAAGATTCACTATTATCTGTGAGACCCTAAACCCCACTGATCGAACCTCATAATTCCAAAGAATCACTATTATCTGTGAGTCCCTATACCCCACTGATCAAACCTCATAATCCCAAAGAATCACTATTATCTGTGAGACCCTAACCCCAACTGATTGAACCTCATAATCCCAAAGAATCACTATTATCTGTGAGACACTAAACCCCACTGATCGAAAGTCATAATCCAGAGATTCACTATTATCTGTGAGACCCTAAACCTCACTGATCGATCATCATAATCCAAAGATTCACTATTATCTGTGAGACCCTAACCCCCACTGATCGAAACTCATAATCCCAAGGATTCACTATTATCTGTGAGGCCCTAAAACCCACTGATCGAACCTCATAATTCCAAAGAATCACTATTATCTGTGAGATACTAAACCCCACTGATCGAACCTCATAATCCCAAGGATTCACTATTATCTGTGAGGCCCTAAACCGCACTGATCGAACCTCATAATTCCAAAGATTCACTGTTATCCGTGAGACCCTAACCCCACTGATTGAACCTCATAATCCAAAGATTCACGATTATCTGTGAGACCATAAACCCAACTGATAGAACCTCATAATCCCAAAGAAACAGTATTATCGGTGAGATCCTAACCCCAATGATCGAGCCTCATAATCCCAATGATTCATTAATATCTGTGAGATCCCAAACCTCCCTCATCGTACCTCATAATCCAAAGATTCACTATTATTTGTGACACAAAACCCCACTGATCAAACCTCATAACCCCAAAGATTCACTAATATCTGTGACACTAAACCCACTGATCAAACCTCATAACCCCAAAGATTCACTATTATCTGTGAGACCCTAACCCCACTGATTGAACCTCATAATCCCAGAGATTCACTGTTAAATGTGAGACCCTAACCCCACTGATTGAACCTCATAAGCCCAGAGATTCACTACTAAAGGTGAGACCCTAAACCCCACTGATCGAACCTCATAATCCCAGAGATTCACTATTATCTGTGAGACCTTAAACCCCACTGATCAAACCTCATAATCCCAAGGATTCACTATTATCTGTGTGACCCTAAACCCACTGATCAACTTCATAATCCCAAAGAATCACTATTATCTGTGAGACCCTAACCCCAACTGATTGAACCTCATAATCCCAGAGATTCACTATTATCTGTGAGACCCCAAACCTCCCTCATCGAACCTCATAATCCAAAGATTCACTATTATCTGTGACACTAAACCCCACTGATCAAACCTCATAACCCCAAAGATTCACTAATATCTGTGAGATCCTAAACCCCACAGATCGAACCTCATAATCCAAAGATTCACTAATATCTGTGACACTAAACCCCACTGATCAAACATCATAACCCCAAAGATTCACTATTATCTGTGAGACCCTAACCCCACTGATTGAACCTCATAATCCCAGAGATTCACTATTATCTGTGAGACCCTAAACCTCACTGATCAAACCTCATAATCCAAAGATCACTATTATCTGTGAGACCCTAAACCCCACTGATCGAACCTCATAATCCAAAGATTCATTATTATCTGTGTGACCCTAAACCCCACTGATCGAACCTCATAATCCCAAGGATTCACTATTATCTGTGAGGCCCTAAACCCCACTGATCGAACCCCATAATTCCAAAGATTCACTGTTATCTGTGAGAACCTAACACCACTGATTGAACATCAGAATCCAAAGATTTACGATTATCTGTGAGACAATAAACCCAACTGATAGAACCTCATAATCCCAAAGAAACAGTATTATCTGTGAGATCCTAACCCCAATGATCGAGCCTCATAATCCCAATGATTCATTAATATCTGTGAGATCCTAATCCCCACTGATCGAACCTCATAATCCCAAGGATTCACTATTATCTGTGAGACCCTAAACCCCACTGATCGAACCTCATAATTCCAAAGAATCACTATTATCTGTGAGACCCTAAAACCCACTAATCAAACCTCATAATCACAAAGAATCAATATTATCTGTGAGACCCTAACCACAACTGATCAAAACTCATAATCCCAAAGATTCACTGTTAACTGTGAGACCCTAAACCCCACTGATCGAATCTCATAATCCCAGAGATTCACTATTATCTGTGAGACCTTAAACCCCACTGATCGAACCTCATAATCCCAAGGATTCACTATTATCTGTGAGACCCTAAACCCCACTGATCGAACCTCATAATTCCAAAGAATCACTATTATCTGTGAGTCCCTATACCCCACTGATCAAACCTCATAATCCCAAAGAATCACTATTATCTGTGAGACCCTAACCCCAACTGATTGAACCTCATAATCCCAGAGATTCACTATTATGTGTGAGACCCCAAACCTCCCTCATCGTACCTCATAATCCAAAGATTCACTATTATCTGTGACACTAAACCCCACTGATCAAACCTCATAACCCCAAAGATTCACTAATATCTGTGAGATCCTAAACCCCACTGATCGAACCTCATAATCCAAAGATTCACTAATATCTGTGACACTAAACCCCACTGATCAAACCTCATAACCCCAAAGATTCACTATTATCTGTGAGACCCTAACCCCACTGATTGAACCTCATAATCCCAGAGATTCACTATTATCTGTGAGACCTTAAACCTCACTGATCGAACCTCATAATCCAAAGATCACTATTATCTGTGAGACCCTAACCCCCACTGATCGAAACTCATAATCCCAAAGATTCACTATTATCTGTGAGATCCCAACCCTAACTGATAGAACCTCATAATCCAAATATTCACTATTATCTGTGAGACAATAACGCCCACAGATCGAACCTCAAAATCCCAAAGAATCACTATTATTTGTGACATCCTAAACCCCACTGATCGAACCTCATAATCCCAAAGAATCACTATTATCTGTGAGACACTAAACCCCACTGATCGAAAGTCATAATCCAGAGATTCACTATAATTTGTGAGATCCTTACCCCCATTGAATGCATCTCATAATCCCAAAGAATAACTATTATCTGTGAGACCCTAAACCTCACTGATCGATCATCATAATCCAAAGATTCACTATTATCTGTGAGACCCTAACCCCCACTGATCGAAACTCATAATCCCAAAGATTCACTATTATCTGTGAGATCCTAACCCCAACTGATCGAACCTCATAATTCCAAGGATTCACTATTATCTGTGAGGCCCTAAAACCCACTGATCGAACCTCATAATTCCAAAGAATCACTATTATCTGTGAGACCCTAAACCCCACTGATCGAACCTCATAATCCCAAGGATTCACTATTATCTGTGAGGCCCTAAACCGCACTGATCGAACCTCATAATTCCAAACATTCACTGTTATCTGTGAGACCCTAACCCCACTGATTGAACCTCATAATCCAAAGATTCACGATTATCTGTGAGACCATAAACCCAACTGATAGAACCTCATAATCCCAAAGAAACAGTATTATCGGTGAGATCCTAACCCCAATGATCGAGCCTCATAATCCCAATGATTCATTAATATCTGTGAGATCCTAATCCCCACTGATCGAACCTCATAATCCCAAGGATTCACTATTATCTGTGAGACCCTAAACCCCACTGATCGAACCTCATAATTCCAAAGAATCACTATTATCTGTGAGACCCTAAATCCCACTAATCGAACCTCATAATCACAAAGAATCACTATTATCTGTGAGATCCTAACCACAACTGATCGAAACTCATAATCCCAAAGATTCACTGTTAAATGTGAGACCCTAAACCCACTGATTGAACCTCATAAGCCCAGAGATTCACTACTAAAGGTGAGACCCTAAACCCCAATGATCGAACCTCATAATCCCAGAGATTCACTATTATCTGTGAGACCTTAAACCCCACTGATCGAACCTCATAATCCCAAGGATTCACTATTATCTATGAGACCCTAAACCCCACTGATCGAACCTCATAATTCCAAAGAATCACTATTATCTGTGAGTCCCTATACCCCACTGATCAACTTCATAATCCCAAAGAATCACTATTATCTGTGAGACCCTAACCCCAACTGATTGAACCTCATAATCCCAGAGATTCACGATTATCTGTGAGACCATAAACCCAACTGATAGAACCTCATAATCCCAAAGAAACAGTATTATCGGTGAGATCCTAACCCCAATGATCGAAACTCATAATCCCAAAGATTCAATATTATCTGTGAGATCCTAACCCCAACTGATCGAACCTCATAATCACAAGGATTCACTATTATCTGTGAGGCCCTAAAACCCACTGATCGAACCTCATAATTCCAAAGAATCACTATTATCTGTGAGACCCTAAACCCCACTGATCGAACCTCATAATCCCAAGGATTCACTATTATCTGTGAGGCCCTAAACCGCACTGATCGAACCTCATAATTCCAAAGATTCACTGTTATCTGTGAGACCCTAACCCCACTGATTGAACCTCATAATCCAAAGATTCACGATTATCTGTGAGACCATAAACCCAACTGATAGAACCTCATAATCCCAAAGAAACAGTATTATCGTTGAGATCCTAACCCCAATGATCGAGCCTCATAATCCCAATGATTCATTAATATCTGTGAGTTCCTAATCCCCACTGATCGAACCTCATAATCCCAAGGATTCACTATTATCTGTGAGACCCTAAACCCCACTGATCGAACCTCATAATTCCAAAGAATCACTATTATCTGTGAGACCCTAAATCCCACTAATCAAACCTCATAATCCCAGAGATTCACTATTATCTGTGAGACCTTAAACCTCACTGATCGAACCTCATAATCCAAAGATCACTATTATCTGTGAGACCCTAACCCCCACTGATCGAAACTCATAATCCCAAAGATTCACTATTATCTGTGAGATCCCAACCCTAACTGATAGAACCTCATAATCCAAATATTCACTATTATCTGTGAGACAATAACGCCCACAGATCGAACCTCAAAATCCCAAAGAATCACTATTATTTGTGACATCCTAAACCCCACTGATCGAACCTCATAATCCCAAAGAATCACTATTATCTGTGAGACACTAAACCCCACTGATCGAAAGTCATAATCCAGAGATTCACTATAATTTGTGAGATCCTTACCCCCATTGAATGCATCTCATAATCCCAAAGAATAACTATTATCTGTGAGACCCTAAACCTCACAGATCTATCATCATAATCCAAAGATTCACTATTATCTGTGAGACCCTAACCCCCACTGATCGAAACTCATAATCCCAAAGATTCACTATTATCTGTGAGATCCTAACCACAACTGATCGAACCTCATAATCCCAAGGATTCACTATTATCTGTGAGATCCTAACCACAACTGATCGAAACTCATAATCCCAAAGATTCACTGTTAACTGTGAGACCCTAAACCCACTGATTGAACCTCATAAGCCCAGAGATTCACTACTAAAGGTGAGACCCTAAACCCCACTGATCGAACCTCATAATCCCAGAGATTCACTATTATCTGTGAGACCTTAAACCCCACTGATCGAACCTCATAATCCCAAGGATTCACTATTATCTGTGAGACCCTAAACCCCACTGATCGAACCTCATAATTCCAAAGAATCACTATTATCTGTGAGTCCCTATACCCCACTGATCAACTTCATAATCCCAAAGAATCACTATTATCTGTGAGACCCTAACCCCAACTGATTGAACCTCATAATCCCAGAGATTCACTATTATCTGTGAGACCGAAAACCTCCCTCATCGTACCTCATAATCCAAAGATTCACTATTATCTGTGAGACCCTAACCCCCACTGATCGAAACTCATAATCCCAAAGATTCAATATTATCTGTGAGATCCTAACCCCAACTGATCGAACCTCATAATCCCAAGGATTCACTATTATCTGTGAGGCCCTAAAACCCACTGATCGAACCTCATAATTCCAAAGAATCACTATTATCTGTGAGACCCTAAACCCCACAGATCGAACCTCATAATCCCAAGGATTCACTATTATCTGTGAGGCCCTAAACCGCACTGATCGAACCTCATAATTCCAAAGATTCACTGTTATCTGTGAGACCCTAACCCCACTGATTGAACCTCATAATCCAAAGATTCACGATTATCTGTGAGACCATAAACCCAACTGATAGAACCTCATAATCCCAAAGAAACAGTATTATCGGTGAGATCCTAACCCCAATGATCGAGCCTCATAATCCCAATGATTCATTAATATCTGTGAGATCCTAATCCCCACTGATCGAACCTCATAATCCCAAGGATTCACTATTATCTGTGAGACCCTAAACCCCACTGATCGAACCTCATAATTCCAAAGAATCACTATTATCTGTGAGACCCTAAATCCCACTAATCGAACCTCATAATCACAAAGAATCACTATTATCTGTGAGACCCTAACCACAACTGATCGAAACTCATAATCCCAAAGATTCACTGTTAACTGTGAGACCCTAAACCCACTGATTGAACCTCATAAGCCCAGAGATTCACTACTAAAGGTGAGACCCTAAACCCCACTGATCGAACCTCATAATCCCAGAGATTCACTATTATCTGTGAGACCTTAAACCCCACTGATCGAACCTCATAATCCCAAGGATTCACAATTATCTGAGAGACCCTAAACCCCACTGATCGAACCTCATAATTCCAAAGAATCACTATTATCTGTGAGTCCCTATACCCCACTGATCAACTTCATAATCCCAAAGAATCACTATTATCTGTGAGACCCTAACCCCCACTGATCGAAACTCATAATCCCAAAGATTCACTATTATCTGTGAGATCCTAACCCCAACTGATCGAACCTCATAATCCCAAGGATTCACTATTATCTGTGAGGCCCTAAAACCCACTGATCGAACCTCATAATTCCAAAGAATCACTATTATCTGTGAGACCCTAAACCCCACTGATCGAACCTCATAATCCCAAGGATTCACTATTATCTGTGAGGCCCTAAACCGCACTGATCGAAACTCATAATTCCAAAGATTCACTGTTATCTGTGAGACCCTAACCCCACTGATTGAACCTCATAATCCAAAGATTCACGATTATCTGTGAGACCATAAACCCAACTGATAGAACCTCATAATCCCAAAGAAACAGTATTATCGGTGAGATCCTAACCCCAATGATCGAGCCTCATAATCCCAATGATTCATTAATATCTGTGAGATCCTAACCCCCACTGATCGAAACTCATAATCCCAAAGATTCACTATTATCTGTGAGATCCTAACCGCAACTGATCGAACCTCATAATCCCAAGGATTCACTATTATCTGTGAGGCCCTAAAACCCACTGATCGAACCTCATAATTCCAAAGAATCACTATTATCTGTGAGACCCTAAACCCCACTGATCGAACCTCATAATCCCAAGGATTCACTATTATCTGTGAGGCCCTAAACCGCACTGATCGAACCTCATAATTCCAAAGATTCACTGTTATCTGTGAGACCCTAACCCCACTGATTGAACTTCATAATCCAAAGATTCACGATTATCTGTGAGACCATAAACCCAACTGATAGAACCTCATAATCCCAAAGAAACAGTATTATCGGTGAGATCCTAACCCCAATGATCGAGCCTCATAATCCCAATGATTCATTAATATCTGTGAGATCCTAATCCCCACTGATCGAACCTCATAATCCCAAGGATTCACTATTATCTGTGAGACCCTAAACCCCACTGATCGAACCTCATAATTCCAAAGAATCACTATTATCTGTGAGACCCTAAATCC
The DNA here is from genome assembly GCF_048418815.1 of Hemitrygon akajei. Taxonomy (NCBI): domain Eukaryota; kingdom Metazoa; phylum Chordata; class Chondrichthyes; order Myliobatiformes; family Dasyatidae; genus Hemitrygon; species Hemitrygon akajei. Next base: position 106,173,492 of record NC_133126.1, read on the forward strand.
CACTAATCGAACCTCATAATCACAAAGAATCACTATTATCTGTGAGACCCTAACCACAACTGATCGAAACTCATAATCCCAAAGATTCACTGTTAACTGTGAGACCCTAAACCCACTGATTGAACCTCATAAGCCCAGAGATTCACTACTAAAGGTGAGACCCTAAACCCCACTGATCGAACCTCATAATCCCAGAGATTCACTATTATCTGTGAGACCTTAAACCCCACTGATCGAACCTCATAATCCCAAGGATTCACAATTATCTGTGAGACCCTAAACCCCACTGATCGAACCTCATAATTCCAAAGAATCACTATTATCTGTGAGTCCCTATACCCCACTGATCAACTTCATAATCCCAAAGAATCACTATTATCTGTGAGACCCTAACCCCAACTGATTGAACCTCATAATCCCAGAGATTCACTATTATCTGTGAGACCCCAAACCTCCCTCATCGTACCTCATAATCCAAAGATTCACTATTATCTGTGAGACCCTAACCCCCACTGATCGAAACTAATAATCCCAAAGATTCACTATTATCTGTGAGATCCTAACCCCAACTGATCGAACCTCATAATCCCAAGGATTCACTATTATCTGTGAGGCCCTAAAACCCACTGATCGAACCTCATAATTCCAAAGAATCACTATTATCTGTGAGACCCTAAACCCCACTGATCGAACCTCATAATCCCAAGGATTCACTATTATCTGTGAGGCCCTAAACCGCACTGATCGAACCTCATAATTCCAAAGATTCACTGTTATCTGTGAGACCCTAACCCCACTGATTGAACCTCATAATCCAAAGATTCACGATTATCTGTGAGACCATAAACCCAACTGATAGAACCTCATAATCCCAAAGAAACAGTATTATCGGTGAGATCTTAACCCCAATGATCGAGCCTCATAATCCCAATGATTCATTAATATCTGTGAGATCCTAACCCCCACTGATCGAAACTCATAATCCCAAAGATTCACTATTATCTGTGAGATCCTAACCCCAACTGATCGAACCTCATAATCCCAAGGATTCACTATTATCTGTGAGGCCCTAAAACCCACTGATCTAACCTCATAAATCCAAAGAATCACTATTATCTGTGAGACCCTAAACCCCACTGATCGAACCTCATAATCCCAAGGATTCACTATTATCTGTGAGGCCCTAAACCGCACTGATCGAACCTCATAATTCCAAAGATTCACTGTTATCTGTGAGACCCTAACCCCACTGATTGAACCTCATAATCCAAAGATTCACGATTATCTGTGAGACCATAAACCCAACTGATAGAACCTCATAATCCCAAAGAAACAGTATTATCGGTGAGATCCTAACCCCAATGATCGAGCCTCATAATCCCAATGATTCATTAATATCTGTGAGATCCTAATCCCCACTGATCAAACCTCATAATCCCAAGGATTCACTATTATCTGTGAGACCCTAAACCCCACTGATCGAACCTCATAATTCCAAAGAATCACTATTATCCGTGAGACCCTAAATCCCACTAATCGAACCTCATAATCACAAAGAATCACTATTATCTGTGAGACCCTAACCACAACTGATCGAAACTCATAATCCCAAAGATTCACTGTTATCTGTGAGACCCTAACCCCACTGATTGAACCTCATAAGCCCAGAGATTCACTACTAAAGGTGAGACCCTAAACCCCACTGATCGAACCTCATAATCCCAGAGATTCACTATTATCTGTGAGACCTTAAACCCCACTGATCGAACCTCATAATCCCAAGGATTCACTATTATCTGTGAGACCCTAAACCCCACTGATCGAACCTCATAATTCCAAAGAATCACTATTATCTGTGAGTCCCTATACCCCACTGATCAACTTCATAATCCCAAAGAATCACTATTATCTGTGAGACCCTAACCCCAACTGATTGAACCTCATAATCCCAGAGATTCACTATTATCTGTGAGTCCCCAAACCTCCCTCATCGTACCTCATAATCCAAAGATTCACTATTATCTGTGAGACCCTAACCCCCACTGATCGAAACTCATAATCCCAAAGATTCACTATTATCTGTGAGATCCTAACCCCAACTGATCGAACCTCATAATCCCAAGGATTCACTATTATCTGTGAGGCCCTAAAACCCACTGATCGAACCTCATAATTCCAAAGAATCACTATTATCTGTGAGACCCTAAACCCCACTGATCGAACCTCATAATCCCAAGGATTCACTATTATCTGTGAGGCCCTAAACCGCACTGATCGAACCTCATAATTCCAAAGATTCACTGTTATCTGTGAGACCCTAACCCCACTGATTGAACCTCATAATCCAAAGATTCACGATTATCTGTGAGACCATAAACCCAACTGATAGAACCTCATAATCCCAAAGAAACAGTATTATCGGTGAGATCCTAACCCCAATGATCGAGCCTCATAATCCCAATGATTCATTAATATCTGTGAGATCCTAATCCCCACTGATCGAACCTCATAATCCCAAGGATTCACTATTATCTGTGAGACCCTAAACCCCACTGATCGAACCTCATAATTCCAAAGAATCACTATTATCTGTGAGACCCTAAATCCCACTAATCGAACCTCATAATCACAAAGAATCACTATTATCTGTGAGACCCTAACCACAACTGATCGAAACTCATAATCCCAAAGATTCACTGTTAACTGTGAGACCCTAAACCCACTGATTGAACCTCATAAGCCCAGAGATTCACTACTAAAGGTGAGACCCTAAACCCCACTGATCGAACCTCATAATCCCAGAGATTCACTATTATCTGTGAGACCTTAAACCCCACTGATCGAACCTCATAATCCCAAGGATTCACTATTATCTGTGAGACCCTAAACCCCACTGATCGAACCTCATAATTCCAAAGAATCACTATTATCTGTGAGTCCCTATACCCCACTGATCAACTTCATAATCCCAAAGAATCACTATTATCTGTGAGACCCTAACCCCAACTGATTGAACCTCATAATCCCAGAGATTCACTATTATCTGTGAGACCGAAAACCTCCCTCATCGTACCTCATAATCCAAAGATTCACTATTATCTGTGAGACCCTAACCCCCACTGATCGAAACTCATAATCCCAAAGATTCAATATTATCTGTGAGATCCTAACCCCAACTGATCGAACCTCATAATCCCAAGGATTCACTATTATCTGTGAGGCCCTAAAACCCACTGATCGAACCTCATAATTCCAAAGAATCACTATTATCTGTGAGACCCTAAACCCCACTGATCGAACCTCATAATCCCAAGGATTCACTATTATCTGTGAGGCCCTAAACCGCACTGATCGAACCTCATAATTCCAAAGATTCACTGTTATCTGTGAGACCCTAACCCCACTGATTGAACCTCATAATCCAAAGATTCACGATTATCTGTGAGACCATAAACCCAACTGATAGAACCTCATAATCCCAAAGAAACAGTATTATCGGTGAGATCCTAACCCCAATGATCGAGCCTCATAATCCCAATGATTCATTAATATCTGTGAGATCCTAACCCCCACTGATCGAAACTCATAATCCCAAAGATTCACTATTATCTGTGAGATCCTAACCCCAACAGATCGAACCTCATAATCCCAAGGATTCACTATTATCTGTGAGGCCCTAAAACCCACTGATCGAACCTCATAATTCCAAAGAATCACTATTATCTGTGAGACCCTAAACCCCACTGATCGAACCTCATAATCCCAAGGATTCACTATTATCTGTGAGGCCCTAAACCGCACTGATCGAACCTCATAATTCCAAAGATTCACTGTTATCTGTGAGACCCTAACCCCACTGATTGAACCTCATAATCCAAAGATTCACGATTATCTGTGAGACCATAAACCCAACTGATAGAACCTCATAATCCCAAAGAAACAGTATTATCGGTGAGATCCTAACCCCAATGATCGAGCCTCATAATCCCAATGATTCATTAATATCTGTGAGATCCTAACCCCCACTGATCGAAACTCATAATCCCAAAGATTCACTATTATCTGTGAGATCCTAACCCCAACTGATCGAACCTCATAATCCCAAGGATTCACTATTATCTGTGAGGCCCTAAAACCCACTGATCGAACCTCATAATTCCAAAGAATCACTATTATCTGTGAGACCCTAAACCCCACTGATCGAACCTCATAATCCCAAGGATTCACTATTATCTGTGAGGCCCTAAACCGCACTGATCGAAACTCATAATTCCAAAGATTCACTGTTATCTGTGAGACCCTAACCCCACTGATTGAACCTCATAATCCAAAGATTCACGATTATCTGTGAGACCATAAACCCAACTGATAGAACCTCATAATCCCAAAGAAACAGTATTATCGGTGAGATCCTAACCCCAATGATCGAGCCTCATAATCCCAATGATTCATTAATATCTGTGAGATCCTAATCCCCACTGATCGAACCTCATAATCCGAAGGATTCACTATTATCTGTGAGACCCTAAACCCCACTGATCGAACCTCATAATTCCAAAGAATCACTATTATCTGTGAGACCCTAACCACAACTGATCGAAACTCATAATCCCAAAGATTCACTGTTAACTGTGAGACCCTAACCCCACTGATTGAACCTCATAAGCCCAGAGATTCACTACTAAAGGTGAGACCCTAAACCCCACTGATCGAACCTCATAATCCCAGAGATTCACTATTATCTGTGAGACCTTAAACCCCACTGATCGAACCTCATAATCCCAAGGATTCACTATTATCTGTGAGACCCTAAACCCCACTGATCGAACCTCATAATTCCAAAGAATCACTATTATCTGTGAGTCCCTATACCCCACTGATCAACTTCATAATCCCAAAGAATCACTATTATCTGTGAGACCCTAACCCCAACTGATTGAACCTCATAATCCCAGAGATTCACTATTATCTGTGAGACCCCAAACCTCCCTCATCGTACCTCATAATCCAAAGATTCACTATTATCTGTGAGACCCTAACCCCCACTGATCGAAACTCATAATCCCAAAGATTCACTATTATCTGTGAGATCCTAACCCCAACTGATCGAACCTCATAATCCCAAGGATTCACTATTATCTGTGAGGCCCTAAAACCCACTGATCGAACCTCATAATTCCAAAGAATCACTATTATCTGTGAGACCCTAAACCCCACTGATCGAACCTCATAATCCCAAGGATTCACTATTATCTGTGAGGCCCTAAACCGCACTGATCGAACCTCATAATTCCAAAGATTCACTTTTATCTGTGAGACCCTAACCCCACTGATTGAACCTCATAATCCAAAGATTCACGATTATCTGTGAGACCATAAACCCAACTGATAGAACCTCATAATCCCAAAGAAACAGTATTATCGGTGAGATCCTAACCCCAATGATCGAGCCTCATAATCCCAATGATTCATTAATATCTGTGAGATCCTAATCCCCACTGATCGAACCTCATAATCCCAAGGATTCACTATTATCTGTGAGGCCCTAAACCGCACTGATCGAACCTCATAATTCCAAAGATTCACTGTTATCTGTGAGACCCTAACCCAACTGATTGAACCTCATAATCCAAAGATTCACGATTATCTGTGAGACCATAAACCCAACTGATAGAACCTCATAATCCCAAAGAAACAGTATTATCGGTGAGATCCTAACCCCAATGATCGAGCCTCATAATCCCAATGATTCATTAATATCTGTGAGATCCTAACCCCCACTGATCGAAACTCATAATCCCAAAGAGTCACGATTATCTGTGAGATCCTAACCCCAACTGATCGAACCTCATAATCCCAAGGATTCACTATTATCTGTGAGGCCCTAAACCGCACTGATCGAACCTCATAATTCCAAAGATTCACTGTTATCTGTGAGACCCTAACCCCACTGATTGAACCTCATAATCCAAAGATTCACGATTATCTGTGAGACCATAAACCCAACTGATAGAACCTCATAATCCCAAAGAAACATTATTATCGGTGAGATCCTAACCCCAATGATCGAGCCTCATAATCCCAATGATTCATTAATATCTGTGAGATCCTAATCCCCACTGATCGAACCTCATAATCCCAAGGATTCACTATTATCTGTGAGACCCTAAACCCCACTGATCGAACCTCATAATTCCAAAGAATCACTATTATCTGTGAGACCCTAAATCCCACTAATTGAACCTCATAATCACAAAGAATCACTGTTATCTGTGAGACCCTAACCACAACTGATCGAAACTCATAATCCCAAAGATTCACTGTTAACTGTGAGACCCTAAACCCACTGATTGAACCTCATAAACCCAGAGATTCACTACTAAAGGTGAGACCCTAAACCCCACTGATCGAACCTCATAATCCCAGAGATTCACTATTATCTGTGAGACCTTAAACCCCACTGATCGAACCTCATAATCCCAAGGATTCACTATTATCTGTGAGACCCTAAACCCCACTGATCGAACCTCATAATTCCAAAGAATCACTATTATCTGTGAGTCCCTATACCCCACTGATCAACTTCATAATCCCAAAGAATCACTATTATCTGTGAGACCCTAACCCCAACTGATTGAACCTCATAATCCCAGAGATTCACTATTATCTGTGAGACCCCAAACCTCCCTCATCGTACCTCATAATCCAAAGATTCACTATTATCTGTGAGACCCTAACCCCCACTGATCGAAACTCATAATCCCAAAGATTCACTATTATCTGTGAGATCCTAACCCCAACTGATCGAACCTCATAATCCCAAGGATTCACTATTATCTGTGAGGCCCTAAAACCCACTGATCGAACCTCATAATTCCAAAGAATCACTATTATCTGTGAGACCCTAAACCCCACTGATCGAACCTCATAATCCCAAGGATTCACTATTATCTGTGAGACCCTAAACCCCACTGATCGAACCTCATAATTCCAAAGATTCACTGTTATCTGTGAGACCCTAACCCCACTGATTGAACCTCATAATCCAAAGATTCACGATTATCTGTGAGACCATAAACCCAACTGATAGAACCTCATAATCCCAAAGAAACAGTATTATCGGTGAGATCCTAACCCCAATGATCGAGCCTCATAATCCCAATGATTCATTAATATATGTGAGATCCTAACCCCCACTGATCGAAACTCATAATCCCAAAGATTCACTATTATCTGTGAGATCCTAACCCCAACTGATCGAACCTCATAATCCCAAGGATTCACTATTATCTGTGAGGCCCTAAAACCCACTGATCGAACCTCATAATTCCAAAGAATCACTATTATCTGTGAGACCCTAAACCCCACTGATCGAACCTCATAATCCCAAGGATTCACTATTATCTGTGAGGCCCTAAACCGCACTGATCGAAACTCATAATTCCAAAGATTCACTGTTATCTGTGAGACCCTAACCCCACTGATTGAACCTCATAATCCAAAGATTCACGATTATCTGTGAGACCATAAACCCAACTGATAGAACCTCATAATCCCAAAGAAACAGTATTATCGGTGAGATCCTAACCCCAATGATCGAGCCTCATAATCCCAATGATTCATTAATATCTGTGAGATCCTAATCCCCACTGATCGAACCTCATAATCCCAAGGATTCACTATTATCTGTGAGACCCTAAACCCCACTGATCGAACCTCATAATTCCAAAGAATCACTATTATCTGTGAGACCCTAACCACAACTGATCGAAACTCATAATCCCAAAGATTCACTGTTAACTGTGAGACCCTAACCCCACTGATTGAACCTCATAAGCCCAGAGATTCACTACTAAAGGTGAGACCCTAAACCCCACTGATCGAACCTCATAATCCCAGAGATTCACTATTATCTGTGAGACCTTAAACCCCACTGATCGAACCTCATAATCCCAAGGATTCACTATTATCTGTGAGACCCTAAACCCCACTGATCGAACCTCATAATTCCAAAGAATCACTATTATCTGTGAGTCCCTATACCCCACTGATCAACTTCATAATCCCAAAGAATCACTATTATCTGTGAGACCCTAACCCCAACTGATTGAACCTCATAATCCCAGAGATTCACTATTATCTGTGAGACCCCAAACCTCCCTCATCGTACCTCATAATCCAAAGATTCACTATTATCTGTGAGACCCTAACCCCCACTGATCGAAACTCATAATCCCAAAGATTCACTATTATCTGTGAGATCCTAACCCCAACTGATCGAACCTCATAATCCCAAGGATTCACTATTATCTGTGAGGCCCTAAAACCCACTGATCGAACCTCATAATTCCAAAGAATCACTATTATCTGTGAGACCCTAAACCCCACTGATCGAACCTCATAATCCCAAGGATTCACTATTATCTGTGAGGCCCTAAACCGCACTGATCGAACCTCATAATTCCAAAGATTCACTTTTATCTGTGAGACCCTAACCCCACTGATTGAACCTCATAATCCAAAGATTCACGATTATCTGTGAGACCATAAACCCAACTGATAGAACCTCATAATCCCAAAGAAACAGTATTATCGGTGAGATCCTAACCCCAATGATCGAGCCTCATAATCCCAATGATTCATTAATATCTGTGAGATCCTAATCCCCACTGATCGAACCTCATAATCCCAAGGATTCACTATTATCTGTGAGGCCCTAAACCGCACTGATCGAACCTCATAATTCCAAAGATTCACTGTTATCTGTGAGACCCTAACCCAACTGATTGAACCTCATAATCCAAAGATTCACGATTATCTGTGAGACCATAAACCCAACTGATAGAACCTCATAATCCCAAAGAAACAGTATTATCGGTGAGATCCTAACCCCAATGATCGAGCCTCATAATCCCAATGATTCATTAATATCTGTGAGATCCTAACCCCCACTGATCGAAACTCATAATCCCAAAGAGTCACGATTATCTGTGAGATCCTAACCCCAACTGATCGAACCTCATAATCCCAAGGATTCACTATTATCTGTGAGGCCCTAAACCGCAATGATCGAACCTCATAATTCCAAAGATTCACTGTTATCTGTGAGACCCTAACCCCACTGATTGAACCTCATAATCCAAAGATTCACGATTATCTGTGAGACCATAAACCCAACTGATAGAACCTCATAATCCCAAAGAAACATTATTATCGGTGAGATCCTAACCCCAATGATCGAGCCTCATAATCCCAATGATTCATTAATATCTGTGAGATCCTAATCCCCACTGATCGAACCTCATAATCCCAAGGATTCACTATTATCTGTGAGACCCTAAACCCCACTGATCGAACCTCATAATTCCAAAGAATCACTATTATCTGTGAGACCCTAAATCCCACTAATTGAACCTCATAATCACAAAGAATCACTGTTATCTGTGAGACCCTAACCACAACTGATCGAAACTCATAATCCCAAAGATTCACTGTTAACTGTGAGACCCTAAACCCACTGATTGAACCTCATAAACCCAGAGATTCACTACTAAATGTGAGACCTTAAACCCCACTGATCGAACCTCATAATCCCAAGGATTCACTATTATCTGTGAGACCCTAAACCCCACTGATCGAACCTCATAATTCCAAAGAATCACTATTATCTGTGAGTCCCTATACCCCACTGATCAACTTCGTAATCCCAAAGAATCACTATTATCTGTGAGACCCTAACCCCAACTGATTGAACCTCATAATCCCAGAGATTCACTATTATCTGTGAGACCCCAAACCTCCCTCATCGTACCTCATAATCCAAAGATTCACTATTATCTGTGAGACCCTAACCCCCACTGATCGAAACTCATAATCCCAAAGATTCACTATTATCTGTGAGATCCTAACCCCAACTGATCGAACCTCATAATCCCAAGGATTCACTATTATCTGTGAGGCCCTAAAACCCACTGATCGAACCTCATAATTCCAAAGAATCACTATTATCTGTGAGACCCTAAACCCCACTGATCGAACCTCATAATCCCAAGGATTCACTATTATCTGTGAGGCCCTAAACCGCACTGATCGAACCTCATAATTCCAAAGATTCACTGTTATCTGTGAGACCCTAACCCCACTGATTGAACCTCATAATCCAAAGATTCACGATTATCTGTGAGACCATAAACCCAACTGATAAAACCTCATAATCCCAAAGAAACAGTATTATCGGTGAGATCCTAACCCCAATGATCGAGCCTCATAATCCCAATGATTCATTAATATCTGTGAGATCCTAATCCCCACTGATCGAACCTCATAATCCCAAGGATTCACTATTATCTGTGAGACCCTAAACCCCACTGATCGAACCTCATAATTCCAAAGAATCACTATTATCTGTGAGACCCTAAATCCCACTAATCGAACCTCATAATCACAAAGAATCACTATTATCTGTGAGACCCTAACCACAACTGATCGAAACTCATAATCCCAAAGATTTACTGTTAACTGTGAGACCCTAACCCCACTGATTGAACCTCATAAGCCCAGAGATTCACTACTAAAGGTGAGACCCTAAACCCCACTGATCGAACCTCATAATCCCAGAGATTCACTATTATCTGTGAGACCTTAAACCCCACTGATCGAACCTCATAATCCCAAGGATTCACTATTATCTGTGAGACCCTAAACCTCACTGATGAACTTCATAATCCCAAAGAATCACTATTATCTGTGAGACCCTAACCCCAACTGATTGAACCTCATAATCCCAGAGATTCACTATTATCTGTGAGACCCCAAACCTCCCTCATCGTACCTCATAATCCAAGGATTCACTATTATCTGTGACACTAAACCCCACCGATCAAACTTCATAACCCCAAAGATTCAATAATATCTGTGAGATCCTAAACCCCACAGATCGAACCTCATAATCCAAAGATTCACTAATATCTGTGACACTAAACCCCACTGATCAAACCTCATAACCCCAAAGATTCACTATTATCTGTGAGACCCTAACCCCACTGATTGAACCTCATAATCCCAGAGATTCACTATTATCTGTGAGACCCTAAACCTCACTGATCGAACCTCATAATCCAAAGATCACTATTATCTGTGAGACCCTAAACCCCACTGATCGAACCTCATAATCCAAAGATTCATTATTATCTGTGTGACCCTAAACCCCACTGATCGAACCTCATAATCCCAAGGATTCACTATTATCTGTGAGGCCCTAAACCCCACTGATCGAACCACATAATTCCAAAGATTCACTGTTATCTGTGAGAACCTAACCCCACTGATTGAACATCAGAATCCAAAGATTTACGATTATCTGTGAGACAATAAACTCAACTGATAGAACCTCATAATCCCAAAGAAACAGTATTATCTGTGAGATCCTAACCCCAATGATCGAGCCTCATAATCCCAATGATTCTTTAATATCTGTGAGATCCTAATCCCCACTGATCGAACCTCATAATCCCAAGGATTCACTATTATCTGTGAGACCCTAAACCCCACTGATCGAACCTCATAATTCCAAAGAATCACTATTATCTGTGAGACCCTAAACCCCAATAATCAAACCTCATAATCACAAAGAATCAATATTATCTGTGAGACCCTAACCACAACTGATCAAGACTCATAATCCCAAAGATTCACTGTTAACTGTGAGACCCTAACCCCACTGATTGAACCTCATAAGCCCAGAGATTCACTACGAACTGTGAGACCCTAAACCCCACTGATCGAATCTCATAATCCCAGAGATTCACTATTATCTGTGAGACCTTAAACCCCACTGATCGAACCTCATAATCCCAAGGATTCACTATTATCTGTGAGACCCTAAACCCCACTGATCGAACCTCATAATTCCAAAGAATCACTATTATCTGTGAGTCCCTATACCCCACTGATCAACTTCATAATCCCAAAGAATCACTATTATCTGTGAGACCCTAACCCCAACTGATTGAACCTCATAATCCCAGAGATTCACTATTATCTGTGAGACCGAGAACCTCCCTCATCGTACCTCATAATCCAAAGATTCACTATTATCTGTGAGACCCTAACCCCCACTGATCGAAACTCATAATCCCAAAGATTCAATATTATCTGTGAGATCCTAACCCCAACTGATCGAACCTCATAATCCCAAGGATTCACTATTATCTGTGAGGCCCTAAAACCCACTAATCGAACCTCATAATTCCAAAGAATCACTATTATCTGTGAGACCCTAAACCCCACTGATCGAACCTCATAATCCCAAGGATTCACTATTATCTGTGAGACCCTAAACCCGACTGATCGAACCTCATAATTCCAAAGATTCACTGTTAACTGTGAGACCCTAAACCCACTGATTGAACCTCATAATTCCAGAGATTCACTATTATCTGTGAGACCCCAAACCTCCCTCATCGTACCTCATAATCCAGAGATTCACTATTATCTGTGAGACCCGAACCACAACTGATCAAGACTCATAATCCCAAAGATTCACTGTTAACTGTGAGACCCTAACCCCACTGATTGAACCTCATAAGCCCAGAGATTCACTACGAACTGTGAGACCCTAAACCCCACTGATCGAATCTCATAATCCCAGAGATTCACTATTATCTGTGAGACCTTAAACCCCACTGATCGAACCTCATAATCCCAAGGATTCACTATTATCTGTGAGACCCTAAACCCCACTGATCGAACCTCATAATTCCAAAGAATCACTATTATCTGTGAGTCCCTATACCCCACTGATCAACTTCATAATCCCAAAGAATCACTATTATCTGTGAGACCCTAACCCCAACTGATTGAACCTCATAATCCCAGAGATTCACTATTATCTGTGAGACCGAAAACCTCCCTCATCGTACCTCATAATCCAAAGATTCACTATTATCTGTGAGACCCTAACCCCCACTGATCGAAACTCATAATCCCAAAGATTCAATATTATCTGTGAGATCCTAACCGCAACTGATCGAACCTCATAATCCCAAGGATTCACTATTATCTGTGAGTCCCTAAAACCCACTGATCGAACCTCATAATTCCAAAGAATCACTATTATCTGTGAGACCCTAAACCCCACTGATCGAACCTCATAATCCCAAGGATTCACTATTATCTGTGAGGCCCTAAACCGCACTGATCGAACCTCATAATTCCAAAGATTCACTGTTATCTGTGAGACCCTAACCCCACTGATTGAACCTCATAATCCAAAGATTCACGATTATCTGTGAGACCATAAACCCAACTGATAGACCCTCATAATCCCAAAGAAACAGTATTATCGGTGAGATCCTAACCCCAATGATCGAGCCTCATAATCCCAATGATTCATTAATATCTGTGAGACCCTAAACCCCACTAATCGAACCTCATAATCACAAAGAATCACTATTATCTGTGAGACCCTAACCACAACTGATCGAAACTCATAATCCCAAAGATTCACTGTTAACTGTGAGACCCTAAACCCACTGATTGAACCTCATAAGCCCAGAGATTCACTACTAAAGGTGAGACCCTAAACCCCACTGATCGAACCTCATAATCCCAGAGATTCACTATTATCTGTGAGACCTTAAACCCCACTGATCGAACCTCATAATCCCAAGGATTCACAATTATCTGTGAGACCCTAAACCCCACTGATCGAACCTCATAATTCCAAAGAATCACTATTATCTGTGAGTCCCTATACCCCACTGATCAACTTCATAATCCCAAAGAATCACTATTATCTGTGAGACCCTAACCCCAACTGATTGAACCTCATAATCCCAGAGATTCACTATTATCTGTGAGACCCCAAACCTCCCTCATCGTACCTCATAATCCAAAGATTCACTATTATCTGTGAGACCCTAACCCCCACTGATCGAAACTCATAATCCCAAAGATTCACTATTATCTGTGAGATCCTAACCCCAACTGATCGAACCTCATAATCCCAAGGATTCACTATTATCTGTGAGGCCCTAAAACCCACTAATCGAACCTCATAATTCCAAAGAATCACTATTATCTGTGAGACCGTAAACCCCACTGATCGAACCTCATAATCCCAAGGATTCACTATTATCTGTGAGACCCTAAACCCGACTGATCGAACCTCATAATTCCAAAGATTCACTGTTAACTGTGAGACCCTAAACCCACTGATTGAACCTCATAATTCCAGAGATTCACTATTATCTGTGAGACCCCAAACCTCCCTCATCGTACCTCATAATCCAAAGATTCACTATTATCTGTGAGACCCTAACCACAACTGATCAAGACTCATAATCCCAAAGATTCACTGTTAACTGTGAGACCCTAACCCCACTGATTGAACCTCATAAGCCCAGAGATTCACTACGAACTGTGAGACCCTAAACCCCACTGATCGAATCTCATAATCCCAGAGATTCACTATTATCTGTGAGACCTTAAACCCCACTGATCGAACCTCATAATCCCAAGGATTCACTATTATCTGTGAGACCCTAAACCCCACTGATCGAACCTCATAATTCCAAAGAATCACTATTATCTGTGAGTCCCTATACCCCACTGATCAACTTCATAATCCCAAAGAATCACTATTATCTGTGAGACCCTAACCCCAACTGATTGAACCTCATAATCCCAGAGATTCACTATTATCTGTGAGACCCCAAACCTCCCTCATCGTACCTCATAATCCAAAGATTCACTATTATCTCTGAGACCCTAACCCCCACTGATCGAAACTCATAATCCCAAAGATTCACTATTATCTGTGAGATCCTAACCCCAACTGATCGAACCTCATAATCCCAAGGATTCACTATTATCTGTGAGGCCCTAAAACCCACTAATCGAACCTCATAATTCCAAAGAATCACTATTATCTGTGAGACCCTAAACCCCACTGATCGAACCTCATAATCCCAAGGATTCACTATTATCTGTGAGACCCTAAACCCGACTGATCGAACCTCATAATTCCAAAGATTCACTGTTAACTGTGAGACCCTAAACCCACTGATTGAACCTCATAATTCCAGAGATTCACTATTATCTGTGAGACCCCAAACCTCCCTCATCGTACCTCATAATCCAAAGATTCACTATTATCTGTGAGACCCTAAACCGCACTGATCGAACCTCATAATTCCAAAGATTCACTGTTATCTGTGAGACCCTAACCCCACTGATTGAACCTCATAATCCAAAGATTCACGATTATCTGTGAGACCATATACCCAACTGATAGACCCTCATAATCCCAAAGAAACAGTATTATCGGTGAGATCCTAACCCCAATGATCGAGCCTCATAATCCCAATGATTCATTAATATCTGTGAGATCCTAATCCCCACTGATCGAACCTCATAATCCCAAGGATTCACTATTATCTGTGAGACCCTAAACCCCACTGATCGAACCTCATAATTCCAAAGAATCACTATTATCTGTGAGACCCTAAATCCCACTAATCGAACCTCATAATCACAAAGAATCACTATTATCTGTGAGACCCTAACCACAACTGATCGAAACTCATAATCCCAAAGATTCACTGTTAACTGTGAGACCCTAAACCCACTGATTGAACCTCATAAGCCCAGAGATTCACTACTAAAGGTGAGACCCTAAACCCCACTGATCGAACCTCATAATCCCAGAGATTCACTATTATCTGTGAGACCTTAAACCCCACTGATCGAACCTCATAATCCCAAGGATTCACAATTATCTGTGAGACCCTAAACCCCACTGATCGAACCTCATAATTCCAAAGAATCACTATTATCTGTGAGTCCCTATACCCCACTGATCAACTTCATAATCCCAAAGAATCACTATTATCTGTGAGACCCTAACCCCAACTGATTGAACCTCATAATCCCAGAGATTCACTATTATCTGTGAGACCCCAAACCTCCCTCATCGTACCTCATAATCCAAAGATTCACTATTATCTGTGAGACCCTAACACCCACTGATCGAAACTCATAATCCCAAAGATTCACTATTATCTGTGAGATCCTAACCCCAACTGATCGAACCTCATAATCCCAAGGATTCACTATTATCTGTGAGGCCCTAAAACCCACTAATCGAACCTCATAATTCCAAAGAATCACTATTATCTGTGAGACCCTAAACCCCACTGATCGAACCTCATAATCCCAAGGATTCACTATTATCTGTGAGACCCTAAACCCGACTGATCGAACCTCATAATTCCAAAGATTCACTGTTATCTGTGAGACCCTAACCCCACTGATTGAACCTCATAATCCCAAAGAAACAGTATTATCGGTGAGATCCTAACCCCAATGATCGAGCCTCATAATCCCAATGATTCATTAATATCTGTGAGATCCTAACCCCCACTGATCGAAACTCATAATCCCAAAGATTCACTATTATCTGTGAGATCCTAACCCCAACTGATCGAACCTCATAATCCCAAGGATTCACTATTATCTGTGAGGCCCTAAAACCCACTGATCGAACCTCATAATTCCAAAGAATCACTATTATCTGTGAGACCCTAAACCCCACTGATCGAACCTCATAATCCCAAGGATTCACTATTATCTGTGAGGCCCTAAACCGCACTGATCGAACCTCATAATTCCAAAGATTCACTGTTATCTGTGAGACCCTAACCCCACTGATTGAACCTCATAATCCAAAGATTCACGATTATCTGTGAGACCATAAACCCAACTGATAGAACCTCATAATCCCAAAGAAACAGTATTATCGGTGAGATCCTAACCCCAATGATCGAGCCTCATAATCCCAATGATTCATTAATATCTGTGAGATCCTAATCCCCACTGATCGAACCTCATAATCCCAAGGATTCACTATTATCTGTGAGACCCTAAACCCCACTGATCGAACCTCATAATTCCAAAGAATCACTATTATCTGTGAGACCCTAAATCCCACTAATCGAACCTCATAATCACAAAGAATCACTATTATCTGTGAGACCCTAACCACAACTGATCGAAACTCATAATCCCAAAGATTCACTGTTAACTGTGAGACCCTAACCCCACTGATTGAACCTCATAAGCCCAGAGATTCACTACTAAAGGTGAGACCCTAAACCCCACTGATCGAACCTCATAATCCCAGAGATTCACTATTATCTGTGAGACCTTAAACCCCACTGATCGAACCTCATAATCCCAAGGATTCACTATTATCTGTGAGACCCTAAACCCCACTGATCGAACCTCATAATTCCAAAGAATCACTATTATCTGTGAGTCCCTATACCCCACTGATCAACTTCATAATCCCAAAGAATCACTATTATCTGTGAGACCCTAACCCCAACTGATTGAACCTCATAATCCCAGAGATTCACTATTATCTGTGAGACCCCAAACCTCCCTCATCGTACCTCATAATCCAAAGATTCACTATTATCTGTGAGACCCTAACCCCCACTGATCGAAACTCATAATCCCAAAGATTCACTATTATCTGTGAGATCCTAACCCCAACTGATCGAACCTCATAATACCAAGGATTCACTATTATCTGTGAGGCCCTAAAACCCACTGATCGAACCTCATAATTCCAAAGAATCACTATTATCTGTGAGACCCTAAAACCCACTGATCGAACCTCATAATCCCAAGGATTCACTATTATCTGTGAGGCCCAAAACCGCACTGATCGAACCTCATAATTCCAAAGATTCACTTTTATCTGTGAGACCCTAACCCCACTGATTGAACCTCATAATCCCAAAGAAACAGTATTATCGGTGAGATCCTAACCCCAATGATCGAGCCTCATAATCCCAATGATTCATTAATATCTGTGAGATCCTAACCCCCACTGATCGAAACTCATAATCCCAAAGATTCACTATTATCTGTGAGATCCTAACCCCAACTGATCGAACCTCATAATCCCAAGGATTCACTATTATCTGTGAGGCCCTAAAACCCACTGATCGAACCTCATAATTCCAAAGAATCACTATTATCTGTGAGACCCTAAACCCCACTGATCGAACCTCATAATTCCAAAGAATCACTATTATCTGTGAGACCCTAAATCCCACTAATCGAACCTCATAATCACAAAGAATCACTATTATCTGTGAGACCCTAACCACAACTGATCGAAACTCATAATCCCAAAGATTCACTGTTAACTGTGAGACCCTAAACCCACTGATTGAACCTCATAAGCCCAGAGATTCACTACTAAAGGTGAGACCCTAAACCCCACTGATCGAACCTCATAATCCCAGAGATTCACTATTATCTGTGAGACCTTAAACCCCACTGATCGAACCTCATAATCCCAAGGATTCACAATTATCTGTGAGACCCTAAACCCCACTGATCGAACCTCATAATTCCAAAGAATCACTATTATCTGTGAGTCCCTATACCCCACTGATCAACTTCATAATCCCAAAGAATCACTATTATCTGTGAGACCCTAACCCCAACTGATTGAACCTCATAATCCCAGAGATTCACTATTATCTGTGAGACCCCAAACCTCCCTCATCGTACCTCATAATCCAAAGATTCACTATTATCTGTGAGACCCTAACCCCCACTGATCGAAACTCATAATCCCAAAGATTCACTATTATCTGTGAGATCCTAACCCCAACTGATCGAACCTCATAATCCCAAGGATTCACTATTATCTGTGAGGCCCTAAAACCCACTAATCGAACCTCATAATTCCAAAGAATCACTATTATCTGTGAGACCCTAAACCCCACTGATCGAACCTCATAATCCCAAGGATTCACTATTATCTGTGAGACCCTAAACCCGACTGATCGAACCTCATAATTCCAAAGATTCACTGTTATCTGTGAGACCCTAACCCCACTGATTGAACCTCATAATCCCAAAGAAACAGTATTATCGGTGAGATCCTAACCCCAATGATCGAGCCTCATAATCCCAATGATTCATTAATATCTGTGAGATCCTAATCCCCACTGATCGAAACTCATAATCCCAAAGATTCACTATTATCTGTGAGATCCTAACCCCAACTGATCGAACCTCATAATCCCAAGGATTCACTATTATCTGTGAGGCCCTAAAACCCACTGATCGAACCTCATAATTCCAAAGAATCACTATTATCTGTGAGACCCTAAACCCCACTGATCGAACCTCATAATCCCAAGGATTCACTATTATCTGTGAGGCCCTAAACCGCACTGATCGAACCTCATAATTCCAAAGATTCACTGTTATCTGTGAGACCCTAACCCCACTGATTGAACCTCATAATCCAAAGATTCACGATTATCTGTGAGACCATAAACCCAACTGATAGAACCTCATAATCCCAAAGAAACAGTATTATCGGTGAGATCCTAACCCCAATGATCGAGCCTCATAATCCCAATGATTCATTAATATCTGTGAGATCCTAATCCCCACTGATCGAACCTCATAATCCCAAGGATTCACTATTATCTGTGAGACCCTAAACCCCACTGATCGAACCTCATAATTCCAAAGAATCACTATTATCTGTGAGACCCTAAATCCCACTAATCGAACCTCATAATCACAAAGAATCACTATTATCTGTGAGACCCTAACCACAACTGATCGAAACTCATAATCCCAAAGATTCACTGTTAACTGTGAGACCCTAACCCCACTGATTGAACCTCATAAGCCCAGAGATTCACTACTAAAGGTGAGACCCTAAACCCCACTGATCGAACCTCATAATCCCAGAGATTCACTATTATCTGTGAGACCTTAAACCCCACTGATCGAACCTCATAATCCCAAGGATTCACTATTATCTGTGAGACCCTAAACCCCACTGATCGAACCTCATAATTCCAAAGAATCACTATTATCTGTGAGTCCCTATACCCCACTGATCAACTTCATAATCCCAAAGAATCACTATTATCTGTGAGACCCTAACCCCAACTGATTGAACCTCATAATCCCAGAGATTCACTATTATCTGTGAGACCCCAAACCTCCCTCATCGTACCTCATAATCCAAAGATTCACTATTATCTGTGAGACCCTAACCCCCACTGATCGAAACTCATAATCCCAAAGATTCACTATTATCTGTGAGATCCTAACCCCAACTGATCGAACCTCATAATCCCAAGGATTCACTATTATCTGTGAGGCCCTAAAACCCACTGATCGAACCTCATAATTCCAAAGAATCACTATTATCTGTGAGACCCTAAAACCCACTGATCGAACCTCATAATCCCAAGGATTCACTATTATCTGTGAGGCCCTAAACCGCACTGATCGAACCTCATAATTCCAAAGATTCACTTTTATCTGTGAGACCCTAACCCCACTGATTGAACCTCATAATCCCAAAGAAACAGTATTATCGGTGAGATCCTAACCCCAATGATCGAGCCTCATAATCCCAATGATTCATTAATATCTGTGAGATCCTAACCCCCACTGATCGAAACTCATAATCCCAAAGATTCACTATTATCTGTGAGATCCTAACCCCAACTGATCGAACCTCATAATCCCAAGGATTCACTATTATCTGTGAGGCCCTAAAACCCACTGATCGAACCTCATAATTCCAAAGAATCACTATTATCTGTGAGACCCTAAACCCCACTGATCGAACCTCATAATCCCAAGGATTCACTATTATCTGTGAGGCCCTAAACCGCACTGATCGAACCTCATAATTCCAAAGATTCACTGTTATCTGTGAGACCCTAACCCCACTGATTGAACCTCATAATCCAAAGATTCACGATTATCTGTGAGACCATAAACCCAACTGATAGAACCTCATAATCCCAAAGAAACAGTATTATCGGTGAGATCCTAACCCCAATGATCGAGCCTCATAATCCCAATGATTCATTAATATCTGTGAGATCCTAATCCCCACTGATCGAACCTCATAATCCCAAGGATTCACTATTATCTGTGAGACCCTAAACCCCACTGATCGAACCTCATAATTCCAAAGAATCACTATTATCTGTGAGACCCTAAATCCCACTAATCGAACCTCATAATCACAAAGATTCACTGTTAACTGTGAGACCCTAACCCCACTGATTGAACCTCATAAGCCCAGAGATTCACTACTAAAGGTGAGACCCTAAACCCCACTGATCGAACCTCATAATCCCAGAGATTCACTATTATCTGTGAGACCTTAAACCCCACTGATCGAACCTCATAATCCCAAGGATTCACTATTATCTGTGAGACCCTAAACCCCACTGATCGAACCTCATAATTCCAAAGAATCACTATTATCTGTGAGTCCCTATACCCCACTGATCAACTTCATAATCCCAAAGAATCACTATTATCTGTGAGACCCTAACCCCAACTGATTGAACCTCATAATCCCAGAGATTCACTATTATCTGTGAGACCCCAAACCTCCCTCATCGTACCTCATAATCCAAAGATTCACTATTATCTGTGAGACCCTAACCCCCACTGATCGAAACTCATAATCCCAAAGATTCACTATTATCTGTGAGATCCTAACCCCAACTGATCGAACCTCATAATCCCAAGGATTCACTATTATCTGTGAGGCCCTAAAACCCACTGATCGAACCTCATAATTCCAAAGAATCACTATTATCTGTGAGACCCTAAAACCCACTGATCGAACCTCATAATCCCAAGGATTCACTATTATCTGTGAGGCCCTAAACCGCACTGATCGAACCTCATAATTCCAAAGATTCACTTTTATCTGTGAGACCCTAACCCCACTGATTGAACCTCATAATCCAAAGATTCACGATTATCTGTGAGACCATAAACCCAACTGATAGAACCTCATAATCCCAAAGAAACAGTATTATCGGTGAGATCCTAACCCCAATGATCGAGCCACATAATCCCAATGATTCATTAATATCTGTGAGATCCTAATCCCCACTGATCGAACCTCATAATCCCAAGGATTCACTATTATCTGTGAGGCCCTAAACCGCACTGATCGAACCTCATAATTCCAAAGATTCACTGTTATCTGTGAGACCCTAACCCCACTGATTGAACCTCATAATCCAAAGATTCACGATTATCTGTGAGACCATAAACCCAACTGATCAACTTCATAATCCCAAAGAATCACTATTATCTGTGAGACCCTAACCCCAACTGATTGAACCTCATAATCCCAGAGATTCACTATTTTCTGTGAGACCCCAAACCTCCCTCATTGTACCTCATAATCCAAAGATTCACTATTATCTGTGACACTAAACCCCACTGATCAAACCTCATAACCCCAAAGATTCACTAATATCTGTGAAATCCTAAACCCCACAGATCGAACCTCATAATCCAAAGATTCACTAATATCTGTGACACTAAACCCCACTGATCAAACCTCATAACCCCAAAGATTCACTATTATCTGTGAGATCCTAACCACAACTGATCGAACCTCATAATCCCAAAGATTCACTGTTAACTGTGAGACCCTAACCCCCACTGATTGAACCTCATAATCCCAGAGATTCACTATTAACTGTGAGACACTAAACCCCACTGATCGAACCTCATAATCCCAGAGATTCACTATTATCTGTGAGACCCTAAACCCCACTGATCGAACCTCATAATCCAAAGATCACTATTATCTGTGAGACCCTAAACCCCACTAATCGAACCTCATAATCCAAAGATTCATTATTATCTGTGTGACCCTAAACCCCACTGATCGAACCTCATAATCCCAAGGATTCACTATTATCTGTGAGGCCCTAAACCCCACTGATCGAACCTCATAATTCCAAAGATTCACTGTTATCTGTGAGAACCTAACCCCACTGATTGAACATCATAATCCAAAGATTCACTATTATCTGTGAGACAATAAACCCAACTGATAGAACCTCATAATCCCAAAGAAACAGTATTATCGGTAAGATCGTAACCACAATGATCGAGCCTCATAATCCCAAAGATTCATTAATATCTGTGAGATCCTATTCCCCACTGATCGAACCTCATAATCCCAAGGATTCACTATTATCTGTGAGACCCTAAACCCCACTGATCGAACCTCATAATTCCAAAGAATCACTATTATCTGTGAGATCCTAACCACAACTGATCGAACCTCATAATCCCAAAGATTCACTGTTAACTGTGAGACCCTAACCCCCACTGATTGAACCTCATAATCCCAGAGATTCACTATTAACTGTGAGACACTAAACCCCACTGATCGAACCTCATAATCCCAGAGATTCACTATTATCTGTGAGACTTTAAATCCCACTGATCGAACCTCAAAATCCCAAGGATTCACTATTATCTGTGAGACACTAAACCCCACTGATCGAACCTCATAATTCCAAAGAATCACTATTATCTGTGAGACCCTAACCCCAACTGATTGAACCTCATAATCCCAGAGATTCATTATTATCTGTGAGACCCCAAACCTCCCTCATCGTACCTCATAATCCAAAGATTCACTATTATCTGTGACACTAAACCCCACTGATCGAACCTCATAATTCCAAAGAATCACTATTATCTGTGAGTCCCTATACCCCACTGATCAAACCTCATAATCCCAAAGAATCACTATTATCTGTGAGACCCTAACCCCAACTGATTAAACCTCATAATCCCAGAGATTCACTATTATCTGTGAGACCCCAAACCTCCCTCATCGTACCTCATAATCCAAAGATTCACTATTATCTGTGACACTAAACCCCACTGATCAAACCTCATAACCCCAAAGATTCACTATTATCTGTGAGACCCTAACGCCACTGATTGAACCTCATAATCCCAGAGATTCACTATTATCTGTGAGACCCTAAACCTCACTGATCGAACCTCATAATCCAAAGATTCACTAATATCTGTGACACTAAACCCCACTGATCAAACCTCATAACCCCAAAGATTCACTATTATCTGTGAGACCCTAACGCCACTGATTGAACCTCATAATCCCAGAGATTCACTATTATCTGTGAGACGCTAAACCTCACTGATCGAACCTCATAATCCAAAGATTCACTATTATCTGTGAGACCCTAAACCCCACTGATCGAACTTCATAATCCAAAGATTCACTATTATCTGTGAGACCCTAAACCCCACTGATCGAACCTCATAAATCCAAAGATTCACTGTTATCTGTGAGACCCTAACCCCACTGATTGATCCTCATAATCCAAAGATTCACTATTATCTGTGAGACCATAAACCCA
Organism: Hemitrygon akajei; assembly: GCF_048418815.1. Taxonomy (NCBI): domain Eukaryota; kingdom Metazoa; phylum Chordata; class Chondrichthyes; order Myliobatiformes; family Dasyatidae; genus Hemitrygon; species Hemitrygon akajei. Next base: position 106,197,776 of record NC_133126.1, read on the forward strand.
ACTGATAGAACCTCACAATCCCAAAGAAACAGTATTATCTGTGAGATCCTAACCCCAATGATCGAGCCTCATAATCCCAAAGATTCACTATTATCTGTGACACCCTAAACCCCACTGATCGAACCTCATAATCCCAAGGATTCACTATTATCTGTGAGGCCCTAAACCCCACTGATCGAACCTCATAATTCCAAAGATTCACTGTTATCTGTGAGACCCTAACCCCACTGATTGAACCTCATAATCCAATGATTCACTATAATCTGTGAGACCATAAACCCAACTGATAGAACCTCATAATCCCAAAGAAACAGTATTATAGTTGAGATCCTAACCCCAATGATCGAGCCTCATAATCCCAAAGATTCATTAATATCTGTGAGATCCTAATCCCCACTGATCGAACCTCATAATCCCAAGGATTCACTATTATATGTGAGACCCTAAACCCCACTGATCGAACCACATAATTCCAAATATTCACTGTTAACTGTGAGACCCTAACCCCCACTGATTGAACCTCATAATCCCAGAGATTCACTATTAACTGCGAGACCCTAAACCCCACTGATCGAACATAATCCCAGAGATTCACTATTATCTGTGAGACTTGAAATCCCACTGATCGAACCTCAAAATCCCAAGGATTCACTATTATCTGTGAGACACTAAACCCCACTGATCGAACCTCATAATTCCAAAGAATCACTATTATCTGTGAGACCCTAACCCCACCTGATTGAACCTCATAATCCAAGAGATTCACTATTATCTGTGAGACCCCAAACCTCCCTCATCGCATCTCATAATCCAAAGATTCACTATTATCTGTGACACTAAACCCCACTGATCAAACCTCATAACCACAAATATTCACTAATATCTGCGAGATCCTAAACCCCACTGATCGAACCTCATAATCCAAACATTCACTAATATCTGTGACACTAAACCCCACTGATCAAACCACATAACCCCAAAGATTCACTATTATCTGTGAGACCCTAAACCTCACTGATCGAACCTCATAATCCAAAGATTCACTATTATCTGTGAGACCGTAACCCCACTGATCGAACCTCATAATCCAAAGATTCACTATTATCTGTGAGACCCTATACCCCACTGATCGAACCTCATAATCCCAGAGATTCACTATTATCTGTGAGACCCTAAACCTCACTGATCGAACCTCATAATACAAAGATTCACTGTTATCTGTGATAGCCTAACCCCACTGATTGAACCTCATAATCCAAAGATTCACTATTATCTGTGAGACCATAAACCCAACTGATAGAACCTCATCATGCCAAAGAAACAGTATTATCGGTGAGATCCGAACACCAATGATCGAGCCTCATAATCCCAAAGATTCATTAATATCTGTGAGACCCTAAACCCCACTGATCGAAGCTCATAATCCAAAGATTCACTATTATCTGTGAGACCCTAAACCCCACTGATCGAACCTCACAATCCCAAGGATTCACTATTATCTGTGAGGACCCAAACCCCACTGATCGATCCTCATAATTCCAAAGACTCAATGTTATCTCTGAGACCCTAACCCCACTGATTGAACCTCATAATCCAAAGATTCACTATTATCTGTGAGACCATAAACCCAACTGACAGAACCTCATAATCCCAAAGAAACAGTATTATAGTTGAGATCCTAACCCCAATGATCGAGCCTCATAATCCCAAAGATTCTCTATTATTTCTGAGACCATAAACACCACAGATCGAACCTCATAATCCCAAGGATTCACTATTATCTGTGAGACCCTAAACCCCACTGATCGAACCTCATAATCCCAAAGATTCACTGTTAACTGTGAGACCATAACCCCAACTGATTGAACCTCATAATCCCAGAGATTCACTATTATCTGTGAGACCCCAAACCTCCCTCATCGTACCTCATAATCCAAAGATTCACTATTAGCTGTGACACTAAACTCCACTGATCAAACCTCATAACCCCAAAGATTCACTAATATCTGTGAGATCCTAAACCCCACTGATCGAACCTCATAATCCAAATATTCACTAATATCTGTGACACTAAACCCCACTGATCAAACCTCTTAACCCCAAAGATTCACTATTATCTTTGAGACCCTAACGCCACTGATTGAACCTCATAATCCCAGAGATTCACTATTATCTGTGAGACCCTAAACATCACTGATCGAACCTCATAATCCAAAGATTCACTATTATCTGTGAGACCCTAAACCCCACTGATCGAACTTCATAATCCAAAGATTCACTATTATCTGTGAGACCCTAAACCCCACTGATCGAACCTCATAATCCCAAGGATTCACTATTATCTGTGAGGCCCTAAACCCCACTGATCGAACCTCATAATTCCAAAGATTCACTGTTATCTGTGAGACCCTAACCCCACTGATTGAACCTCATAATCCAATGATTCACTATTATCTGTGAGACCATAAACCCAACTGATAGAACCTCATAATCCCAAAGAAACAGTATTATAGTTGAGATCCTAACCCCAATGATCGAGCCTCATAATCCCAAAGATTCATTAATATCTGTGAGATCCTAATCCCCACTGATCGAACCTCATAATCCCAAGGATTCACTATTATATGTGAGACCCTAAACCCCACTGATCGAACCACATAATTCCAAAGAATCACTATTATCTGTGAGACCCTAACCACAACTGATCGAACCTCATAATCCCAAAGATTCACTGTTAACTGTGAGACCCTAACCCCCACTGATTGAACCTCATAATCCCAGAGATTCACTATTAACTGCGAGACCCTAAACCCCACTGATCGAACATAATCCCAGAGATTCACTATTATCTGTGAGACTTGAAATCCCACTGATCGAACCTCAAAATCCCAAGGATTCACTATTATCTGTGAGACACTAAACCCCACTGATCGAACCTCATAATTCAGAAGAATCACTATTATCTGTGAGACCCTAACCCCACCTGATTGAACCTCATAATCCAAGAGATTCACTATTATCTGTGAGACCCCAAACCTCCCTCATCGCATCTCATAATCCAAAGATTCACTATTATCTGTGACACTAAACCCCACTGATCAAACCTCATAACCACAAATATTCACTAATATCTGCGAGATCCTAAACCCCACTGATCGAACCTCATAATCCAAACATTCACTAATATCTGTGACACTAAACCCCACTGATCAAAGCACATAACCCCAAAGATTCACTATTATCTCTGAGACCCTAAACCTCACTGATCGAACCTCATAATCCAAAGATTCACTATTATCTGTGAGACCGTAACCCCACTGATCGAACCTCATAATCCAAAGATTCACTATTATCTGTGAGACCCTATACCCCACTGATCGAACCTCATAATCCCAGAGATTCACTATTATCTGTGAGACCCTAAACCTCACTGATCGAACCTCATAATACAAAGATTCACTGTTATCTGTGATAGCCTAACCCCACTGATTGAACCTCATAATCCAAAGATTCACTATTATCTGTGAGACCATAAACCCAACTGACAGAACCTCATCATGCCAAAGAAACAGTATTATCGGTGAGATCCGAACACCAATGATCGAGCCTCATAATCCCAAAGATTCATTAATATCTGTGAGACCCTAAACCCCACTGATCGAAGCTCATAATCCAAAGATTCACTATTATCTGTGAGACCCTAAACCCCACTGATCGAACCTCACAATCTCAAGGATTCACTATTATCTGTGAGGACCCAAACCCCACTGATCGATCCTCATAATTCCAAAGACTCAATGTTATCTCTGAGACCCTAACCCCACTGATTGAACCTCATAATCCAAAGATTCACTATTATCTGTGAGACCATAAACCCAACTGACAGAACCTCATAATCCCAAAGAAACAGTATTATAGTTGAGATCCTAACCCCAATGATCGAGCCTCATAATCCCAAAGATTCTCTATTATCTCTGAGACCATAAACACCACAGATCGAACCTCATAATCCCAAGGATTCACTATTATCTGTGAGACCCTAAACCCCACTGATCGAACCTCATAATCCCAAAGATTCACTGTTAACTGTGAGACCATAACCCCAACTGATTGAACCTCATAATCCCAGAGATTCACTATTATCTGTGGGACCCCAAACCTCCCTCATCGTACCTCATAATCCAAAGATTCACTATTATCTGTGACACTAAACTCCACTGATCAAACCTCATAACCCCAAAGATTCACTAATATCTGTGAGATCCTAAACCCCACTGATCGAACCTCATAATCCAAATATTCACTAATATCTGTGACACTAAACCCCACTGATCAAACCTCATAACCCCAAAGATTCACTATTATCTTTGAGACCCTAACGCCACTGATTGAACCTCATAATCCCAGAGATTCACTATTATCTGTGAGACCCTAAACATCACTGATCGAACCTCATAATCCAAAGATTCACTATTATCTGTGAGACCCTAAACCCCACTGATCGAACTTCATAATCCAAAGATTCACTATTATCTGTGAGACCCTAAACCCCACTGATCGAACCTCATAATCCCAAGGATTCACTATTATCTGTGAGGCCCTAAACCCCACTGATCGAACCTCATAATTCCAAAGATTCACTGTTATCTGTGAGACCCTAACCCCACTGATTGAACCTCATAATCCAATGATTCACTATTATCTGTGAGACCATAAACCCAACTGATAGAACCTCATAATCCCAAAGAAACAGTATTATAGTTGAGATCCTAACCGCAATGATCGAGCCTCATAATCCCAAAGATTCATTAATATCTGTGAGATCCTAATCCCCACTGATCGAACCTCATAATCCCAAGGATTCACTATTATCTGTGAGACCCTAAACCCCACTGATCGAACCTCATAATTCCAAAGAATCACTATTATCTGTGAGACCCTAACCACAACTGATCGAACCTCATAATCCCAAAGATTCACTGTTAATGGTGAGACCCTAACCCCCACTGATTGAACCTCATAATCCCAGAGATTCACTATTATCTGTGAGACCCCAAACCTCCCTCATCGTACCTCATAATCCAAAGATTCACTATTATCTGTGACACTAAACCCCACTGATCAAACCTCATAAACCCAAAGATTCACTAATATCTGTGAGATCCTAAACCCCACTGATTGAACCTCATCATCCCAAAGAAACAGTATTATCGGTGAGATCCGAACACCAATGATCGAGCCTCATAATCCCAAAGATTCATTAATATCTGTGAGACCCTAAACCCCACTGATCGAAGCTCATAATCCAAAGATTCACTATTATCTGTGAGACCCTAAACCCCACTGATCGAACCTCACAATCCCAAGGATTCACTATTATCTGTGAGGACCCAAACCCCACTGATCGATCCTCATAATTCCAAAGACTCAATGTTATCTCTGAGACCCTAACCCCACTGATTGAACCTCATAATCCAAAGATTCACTATTATCTGTGAGACCATAAACCCAACTGACAGAACCTCATAATCCCAAAGAAACAGTATTATAGTTGAGATCCTAACCCCAATGATCGAGCCTCATAATCCCAAAGATTCTCTATTATCTCTGAGACCATAAACACCACAGATCGAACCTCATAATCCCAAGGATTCACTATTATCTGTGAGACCCTAAACCCCACTGATCGAACCTCATAATCCCAAAGATTCACTGTTAACTGTGAGACCATAACCCCAACTGATTGAACCTCATAATCCCAGAGATTCACTATTATCTGTGAGACCCCAAACCTCCCTCATCGTACCTCATAATCCAAAGATTCACTATTATCTGTGACACTAAACTCCACTGATCAAACCTCATAACCCCAAAGATTCACTAATATCTGTGAGATCCTAAACCCCACTGATCGAACCTCATAATCCAAATATTCACTAATATCTGTGACACTAAACCCCACTGATCAAACCTCATAACCCCAAAGATTCACTATTATCTTTGAGACCCTAACGCCACTGATTGAACCTCATAATCCCAGAGATTCACTATTATCTGTGAGACCCTAAACATCACTGATCGAACCTCATAATCCAAAGATTCACTATTATCTGTGAGACCCTAAACCCCACTGATCGAACTTCATAATCCAAAGATTCACTATTATCTGTGAGACCCTAAACCCCACTGATCGAACCTCATAATCCCAAGGATTCACTATTATCTGTGAGGCCCTAAACCCCACTGATCGAACCTCATAATTCCAAAGATTCACTGTTATCTGTGAGACCCTAACCCCACTGATTGAACCTCATAATCCAATGATTCACTATTATCTGTGAGACCATAAACCCAACTGATAGAACCTCATAATCCCAAAGAAACAGTATTATAGTTGAGATCCTAACCGCAATGATCGAGCCTCATAATCCCAAAGATTCATTAATATCTGTGAGATCCTAATCCCCACTGATCGAACCTCATAATCCCAAGGATTCACTATTATCTGTGAGACCCTAAACCCCACTGATCGAACCTCATAATTCCAAAGAATCACTATTATCTGTGAGTCCCTAACCACAACTGATCGAACCTCATAATCCCAAAGATTCACTGTTAATGGTGAGACCCTAACCCCCACTGATTGAACCTCATAATCCCAGAGATTCACTATTATCTGTGAGACCCCAAACCTCCCTCATCGTACCTCATAATCCAAAGATTCACTATTATCTGTGACACTAAACCCCACTGATCAAACCTCATAAACCCAAAGATTCACTAATATCTGTGAGATCCTAAATCCCACTGATTGAACCTCATAATCCAAAGATTCACTAATATCTGTGACACTAAATCCCACTGATCAAACCTCATAACCCCAAAGATTCACTATTATCTGTGAGACCCTAACCCCACTGATTGAACCTCATAATCCCAGAGATTCACTATTATCTGTGAGACCCTAAACCTCACTAATCGAACCTCATAATCCAAAGATCACTATTATCTGTGTGACCCTAAACCCCACTGATCGAACCTCATAATCCAAAGATTCATTATTATCTGTGTGACCCTAAACCCCACTGATCGAACCTCATAATCCCAAGGATTCACTATTATCTGTGAGGCCCTAAACCCCACTGATCGAACCTCATAATTCCAAAGATTCACTGTTATCTGTGAGAACCTAACCCCACTGATTGAACATCATAATCCAAAGATTCACGATTATCTGTGAGACAATAAACCCAACTGATAGAACCTCATAATCCCAAAGAAACAGTATTATCGGTAAGATCCTAACCGCAATGATCGAGCGTCATAATCCCAAAGATTCATTAATATCTGTGAGATCCTATTCCCCACTGATCGAACCTCATAATCCCAAGGATTCACTATTATCTGTGAGACCCTAAACCCCACTGATCGAACCTCATAATTCCAAAGAATCACTATTATCTGTGAGATCCTAACCACAACTGATCGAACCTCATAATCCCAAAGATTCACTGTTAACTGTGAGACCCTAACCCCCACTGATTGAACCTCATAATCCCAGAGATTCACTATTAACTGTGAGACACTAAACCCCACTGATCGAACCTCATAATCCCAGAGATTCACTATTATCTGTGAGACTTTAAATCCCACTGATCGAACCTCAAAATCCCAAGGATTCACTATTATCTGTGAGACTCTAAACCCCACTGATCGAACCTCATAATTCCAAAGAATCACTATTACCTGTGAGACTCTAACCCCAACTGATTGAACCTCATAATCCCAGAGATTCATTATTATCTGTGAGACCCCAAACCTCCCTCATCGTACCTCATAATCCAAAGATTCACTATTATCTGTGACACTAAACACCACTGATCAAACCTCATAACCCCGAAGATTCACTAATATCTGTGAGATCCTAAACCCCACTGATCGAACCTCATAATCCAAAGATTCACTAATATCTGTGACACTAAACCCCACTGATCAAACCTCATAACCCCAAAGATTCACTATTCTCTGTGAGACCCTAACGCCACTGATTGAACCTCATAATCCCAGAGATTCACTATTATCTGTGAGACCCTAAACCTCACTGATCGAACCTCATAATCCAAAGATTCACTATTATCTGTGAGACCCTAAACCCCACTGATCGAACTTCATAATCCAAAGATTCACTATTATCTGTGAGACCCTAAACCCCACTGATCGAACCTCATAATCCCAAAGATTCACTATTATCTGTGAGGCCCTAAACCCCACTGATCGAACCTCATAAATCCAAAGATTCACTGTTATCTGTGAGACCCTAACCCCACTGATTGATCCTCATAATCCAAAGATTCACTATTATCTGTGAGACCATAAACCCAACTGATAGAACCTCACAATCCCAAAGAAACAGTATTATCTGTGAGATCCTAACCCCAATGATCGAGCCTCATAATCCCAAAGATTCATTAATATCTGTGAGACCCTAAACCCCACTGATCGAACCTCATAATCCAAAGATTCACTATTATCTGTGAGACCCTAAACCCCACTGATCGAACCTCATAATCCCAAGGATTCACTATTATCTGTGAGGCCCTAAACCCCACTGATCGAACCTCATAATTCCAAAGATTCACTGTTATCTGTGAGACCCTAACCCCACTGATTGAACCTCATAATCCAATGATTCACTATTATCTGTGAGACCATAAACCCAACTGATAGAACCTCATAATCCCAAAGAAACAGTATTATAGTTGAGATCCTAACCACAACTGATCGAACCTCATAATCCCAAAGATTCACTGTTAACTGTGAGACCCTAACCCCCACTGATTGAACCTCATAATCCCAGAGATTCACTATTAACTGCGAGACCCTAAACCCCACTGATCGAACCTCATAATCCCAGAGATTCACTATTATCTGTGAGACTTGAAATCCCACTGATCGAACCTCAAAATCCCAAGGATTCACTATTATCTGTGAGACACTAATCCCCACTGATCGAACCTCATAATTCCAAAGAATCACTATTATCTGTGAGACCCTAACCCCACCTGATTGAACCTCATAATCCAAGAGATTCACTATTATCTGTGAGACCCCAAACCTCCATCATCGCATCTCATAATCCAAAGATTCACTATTATCTGTGACACTAAACCCCACTGATCAAACCTCATAACCCCAAAGATTCACTCATATCTGCGAGATCCTAAACCCCACTGATCGAACCTCATAATACAAACATTCACTAATATCTGTGACACTAAACCCCACTGATCAAACCACATAACCCCAAAGATTCACTATTATCTGTGAGACCCTAAACCTCACTGATCGAACCTCATAATCCAAAGATTCACTATTATCTGTGAGACCGTAACCCCACTGATCGAACCTCATAATCCAAAGATTCACTATTATCTGTGAGACCCTATACCCCACTGATCGAACCTCATAATCCCAGAGATTCACTATTATCTGTGAGACCCTAAACCTCACTGATCGAACCTCATAATACAAAGATTCACTGTTATCTGTGATAGCCTAACCCCACTGATTGAACCTCATAATCCAAAGATTCACTATTATCTGTGAGACCATAAACCCAACTGATAGAACCTCATCATCCCAAAGAAACAGTATTATCGGTGAGATCCGAACACCAATGATCGAGCCTCATAATCCCAAAGATTCATTAATATCTGTGAGACCCTAAACCCCACTGATCGAAGCTCATAATCCAAAGATTCACTATTATCTGTGAGACCCTAAACCCCACTGATCGAACCTCACAATCCCAAGGATTCACTATTATCTGTGAGACCATAAACCCAACTGACAGAACCTCATAATCCCAAAGAAACAGTATTATAGTTGAGATCCTAACCCCAATGATCGAGCCTCATAATCCCAAAGATTCTCTATTATCTCTGAGACCATAAACACCACAGATCGAACCTCATAATCCCAAGGATTCACTATTATCTGTGAGACCCTAAACCCCACTGATCGAACCTCATAATACCAAAGAATCACTATTATCTGTGAGACCCTAACCACAACTGATCGAACCTCATAATCCCAAAGATTCACTGTTAACTGTGAGACCATAACCCCAACTGATTGAACTTCATAATCCCAGAGATTCACTATTATCTGTGAGACCCCAAACCTCCCTTATCGTACCTCATAATCCAAAGATTCACTATTATCTGTGACACTAAACTCCACTGATCAAACCTCATAACCCCAAATATTCACTAATATCTGTGACACTAAACCCCACTGATCAAACCTCATAACCCCAAAGATTCACTATTATCTGTGAGACCCTAACGCCACTGATTGAACCTCATAATCCCAGAGATTCACTATTATCTGTGAGACCCTAAACCTCACTGATCGAACCTCATAATCCAAAGATTCACTATTATCTGTGAGACCCTAAAACCCACTGATCGAACTTCATAATCCAAAGATTCACTATTATCTGTGAGACCCTAAACCCCACTGATCGAACCTCATAATTCCAAAGAATCACTATTATCTGTGAGACCCTAACCCCAACTGATTGAACCTCATAATCCCAGAGATTCATTATTATCTGTGAGACCCCAAACCTCCCTCATCGTACCTCATAATCCAAAGATTCACTATTATCTGTGACACTAAACACCACTTATCAAACCTCATAACCCCAAAGATTCACTAATATCTGTGAGATCCTAAACCCCACTGATCGAACCTCATAATCCAAAGATTCACTAATATCTGTGACACTAAACCCCACTGATCAAACCTCATAACCCCAAAGATTCACTATTCTCTGTGAGACCCTAACGCCACTGATTGAACCTCATAATCCCAGAGATTCACTATTATCTGTGAGACCCTAAACCTCACTGATCGAACCTCATAATCCAAAGATTCACTATTATCTGTGAGACCCTAAACCCCACTGATCGAACTTCATAATCCAAAGATTCACTATTATCTGTGAGACCCTAAACCCCACTGATCGAACCTCATAATCCCAAAGATTCACTATTATCTGTGAGGCCCTAAACCCCACTGATCGAACCTCATAAATCCAAAGATTCACTGTTATCTGTGAGACCCTAACCCCACTGATTGATCCTCATAATCCAAAGATTCACTATTATCTGTGAGACCATAAACCCAACTGATAGAACCTCACAATCCCAAAGAAACAGTATTATCTGTGAGATCCTAACCCCAATGATCGAGCCTCATCATCCCAAAGATTCATTAATATCTGTGAGACCCTAAACCCCACTGATCGAACCTCATAATCCAAAGATTCACTATTATCTGTGAGACCCTAAACCCCACTGATCGAACCTCATAATCCCAAGGATTCACTATTATCTGTGAGGCCCTAAACCCCACTGATCGAACCTCATAATTCCAAAGATTCACTGTTATCTGTGAGACCCTAACCCCACTGATTGAACCTCATAATCCAATGATTCACTATTATCTGTGAGACCATAAACCCAACTGATAGAACCTCATAATCCCAAAGAAACAGTATTATAGTTGAGATCCTAACCCCAATGATCGAGCCTCATAATCCCAAAGATTCATTAATATCTGTGAGATCCTAATCCCCACTGATCGAACCTCATAATCCCAAGGATTCACTATTATCTGTGAGACCCTAAACCCCACTGATCGAACCACATAATTCCAAAGAATCACTATTATCTGTGAGACCCTAACCACAACTGATCGAACCTCATAATCCCAAAGATTCACTGTTAACTGTGAGACACTAACCCCCACTGATTGAACCTCATAATCCCAGAGATTCACTATTAACTGCGAGACCCTAAACCCCACTGATCGAACCTCATAATCCCAGAGATTCACTATTATCTGTGAGACTTGAAATCCCACTGATCGAACCTCAAAATCCCAAGGATTCACTATTATCTGTGAGACCCTAACCCCACCTGATTGAACCTCATAATCCAAGAGATTCACTATTATCTGTGAGACCCCAAACCTCCCTCATCGCATCTCATAATCCAAAGATTCACTATTATCTGTGACACTAAACCCCACTGATCAAACCTCATAACCCCAAAGATTCACTAATATCTGCGAGATCCTAAACCCCACTGATCGAACCTCATAATCCAAACATTCACTAATATCTGTGACACTAAACCCCACTGATCAAACCTCATAACCCCAAAGATTCACTATTATCTGTGAGACCCTAACGCCACTGATTGAACCTCATAATCCCAGAGATTCACTATTATCTGTGAGACCCTAAACCTCACTGATCGAACCTCATAATCCAAAGATTCACTATTATCTGTGAGACCCTAAAACCCACTGATCGAACTTCATAATCCAAAGATTCACTATTATCTGTGAGACCCTAAACCCCACTGATCGAACCTCATAATTCCAAAGAATCACTATTATCTGTGAGACCCTAACCCCAACTGATTGAACCTCATAATCCCAGAGATTCATTATTATCTGTGAGACCCCAAACCTCCCTCATCGTACCTCATAATCCAAAGATTCACTATTATCTGTGACACTAAACACCACTTATCAAACCTCATAACCCCAAAGATTCACTAATATCTGTGAGATCCTAAACCCCACTGATCGAACCTCATAATCCAAAGATTCACTAATATCTGTGACACTAAACCCCACTGATCAAACCTCATAACCCCAAAGATTCACTATTCTCTGTGAGACCCTAACGCCACTGATTGAACCTCATAATCCCAGAGATTCACTATTATCTGTGAGACCCTAAACCTCACTGATCGAACCTCATAATCCAAAGATTCACTATTATCTGTGAGACCCTAAACCCCACTGATCGAACTTCATAATCCAAAGATTCACTATTATCTGTGAGACCCTAAACCCCACTGATCGAACCTCATAAATCCAAAGATTCACTGTTATCTGTGAGACCCTAACCCCACTGATTGATCCTCATAATCCAAAGATTCACTATTATCTGTGAGACCATAAACCCAACTGATAGAACCTCACAATCCCAAAGAAACAGTATTATCTGTGAGATCCTAACCCCAATGATCGAGCCTCATCATCCCAAAGATTCATTAATATCTGTGAGACCCTAAACCCCACTGATCGAACCTCATAATCCAAAGATTCACTATTATCTGTGAGACCCTAAACCCCACTGATCGAACCTCATAATCCCAAGGATTCACTATTATCTGTGAGGCCCTAAACCCCACTGATCGAACCTCATAATTCCAAAGATTCACTGTTATCTGTGAGACCCTAACCCCACTGATTGAACCTCATAATCCAATGATTCACTATTATCTGTGAGACCATAAACCCAACTGATAGAACCTCATAATCCCAAAGAAACAGTATTATAGTTGAGATCCTAACCCCAATGATCGAGCCTCATAATCCCAAAGATTCATTAATATCTGTGAGATCCTAATCCCCACTGATCGAACCTCATAATCCCAAGGATTCACTATTATCTGTGAGACCCTAAACCCCACTGATCGAACCACATAATTCCAAAGAATCACTATTATCTGTGAGACCCTAACCACAACTGATCGAACCTCATAATCCCAAAGATTCACTGTTAACTGTGAGACCCTAACCCCCACTGATTGAACCTCATAATCCCAGAGATTCACTATTAACTGCGAGACCCTAAACCCCACTGATCGAACCTCATAATCCCAGAGATTCACTATTATCTGTGAGACTTGAAATCCCACTGATCGAACCTCAAAATCCCAAGGATTCACTATTATCTGTGAGACCCTAACCCCACCTGATTGAACCTCATAATCCAAGAGATTCACTATTATCTGTGAGACCCCAAACCTCCCTCATCGCATCTCATAATCCAAAGATTCACTATTATCTGTGACACTAAACCCCACTGATCAAACCTCATAACCCCAAAGATTCACTAATATCTGCGAGATCCTAAACCCCACTGATCGAACCTCATAATCCAAACATTCACTAATATCTGTGACACTAAACCCCACTGATCAAACCACATAACCCCAAAGATTCACTATTATCTGTGAGACCCTAAACCTCACTGATCGAACCTCATAATCCAAAGATTCACTATTATCTGTGAGACCGTAACCCCACTGATCGAACCTCATAATCCAAAGATTCACTATTATCTGTGAGACCCTATACCCCACTGATCGAACCTCATAATCCCAGAGATTCACTATTATCTGTGAGACCCTAAACCTCACTGATCGAACCTCATAATACAAAGATTCACTGTTATCTGTGATAGCCTAACCCCACTGATTGAACCTCATAATCCAAAGATTCACTATTATCTGTGAGACCATAAACCCAACTGATAGAACCTCATCATCCCAAAGAAACAGTATTATCGGTGAGATCCGAACACCAATGATCGAGCCTCATAATCCCAAAGATTCATTAATATCTGTGAGACCCTAAACCCCACTGATCGAACCTCATAATCCAAAGATTCACTATTATCTGTGAGACCCAAAACCCCACTGATCGAACCTCACAATCCCAAGGATTCACTATTATCTGTGAGGACCTAAACCCCACTGATCGATCCTCATAATTCCAAAGATTCAATGTTATCTCTGAGACCCTAACCCCACTGATTGAACCTGATAATCCAAAGATTCACTATTATCTGTGAGACCATAAACCCAACTGACAGAACCTCATAATCCCAAAGAAACAGTATTATAGTTGAGATCCTAACCCCAATGATCGAGCCTCATAATCCCAAAGATTCTCTATTATCTCTGAGACCATAAACACCACAGATCGAACCTCATAATCCCAAGGATTCACTATTATCTGTGAGACCCTAAACCCCACTGATCGAACCTCATAATACCAAAGAATCACTATTATCTGTGAGACCCTAACCACAACTGATCGAACCTCATAATCCCAAAGATTCACTGTTAACTGTGAGACCATAACCCCAACTGATTGAACCTCATAATCCCAGAGATTCACTATTATCTGTGAGACCCCAAACCTCCCTTATCGTACCTCATAATCCAAAGATTCACTATTATCTGTGACACTAAACTCCACTGATCAAACCTCATAACAACCAAAGATTCACTAATATCTGTGAGATCCTAAACCCCACTGATCGAACCTCATAATCCAAATATTCACTAATATCTGTGACACTAAACCCCACTGATCAAACCTCATAACCCCAAAGATTCACTATTATCTGTGAGACCCTAACGCCACTGATTGAACCTCATAATCCCAGAGATTCACTGTTATCTGTGAGACCCTAAACCTCACTGATCGAACCTCATAATCCAAAGATTCACTATTATCTGTGAGACCCTAAAACCCACTGATCGAACTTCATAATCCAAAGATTCACTATTATCTGTGAGACCCTAAACCCCACTGATCGAACCTCATAATCCCAAGGATTCACTATTATCTGTGAGGCCCTATACCCCACTGATCGAACCTCATAATTCCAAAGATTCACTGTTATCTGTGAGACCCTAACCCCACTGATTGAACCTCATAATCCAATGATTCACTATTATCTGTGAGACCATAAACCCAACTGATAGATCCTCATAATCCCAAAGAAACAGTATTATAGTTGAGATCCTAACCGCAATGATCGAGCCTCATAATCCCAAAGATTCATTAATATCTGTGAGATCCTAAACCCCACTGATCGAACCTCATAATTCCAAAGAATCACTATTATCTGTGAGACCCTAACCACAACTGATCGAACCTCATAATCCCAAAGATTCACTGTTAATGGTGAGACCCTAACCCCCACTGATTGAACCTCATAATCCCAGAGATTCTCTATTATCTGTGAGACTTGAAATCCCACTCATCGAACCTCAAAATCCCAAGGATTCACTATTATCTGTGAGACACTAAACCCCACTGATCGAACCTCATAATTCCAAAGAATCACTATTATCTGTGAGACCCTAACCCCACCTGATTGAACCTCATAATCCAAGAGATTCACTATTATCTGTGAGATCCCAAACCTCCCTCATCGTATCTCATAATCCAAAGATTCACTATTATCTGTGACACTAAACCCCACTGATCAAACCTCATAACCCCAAAGATTCACTAATATCTGCGAGATCCTAAACCCCACTGATCGAACCTCATAATCCAAAGATTCACTAATATCTGTGACACTAAACCTCACTGATCAAACCACATAACCCCAAAGATTCACTATTATCTGTGAGACCCTAAACCTCACTGATCGAACCTCATAATCCAAAGATTCACTATTATCTGTGAGACCGTAACCCCACTGATCGAACCTCATAATCCAAAGATTCACTATTATCTGTGAGACCCTATACCCCACTGATCGAACCTCATAATCCCAGAGATTCACTATTATCTGTGAGACCCTAAACCTCACTGATCGAACCTCATAATACAAAGATTCACTGTTATCTGTGAGAGCCTAACCCCACTGATTGAACCTCAGAATCCAAAGATTCACTATTATCTGTGAGACCATAAACCCAACTGATAGAACCTCATCATCCCAAAGAAACAGTGTTATCGGTGAGATCCGAACCCCAATGATCGAGCCTCATAATCCCAAAGATTCATTAATATCTGTGAGACCCTAAACCCCACTGATCGAAGCTCATAATCCAAAGATTCACTATTATCTGTGAGACCCTAAACCCCACTGATCGAACCTCACAATCCCAAGGATTCACTATTATCTGTGAGGCCCTAAACCCCACTGATCGATCCTCATAATTCCAAAGATTCAATGTTATCTCTGAGACCCTAACCCCACTGATTGAACCTCATAATCCCAAGATTCACTATTATCTGTGAGACCATAAACCCAACTGACAGAACCTCATAATCCCAAAGAAACAGTATTATAGTTGAGATCCTAACCCCAATGATCGAGCCTCATAATCCCAAAGATTCACTATTATCTCTGAGACCATAAACCCCACAGATCGAACCACATAATTCCAAAAAATCACTATTAACTGTGAGACCCTAAACCGCATTGATAGAACCTCATAATCCCAAGGAATCACTATTATCTGTGAGGCCCTAAACCCCACTGATAGAACCTCATAATCCCAAAGAAACAGTATTATAGGTGAGATCCTAACCCCAATGATCGAGCCTCATTATCCCAAAGATTCATTAATATCTGTGAGATCCTAATACCCACTGATCGAACCTCATAATCCCAAGGATTCACTATCATCTGTGAGACCCTAACCCCACTGATTGAACCTCATAATCCAATGATTCACTATTATCTGTGAGACCATAAACCCAACTGATAGAACCTCATAATCCCAAAGAAACAGTATTATAGTTGAGATCCTAACCGCAATGATCGAGCCTCATAATCCCAAAGATTCATTAATATCTGTGAGATCCTAATCCCCACTGATCGAACCTCATAATCCCAAGGATTCACTATTATCTGTGAGACCCTAAACCCCACTGATCGAACCTCATAATTCCAAAGAATCACTATTATCTGTGAGACCCTAACCACAACTGATCGAACCTCATAATCCCAAAGATTCACTGTTAACTGTGAGACCCTAACCCCCACTGATTGAACCTCATAATCCCAGAGATTCACTATTAACTGCGAGACCCTAAACCAAACTGATCGAACCTCATAATCCCAGAGATTCACTATTATCTGTGAGACTTTAAATCCCACTGATCGAACCTCAAAATCCCAAGGATTCACTATTATCTGTGAGACACTAAACCCCACTGATCGAACCTCATAATTCCAAAGATTCACTATTATCTGTGACACTAAACCCCACTGATCAAACCTCATAACCCCAAAGATTCACTAATATCTGCGAGATCCTAAACCCCACTGATCGAACCTCATAATCCAAACATTCACTAATATCTGTGACACTAAACCCCACTGATCAAACCACATAACCCCAAAGATTCACTATTATCTGTGAGACCATAAACCTCACTGATCGAACCTCATAATCCAAAGATTCACTATTATCTGTGAGACCGTAACCCCACTGATCGAACCTCATAATCCAAAGATTCACTATTATCTGTGAGACCCTATACCCCACTGATCGAACCTCATAATCCCAGAGATTCACTATTATCTGTGAGACCCTAAACCTCACTGATTGAACCTCATAATACAAAGATTCACTGTTATCTGTGAGAGCCTAACCCCACTGATTGAACCTCATAATCCAAAGATTCTCTATTATCTGTGAGACCATAAACCCAACTGATAGAACCTCATCATCCCAAAGAAACAGTATTATCGGTGAGATCCGAACCCCAATGATCGAGCCTCATAATCCCAAAGATTCATTAATATCTGTGAGATCCTAATCCCCACTGATCGAACCTCATAATCCCAAGGATTCACTATTATCTGTGAGACCCTAAACCCCACTGATCAAACCTCATAACCCCAAAGATTCACTATTATCTGTGAGACCCTAACGCCACTGATTGAACCTCATAATCCCAGAGATTCACTGTTATCTGTGAGACCCTAAACCTCACTGATCGAACCTCATAATCCAAAGATTCACTATTATCTGTGAGACCCTAAAACCCACTGATCGAACTTCATAATCCAAAGATTCACTATTATCTGTGAGACCCTAAACCCCACTGATCGAACCTCATAATCCCAAGGATTCACTATTATCTGTGAGGCCCTATACCCCACTGATCGAACCTCATAATTCCAAAGATTCACTGTTATCTGTGAGACCCTAACCCCACTGATTGAACCTCATAATCCAATGATTCACTATTATCTGTGAGACCATAAACCCAACTGATAGATCCTCATAATCCCAAAGAAACAGTATTATAGTTGAGATCCTAACCGCAATGATCGAGCCTCATAATCCCAAAGATTCATTAATATCTGTGAGATCCTAAACCCCACTGATCGAACCTCATAATTCCAAAGAATCACTATTATCTGTGAGACCCTAACCACAACTGATCGAACCTCATAATCCCAAAGATTCACTGTTAATGGTGAGACCCTAACCCCCACTGATTGAACCTCATAATCCCAGAGATTCTCTATTATCTGTGAGACTTGAAATCCCACTCATCGAACCTCAAAATCCCAAGGATTCACTATTATCTGTGAGACACTAAACCCCACTGATCGAACCTCATAATTCCAAAGAATCACTATTATCTGTGAGACCCTAACCCCACCTGATTGAACCTCATAATCCAAGAGATTCACTATTATCTGTGAGATCCCAAACCTCCCTCATCGTATCTCATAATCCAAAGATTCACTATTATCTGTGACACTAAACCCCACTGATCAAACCTCATAACCCCAAAGATTCACTAATATCTGCGAGATCCTAAACCCCACTGATCGAACCTCATAATCCAAAGATTCACTAATATCTGTGACACTAAACCTCACTGATCAAACCACATAACCCCAAAGATTCACTATTATCTGTGAGACCCTAAACCTCACTGATCGAACCTCATAATCCAAAGATTCACTATTATCTGTGAGACCGTAACCCCACTGATCGAACCTCATAATCCAAAGATTCACTATTATCTGTGAGACCCTATACCCCACTGATCGAACCTCATAATCCCAGAGATTCACTATTATCTGTGAGACCCTAAACCTCACTGATCGAACCTCATAATACAAAGATTCACTGTTATCTGTGAGAGCCTAACCCCACTGATTGAACCTCATAATCCAAAGATTCACTATTATCTGTGAGACCATAAACCCAACTGATAGAACCTCATCATCCCAAAGAAACAGTATTATCGGTGAGATCCGAACCCCAATGATCGAGCCTCATAATCCCAAAGATTCATTAATATCTGTGAGACCCTAAACCCCACTGATCGAAGCTCATAATCCAAAGATTCACTATTATCTGTGAGACCCTAAACCCCACTGATCGAACCTCACAATCCCAAGGATTCACTATTATCTGTGAGGCCCTAAACCCCACTGATCGATCCTCATAATTCCAAAGATTCAATGTTATCTCTGAGACCCTAACCCCACTGATTGAACCTCATAATCCCAAGATTCACTATTATCTGTGAGACCATAAACCCAACTGACAGAACCTCATAATCCCAAAGAAACAGTATTATAGTTGAGATCCTAACCCCAATGATCGAGCCTCATAATCCCAAAGATTCACTATTATCTCTGAGACCATAAACCCCACAGATCGAACCTCATAATTCCAAAAAATCACTATTAACTGTGAGACCCTAAACCGCATTGATAGAACCTCATAATCCCAAGGAATCACTATTATCTGTGAGGCCCTAAACCCCACTGATAGAACCTCATAATCCCAAAGAAACAGTATTATAGGTGAGATCCTAACCCCAATGATCGAGCCTCATTATCCCAAAGATTCATTAATATCTGTGAGATCCTAATACCCACTGATCGAACCTCATAATCCCAAGGATTCACTATCATCTGTGAGACCCTAACCCCACTGATTGAACCTCATAATCCAATGATTCACTATTATCTGTGAGACCATAAACCCAACTGATAGAACCTCATAATCCCAAAGAAACAGTATTATAGTTGAGATCCTAACCGCAATGATCGAGCCTCATAATCCCAAAGATTCATTAATATCTGTGAGATCCTAATCCCCACTGATCGAACCTCATAATCCCAAGGATTCACTATTATCTGTGAGACCCTAAACCCCACTGATCGAACCTCATAATTCCAAAGAATCACTATTATCTGTGAGACCCTAACCACAACTGATCGAACCTCATAATCCCAAAGATTCACTGTTAACTGTGAGACCCTAACCCCCACTGATTGAACCTCATAATCCCAGAGATTCACTATTAACTGCGAGACCCTAAACCAAACTGATCGAACCTCATAATCCCAGAGATTCACTATTATCTGTGAGACTTTAAATCCCACTGATCGAACCTCAAAATCCCAAGGATTCACTATTATCTGTGAGACACTAAACCCCACTGATCGAACCTCATAATTCCAAAGATTCACTATTATCTGTGACACTAAACCCCACTGATCAAACCTCATAACCCCAAAGATTCACTAATATCTGCGAGATCCTAAACCCCACTGATCGAACCTCATAATCCAAACATTCACTAATATCTGTGAGACCGTAACCCCACTGATCGAACCTCATAATCCCAGAGATTCACTATTATCTGTGAGACCCTAAACCTCACTGATTGAACCTCATAATACAAAGATTCACTGTTATCTGTGAGAGCCTAACCCCACTGATTGAACCTCATAATCCAAAGATTCTCTATTATCTGTGAGACCATAAACCCAACTGATAGAACCTCATCATCCCAAAGAAACAGTATTATCGGTGAGATCCGAACCCCAATGATCGAGCCTCATAATCCCAAAGATTCATTAATATCTGTGAGATCCTAATCCCCACTGATCGAACCTCATAATCCCAAGGATTCACTATTATCTGTGAGACCCTAAACCCCACTGATCGAACCTCATAATTCCAAAGAATCACTATTATCTGTGAGACCCTAAATCCCACTAATCGAAGCTCATAATCCAAAGATTCACTATTATCTGTGAGACCCTAAACCCCACTGATCGAACCTCATAATTCCAAAGAATCACTATTATCTGTGAGACCCTAACCCCACCTGATTGAACCTCATAATCCAAGAGATTCACTATTATCTGTGAGACCCCAAACCTCCCTCATCGTATCTCATAATCCAAAGATTCACTATTATCTGTGAGACCATAAACCCAACTGACAGAACCTCATAATCCCAAAGAAACAGTATTATAGTTGAGATCCTAACCCCAATGATCGAGCCTCATAATCCCAAAGATTCACTATTATCTCTGAGACCATAAACCCCACAGATCAAACCTCATAATTCCAAAAAATCACTATTAACTGTGAGACCCTAAACCGCATTGATAGAACCTCATAATCCCAAGGAATCACTATTATCTGTGAGGCCCTAAACCCCACTGATAGAACCTCATAATCCCAAAGAAACAGTATTATAGGTGAGATCCTAACCCCAATGATCGAGCCTCATAATCCCAAAGATTCATTAATATCTGTGAGATCCTAATACCCACTGATCGAACCTCATAATCCCAAGGATTCACTATCATCTGTGAGACCCTAACCCCACTGATTGAACCTCATAATCCAATGATTCACTATTATCTGTGAGACCATAAACCCAACTGATAGAACCTCATAATCCCAAAGAAACAGTATTATAGTTGAGATCCTAACCGCAATGATCGAGCCTCATAATCCCAAAGATTCATTAATATCTGTGAGATCCTAATCCCCACTGATCGAACCTCATAATCCCAAGGATTCACTATTATCTGTGAGACCCTAAACCCCACTGATCGAACCTCATAATTCCAAAGAATCACTATTATCTGTGAGACCCTAACCACAACTGATCGAACCTCATAATCCCAAAGATTCACTGTTAACTGTGAGACCCTAACCCCCACTGATTGAACCTCATAATCCCAGAGTTTCACTATTAACTGCGAGACCCTAAACCCCACTGATCGAACCTCATAATCCCAGAGATTCACTATTATCTGTGAGACTTTAAATCCCACTGATCGAACCTCAAAATCCCAAGGATTCACTATTATCCGTGAGACACTAAACCCCACTGATCGAACCTCATAATTCCAAAGAATCACTATTATCTGTGAGACCCTAACCTCACCTGATTGAACCTCATAATCCAAGAGATTCACTATTATCTGTGAGACCCCAAACCTCCCTCATCGTATCTCATAATCCAACTATTCACTATTATCTGTGACACTAAACCCCACTGATCAAACCACATAACCCCAAAGATTCACTATTATCTGCGAGACCCTAAACCCCACTGATCGAACCTCATAATCCCAGAGATTCACTATTATCTGTGAGACTTTAAATCCCACTGATCGAACCTCAAAATCCCAAGGATTCACTATTATCTGTCAGACACTAAACCCCACTGATCGAACCTCATAATTCCAAAGATTCACTATTATCTGTGACACTAAACCCCACTGATCAAACCTCATAACCCCAAAGATTCACTAATATCTGCGAGATCCTAAACCCCACTGATCGAACCTCATAATCCAAACATTCACTAATATCTGTGACACTAAACCCCACTGATCAAACCACATAACCCCAAAGATTCACTATTATCTGTGAGACCCTAAACCTCACTGATCGAACCTCATAATCCAAAGATTCACTATTATCTGTGAGACCGTAACCCCACTGATCGAACCTCATAATCCAAAGATTCACTATTATCTGTGAGACCCTATACCCCACTGATCGAACCTCATAATCCAAGAGATTCACTATTATCTGTGAGACCCTAAACCTCACTGATCGAACCTCATAATACAAAGATTCACTGTTATCTGTGAGAGCCTAACCCCACTGATTGAACCTCATAATCCAAAGATTCTCTATTATCTGTGAGACCATAAACCCAACTGATAGAACCTCATCATCCCAAAGAAACAGTATTATCGGTGAGATCCGAACCCCAATGATCGAGCCTCATAATCCCAAAGATTCATTAATATCTGTGAGACCCTAAACCCCACTGATCGAAGCTCATAATCCAAAGATTCACTATTATCTGTGAGACCCTAAACCCCACTGATCGAACCTCATAATTCCAAAGAATCACTATTATCTGTGAGACCCTAACCCCACCTGATTGAACCTCATAATCCAAGAGATTCACTATTATCTGTGAGACCCCAAACCTCCCTCATCGTATCTCATAATCCAAAGATTCACTATTATCTGTGAGACCATAAACCCAACTGACAGAACCTCATAATCCCAAAGAAACAGTATTATAGTTGAGATCCTAACCCCAATGATCGAGCCTCATAATCCCAAAGATTCACTATTATCTCTGAGACCATAAACCCCACAGATCAAACCTCATAATTCCAAAAAATCACTATTAACTGTGAGACCCTAAACCGCATTGATAGAACCTCATAATCCCAAGGAATCACTATTATCTGTGAGGCCCTAAACCCCACTGATAGAACCTCATAATCCCAAAGAAACAGTATTATAGGTGAGATCCTAACCCCAATGATCGAGCCTCATAATCCCAAAGATTCATTAATATCTGTGAGATCCTAATACCCACTGATCGAACCTCATAATCCCAAGGATTCACTATCATCTGTGAGACCCTAACCCCACTGATTGAACCTCATAATCCAATGATTCACTATTATCTGTGAGACCATAAACCCAACTGACAGAACCTCATAATCCCAAAGAAACAGTATTATAGTTGAGATCCTAACCCCAATGATCGAGCCTCATAATCCCAAAGATTCACTATTATCTCTGAGACCATAAACCCCACAGATCAAACCTCATAATTCCAAAAAATCACTATTAACTGTGAGACCCTAAACCGCATTGATAGAACCTCATAATCCCAAGGAATCACTATTATCTGTGAGGCCCTAAACCCCACTGATAGAACCTCATAATCCCAAAGAAACAGTATTATAGGTGAGATCCTAACCCCAATGATCGAGCCTCATAATCCCAAAGATTCATTAATATCTGTGAGATCCTAATACCCACTGATCGAACCTCATAATCCCAAGGATTCACTATCATCTGTGAGACCCTAACCCCACTGATTGAACCTCATAATCCAATGAATCACTATTATCTGTGAGACCATAAACCCAACTGATAGAACCTCATAATCCCAAAGAAACAGTATTATAGTTGAGATCCTAACCGCAATGATCGAGCCTCATAATCCCAAAGATTCATTAATATCTGTGAGATCCTAATCCCCACTGATCGAACCTCATAATCCCAAGGATTCACTATTATCTGTGAGACCCTAAACCCCACTGATCGAACCTCATAATTCCAAAGAATCACTATTATCTGTGAGACCCTAACCACAACTGATCGAACCTCATAATCCCAAAGATTCACTGTTAACTGTGAGACCCTAACCCCCACTGATTGAACCTCATAATCCCAGAGATTCACTATTAACTGCGAGACCCTAAACCCCACTGATCGAACCTCATAATCCCAGAGATTCACTATTATCTGTGAGACTTTAAATCCCACTGATCGAACCTCAAAATCCCAAGGATTCACTATTATCTGTGAGACACTAAACCCCATTGATCGAACCTCATAATTCCAAAGTATCACTATTATCTGTGAGACCCTAACCCCACCTGATTGAACCTCATAATCCAAGAGATTCACTATTATCTGTGAGACCCCAAACATCCCTCATCGTATCTCATAATCCAACTATTCACTATTATCTGTGACACTAAACCCCACTGATCAAACCACATAACCCCAAAGATTCACTATTATCTGTGAGACGCTAAACCTCACTGATCGAACCTCATAATCCCAGAGATTCACTATTATCTGTGAGACTTTAAATCCCACTGATCGAACCTCAAAATCCCAAGGATTCACTATTATCCGTGAGACACTAAACCCCACTGATCGAACCTCATAATTCCAAAGAATCACTATTATCTGTGAGACCCTAACCTCACCTGATTGAACCTCATAATCCAAGAGATTCACTATTATCTGTGAGACCCCAAACCTCCCTCATCGTATCTCATAATCCAACTATTCACTATTATCTGTGACACTAAACCCCACTGATCAAACCACATAACCCCAAAGATTCACTATTATCTGCGAGACCCTAAACCCCACTGATCGAACCTCATAATCCCAGAGATTCACTATTATCTGTGAGACCTTAAATCCCACTGATCGAACCTCAAAATCCCAAGGATTCACTATTATCTGTCAGACACTAAACCCCACTGATCGAACCTCATAATTCCAAAGATTCACTATTATCTGTGACACTAAACCCCACTGATCAAACCTCATAACCCCAAAGATTCACTAATATCTGCGAGATCCTAAACCCCACTGATCGAACCTCATAATCCAAACATTCACTAATATCTGTGACACTAAACCCCACTGATCAAACCACATAACCCCAAAGATTCACTATTATCTGTGAGACCCTAAACCTCACTGATCGAACCTCATAATCCAAAGATTCACTATTATCTGTGAGACCGTAACCCCACTGATCGAACCTCATAATCCAAAGATTCACTATTATCTGTGAGACCCTATACCCCACTGATCGAACCTCATAATCCAAGAGATTCACTATTATCTGTGAGACCCTAAACCTCACTGATCGAACCTCATAATACAAAGATTCACTGTTATCTGTGAGAGCCTAACCCCACTGATTGAACCTCATAATCCAAAGATTCTCTATTATCTGTGAGACCATAAACCCAACTGATAGAACCTCATCATCCCAAAGAAACAGTATTATCGGTGAGATCCGAACCCCAATGATCGAGCCTCATAATCCCAAAGATTCATTAATATCTGTGAGACCCTAAACCCCACTGATCGAAGCTCATAATCCAAAGATTCACTATTATCTGTGAGACCCTAAACCCCACTGATCGAACCTCATAATTCCAAAGAATCACTATTATCTGTGAGACCCTAACCCCACCTGATTGAACCTCATAATCCAAGAGATTCACTATTATCTGTGAGACCCCAAACCTCCCTCATCGTATCTCATAATCCAAAGATTCACTATTATCTGTGAGACCATAAACCCAACTGACAGAACCTCATAATCCCAAAGAAACAGTATTATAGTTGAGATCCTAACCCCAATGATCGAGCCTCATAATCCCAAAGATTCACTATTATCTCTGAGACCATAAACCCCACAGATCAAACCTCATAATTCCAAAAAATCACTATTAACTGTGAGACCCTAAACCGCATTGATAGAACCTCATAATCCCAAGGAATCACTATTATCTGTGAGGCCCTAAACCCCACTGATAGAACCTCATAATCCCAAAGAAACAGTATTATAGGTGAGATCCTAACCCCAATGATCGAGCCTCATAATCCCAAAGATTCATTAATATCTGTGAGATCCTAATACCCACTGATCGAACCTCATAATCCCAAGGATTCACTATCATCTGTG
Organism: Hemitrygon akajei; assembly: GCF_048418815.1. Classification (NCBI taxonomy): domain Eukaryota; kingdom Metazoa; phylum Chordata; class Chondrichthyes; order Myliobatiformes; family Dasyatidae; genus Hemitrygon; species Hemitrygon akajei. The sequence continues at coordinate 106,225,019 of NC_133126.1, forward strand.
AGACCCTAACCCCACTGATTGAACCTCATAATCCAATGAGTCACTATTATCTGTGAGACCATAAACCCAACTGACAGAACCTCATAATCCCAAAGAAACAGTATTATAGTTGAGATCCTAACCCCAATGATCGAGCCTCATAATCCCAAAGATTCACTATTATCTCTGAGACCATAAACCCCACAGATCAAACCTCATAATTCCAAAAAATCACTATTAACTGTGAGACCCTAAACCGCATTGATAGAACCTCATAATCCCAAGGAATCACTATTATCTGTGAGGCCCTAAACCCCACTGATAGAACCTCATAATCCCAAAGAAACAGTATTATAGGTGAGATCCTAACCCCAATGATCGAGCCTCATAATCCCAAAGATTCATTAATATCTGTGAGATCCTAATACCCACTGATCGAACCTCATAATCCCAAGGATTCACTATCATCTGTGAGACCCTAACCCCACTGATTGAACCTCATAATCCAATGATTCACTATTATCTGTGAGACCATAAACCCAACTGATAGAACCTCATAATCCCAAAGAAACAGTATTATAGTTGAGATCCTAACCGCAATGATCGAGCCTCATAATCCCAAAGATTCATTAATATCTGTGAGATCCTAATCCCCACTGATCGAACCTCATAATCCCAAGGATTCACTATTATCTGTGAGACCCTAAACCCCACTGATCGAACCTCATAATTCCAAAGAATCACTATTATCTGTGAGACCCTAACCACAACTGATCGAACCTCATAATCCCAAAGATTCACTGTTAACTGTGAGACCCTAACCCCCACTGATTGAACCTCATAATCCCAGAGATTCACTATTAACTGCGAGACCCTAAACCCCACTGATCGAACCTCATAATCCCAGAGATTCACTATTATCTGTGAGACTTTAAATCCCACTGATCGAACCTCAAAATCCCAAGGATTCACTATTATCTGTGAGACACTAAACCCCATTGATCGAACCTCATAATTCCAAAGTATCACTATTATCTGTGAGACCCTAACCCCACCTGATTGAACCTCATAATCCAAGAGATTCACTATTATCTGTGAGACCCCAAACCTCCCTCATCGTATCTCATAATCCAACTATTCACTATTATCTGTGACACTAAACCCCACTGATCAAACCACATAACCCCAAAGATTCACTATTATCTGTGAGACCCTAAACCTCACTGATCGAACCTCATAATCCAAAGATTCACTATTATCTGTGAGACCGTAACCCCACAGATTGAACCTCATAATCCAAAGATTCACTATTATCTGTGAGACCCTAAACCTCACTGATCGAACCTCATAATACAAAGATTCACTGTTATCTGTGAGAGCCTAACCCCACTGATTGAACCTCATAATCCAAAGATTCACTATTATCTGTGAGACCATAAACCCAACTGATAGAACCTCATCATCCCAAAGAAACATTATTATCGGTGAGATCCGAACTCCAATGATCGAGCCTCATAATCCCAAAGATTCATTAATATCTGTGAGACCCTAAACCCCACTGATCGAAGCTCATAATCCAAAGATTCACTATTATCTGTGAGACCCTAAACCCCACTGATCGAACCTCACAATCCCAAGGATTCACTATTATCTGTGAGGCCCTAAACCCCACTGATCGATCCTCATAATTCCAAAGATTCAATGTTATCTCTGAGACCCTAACCCCACTGATTGAACCTCATAATCCCAAGATTCACTATTATCTGTGAGACCATAAACCCAACTGACAGAACCTCATAATCCCAAAGAAACAGTATTATAGTTGAGATCCTAACCCCAATGATCGAGCCTCATAATCCCAAGGATTCACTATTATCTCTGAGACCATAAACCCCACAGATCGAACCTCATAATTCCAAAAAATCACTATTAACTGTGAGACCCTTAACCGCATTGATAGAACCTCATAATCCCAAGGAATCACTATTATCTGTGAGGCCCTAAACCCCACTGATAGAACCTCATAATCCCAAAGAAACAGTATTATAGGTGAGATCCTAACCCCAATGATCGAGCCTCATAATCCCAAAGATTCATTAATATCTGTGAGATCCTAATACCCACTGATCGAACCTCATAATCCCAAGGATTCACTATCATCTGTGAGACCCTAAACCGCCCTGATCGAACCTCATAATCCAAATATTCACTATTATCAGTGAGACAATAACCCCCACAGATCGAACCTGAAAATCCCAAAGAATCACTAATATTTGTGACATCCTAACCCCCACTGATCGAACCTCAAAATCCCAAAGAATCACTATTATCTGTGAGACACTAAACCCCACTGATCGAACCTCATAATTCCAAAGAATCACTATTATCTGTGAGACCCTAACCCCACCTGATTGAACCTCATAATCCAAGAGATTCACTATTATCTGTGAGACCCCAAACCTCCCTCATCGTATCTCATAATCCAAAGATTCACTATTATCTGTGACACTAAACCCCACTGATCAAACCTCATAACCCCAAAGATTCACTAATATCTGCGAGATCCTAAACCCCACTGATCGAACCTCATAATCCAAACATTCACTAATATCTGTGACACTAAACCCCACTGATCAAACCACATAACCCCAAAGATTCACTATTATCTGTGAGACCCTAAACCTCACTGATCGAACCTCATAATCCAAAGATTCACTATTATCTGTGAGACCGTAACCCCACTGATCGAACCTCTTAATCCAAAGATTCAGTATTATCTGTGAGACCCTATACCCCACTGATCGAACCTCATAATCCCAGAGATTCACTATTATCTGTGAGACCCTAAACCTCACTGATCGAACCTCATAATACAAAGATTCACTGTTATCTGTGAGAGCCTAACCCCACTGATTGAACCTCATAATCCAAAGATTCACTATTATCTGTGAGACCATAAACCCAACTGACAGAATCTCATAATCCCAAGGATTCACTATTATCTGTGAGGCCCTAAACCCCACTGATCGATCCTCATAATTCCAAAGATTCAATGTTATCTCTGAGACCCTAACCCCACTGATTGAACCTCATAATCCCAAGATTCACTATTATCTGTGAGACCATAAACCCAACTGACAGAACCTCATAATCCCAAAGAAACAGTATTATAGTTGAGATCCTAACCCAAATGATCGAGCCTCATAATCCCAAGGATTCACTATTATCTCTGAGACCATAAACCCCACAGATCGAACCTCAAAATTCCAAAAAATCACTATTAACTGTGAGACCCTTAACCGCATTGATAGAACCTCATAATCCCAAGGAATCACTATTATCTGTGAGGCCCTAAACCCCACTGATAGAACCTCATAATCCCAAAGAAACAGTATTATAGGTGAGATCCTAACCCCAATGATCGAGCCTCATAATCCCAAAGATTCATTAATATCTGTGAGATCCTAATACCCACTGATCGAACCTCATAATCCCAAGGATTCACTATCATCTGTGAGACCCTAAACCGCCCTGATCGAACCTCATAATCCAAATATTCACTATTATCAGTGAGACAATAACCCCCACAGATCGAACCTCAAAATCCCAAAGAATCACTAATATTTGTGACATCCTAACCCCCACTGATCGAACCTCAAAATCCCAAAGAATCACTATTATCTGTGAGACACTAAACCCCACTGATCGAACCTCATAATTCCAAAGAATCACTATTATCTGTGAGACCCTAACCCCACCTGATTGAACCTCATAATCCAAGAGATTCACTATTATCTGTGAGACCCCAAACCTCCCTCATCGTATCTCATAATCCAAAGATTCACTATTATCTGTGACACTAAACCCCACTGATCAAACCTCATAACCCCAAAGATTCACTAATATCTGCGAGATCCTAAACCCCACTGATCGAACCTCATAATCCAAAGATTCACTAATATCTGTGACACTAAACCCCACTGATCAAACCACATAACCCCAAAGATTCACTATTATCTGTGAGACCCTAAACCTCACTGATCGAACCTCATAATCCCAGAGATTCACTATTATCTGTGAGACCCTAAACCTCACTGATCGAACCTCATAATACAAAGATTCACTGTTACCTGTGAGACCCTAACCCCACTGATTGAACCTCATAATACAAAGATTCACTATTATCTGTGAGACCATAAACCCAACTGATAGAACCTCATCATCCCAAAGAAACAGTATTATCGGTGAGATCCGAACCCCAATGATCGAGCCTCATAATCCCAAAGATTCATTAATATCTGTGAGACCCTAAACCCCACTGATCGAAGCTCATAATCCAAAGATTCACTATTATCTGTGAGACCCTAAACCCCACTGATTGAACCTCATAATCCAAAGATTCACTATTATCTGTGAGACCCTAAACCCCACTGATCGAACCTCATAATCCCAGAGATTCACTATTATCTGTGAGACTTTAAATCCGAATGATCGAACCTCACAATCCCAAGGATTCACTATTATCTGTGAGGCCCTAAACCCCACTGATCGAGCCTCATAATCCCAAAGATTCATTAATATCTGTGAGATCCTAAACCCCACTGATCGAACCTCATAATTCCAAAGAATCACTATTATCTGTGAGACCCTATCCACAACTGATCGAACCTCATAATCCCAAAGATTCACTGTTAACTGTGAGACCCTAACCCCCACTGATTGAACCTCATAATCCCAGAGATTCACTATTAACTGCGAGACCCTAAACCCCACTGATCGAACCTCATAATCCCAGAGATTCACTATTATCTGTGAGACTTGAAATCCCACTGATCGAACCTCAAAATCCCAAGGATTCACTATTATCTGTGAGACATTAAACCCCACTGATCGAACCTCATAATTCCAAAGAATCACTATTATCTGTGAGACCCTAACCTTACCTGATTGAACCTCATAATCCAAGAGATTCACTATTATCTGTGAGACCCCAAACCTCCCTCATCGTATCTCATAATCCAAAGATTCACTATTATCTGTGACACTAAACCCCACTGATCAAACCTCATAACCCCAAAGATTCACTAATATCTGCGAGATCCTAAACCCCACTGATCGAACCTCATAATCCAAACATTCACTACTATCTGTGACACTAAACCCCACTGATCAAACCACATAACCCCAAAGATTCACTATTATCTGTGAGACCCTATACCCCACTGATCGAACCTCATAATCCAAAGATTCACTATTATCTGTGAGACCGTAACCCCACTGATCGAACCTCATAATCCAAAGATTCACTATTATCTGTGAGACCCTATACCCCACTGATCGAACCTCATAATCCCAGAGATTCACTATTATCTGTGAGACTCTAAACCTCACTGATCGAACCTCATAATACAAAGATTCACTGTTATCTGTGATAGCCTAACCCCACTGATTGAACCTCATAATCCAAAGATTCACTATTATCTGTGAGACCATAAACCCAACTGATAGAACCTCATCATCCCAAAGAAACAGTATTATCGGTGAGATCCGAACCCCAATGATCGAGCCTCATAATCCCAAAGATTCATTAATATCTGTGAGACCCTAAACCCCACTGATCGAACCTCATAATCCAAAGATTCACTATTATCTGTGAGACCCTAAACCCCACTGATCGAACCTCACAATCCCAAGGATTCACTATTATCTGTGAGGCCGTAAACCCCACTGATCGATCCTCATAATTCCAAAGATTCAATGTTATCTCTGAGACCCTAACCCCACTGATTGAACCTCATAATCCAAAGATTCACTATTATCTGTGAGACCATAAACCCAACTGACAGAACCTCATAATCCCAAAGAAACAGTATTATAGTTGAGATCCTAACCCCAATGTTCGAGCCTCATAATCCCAAGGATTCACTATTATCTCTGAGACCATAAACCCCACAGATCGAACCTCATAATTCCAAAAAATCACTATTAACTGTGAGACCCTAAACCGCATTGATAGAACCTCATAATCCCAAGGAATCACTATTATCTGTGAGGCCCTAAACCCCACTGATAGAACCTCATAATCCCAAAGAAACGGTATTATAGGTGAGATCCTAACCCCAATGATCGAGCCTCATAATCCCAAAGATTCATTAATATCTGTGAGATCCTAATACCCACTGATCGAACCTCATAATCCCAAGGATTCACTATCATCTGTGACCCTAAACCGCACTGATCGAACCTCATAATCCAAATATTCACTATTATCTGTGAGACAATAACCCCCACAGATCGAACCTCAAAATCCCAAATCACTAATATTTGTGACATCCTAACCCCCACTGATCGAACCTCAAAATCCCAAAGAATCACTATTATCTGTGAGACACAAAACCCCACTGATCGAACCTCATAATTCCAAAGAATCACTATTATCTGTGAGACCCTAACCCCACCTGATTGAACCTCATAATCCAAGAGGTTCACTATTATCTGTGAGACCCCAAACCTCCCTCATCGTATCTCATAATCCAAAGATTCACTATTATCTGTGACACTAAACCCCACTGATCAAACCTCATAACCCCAAAGATTCACTAATATCTACGAGATCCTAAACCCCACTGATCGAACCTCATAATCCAAAGATTCACTAATATCTGTGACACTAAACCCCACTGATCAAACCACATAACCCCAAAGATTCACTATTATCTGTGAGACCCTAAACCTCACTGATCGAACCTCATAATCCAAAGATTCACTATTATCTGTGAGACCCTATACCCCACTGATCGAACCTCATAATCCCAGAGATTCACTATTATCTGTGAGACCCTAAACCTCACTGATCGAACCTCATAATACAAAGATTCACTGTTATCTGTGAGACCCTAACCCCACTGATTGAACCTCATAATCCAAAGATTCACTATTATCTGTGAGACCATAAACCCAACTGATAGAACCTCATCATCCCAAAGAAACAGTATTATCGGTGAGATCCGAACCCCAATTATCGAGCCTCATAATCCCAAAGATTCATTAATATCTGTGAGACCATAAACCCCACAGATCGAACCTCATAATTCCAAAAAATCACTATTAACTGTGAGACCCTAAACCGCATTGATAGAACCTCATAATCCCAAGGAATCACTATTATCTGTGAGGCCCTAAACCCCACTGATAGAACCTCATAATCTCAAAGAAACAGTATTATAGGTGAGATCCTAACCCCAATGATCGAGCCTCATAATCCCAAAGATTCATTAATATCTGTGAGATCCTAATACCCACTGATCAAACCTCATAATCCCAAGGATTCACTATTATCTGTGAGACCCTAAACCGCACTGATCGAACCTCATAATCCAAATATTCACTATTATCTGTGAGACAATAACCCCTACAGATCGAACCTCAAAATCCCAAAGAATCACTAATATTTGTGAGATCCTAACCCCCACTGATCGAACCTCAAAATCCCAAAGAATCACTATTATCTGTGAGACACTAAACCGCACTGATCGAACCTCATAATTCCAAAGAATCACTATTATCTGTGAGACCCTAACCCCACCTGATTGAACCTCATAATCCAAGAGATTCACTATTATCTGTGAGACCCCAAACCTCCCTCATCGTATCTCATAATCCAAAGATTCACTAATATCTGTGACACTAAACCCCACTGATCAAACCACATAACCCCAAAGATTCACTATTATCTGTGAGACCCTAAACTTCACTGATCGAACCTCATAATCCAAAGATTCACTATTATCTGTGAGACCGTAAACCCCACTGATCGAACCTCATAATCCAAAGATTCACTATTATCTGTGAGACCCTATACCCCACTGATCGAACCTCATAATCCCAGAGATTCACTATTATCTGTGAGACCCTAAACCTCACTGATCGAACCTCATAATACAAAGATTCACTGTTATCTGTGAGAGCCTAACCCCACTGATTGAACCTCATAATCTAAAGATTCACTATTATCTGTGAGACCATAAACCCAACTGATAGAACCTCATCATCCCAAAGAAACAGTATTATCGGTGAGATCCGAACCCCAATTATCGAGCCTCATAATCCCAAAGATTCATTAATATCTGTGAGACCATAAACCCCACAGATCGAACCTCATAATTCCAAAAAATCACTATTAACTGTGAGACCCTAAACCGCATTGATAGAACCTCATAATCCCAAGGAATCACTATTATCTGTGAGGCCCTAAACCCCACTGATAGAACCTCATAATCTCAAAGAAACAGTATTATAGGTGAGATCCTAACCCCAATGATCGAGCCTCATAATCCCAAAGATTCATTAATATCTGTGAGATCCTAATACCCACTGATCAAACCTCATAATCCCAAGGATTCACTATTATCTGTGAGACCCTAAACCGCACTGATCGAACCTCATAATCCAAATATTCACTATTATCTGTGAGACAATAACCCCTACAGATCGAACCTCAAAATCCCAAAGAATCACTAATATTTGTGAGATCCTAACCCCCACTGATCGAACCTCAAAATCCCAAAGAATCACTATTATCTGTGAGACACTAAACCGCACTGATCGAACCTCATAATTCCAAAGAATCACTATTATCTGTGAGACCCTAACCCCACCTGATTGAACCTCATAATCCAAGAGATTCACTATTATCTGTGAGACCCCAAACCTCCCTCATCGTATCTCATAATCCAAAGATTCACTAATATCTGTGACACTAAACCCCACTGATCAAACCACATAACCCCAAAGATTCACTATTATCTGTGAGACCCTAAACTTCACTGATCGAACCTCATAATCCAAAGATTCACTATTATCTGTGAGACCGTAAACCCCACTGATCGAACCTCATAATCCAAAGATTCACTATTATCTGTGAGACCCTATACCCCACTGATCGAACCTCATAATCCCAGAGATTCACTATTATCTGTGAGACCCTAAACCTCACTGATCGAACCTCATAATACAAAGATTCACTGTTATCTGTGAGAGCCTAACCCCACTGATTGAACCTCATAATCTAAAGATTCACTATTATCTGTGAGACCATAAACCCAACTGATAGAACCTCATCATCCCAAAGAAACAGTATTATCGGTGAGATCCGAACCCCAATGATCGAGCCTCATAATCCCAAAGATTCATTAATATCTGTGAGACCCTAAACCCCACTGAGCGAAGCTCATAATCCAAAGATTCACTATTATCTGTGAGACCCTAAACCCCACTGATCGAACCTCATAATTCCAAAGAATCACTATTATCTGTGAGACCCTAACCCCACCTGATTGAACCTAATAATCCAAGAGATTCACTATTATCTGTGAGACCCCAAACCTCCCTCATCGTATCTCATAATCCAAAGATTCACTATTATCTGTGACACTAAACCCCACTGATCAAACCTCATAACCCCAAAGATTCACTAATATCTGCGAGATCCTAAACCCCACTGATCGAACCTCATAATCCAAACATTCACTAATATCTGTGACACTAAACCCCACTGATCAAACCACATAACCTCAAAGATTCACTATTATCTGTGAGACCCTAAACCTCACTGATCGAACCTCATAATCCCAAGGATTCACTATTATCTGTGAGGCCCTAAACCCCACTGATCGAGCCTCATAATCCCAAAGATTCATTAATATCTGTGAGATCCTAATACCCACTGATCGAACCTCATAATCCCAGAGATTCACTATCATCTGTGAGACCCTAAACCGCACTGATCGAACCTCATAATCCAAATATTCACTATTATCTGTGAGACAATAACCCCCACAGATCGAACCTCAAAATCCCAAAGAATCACTAATATTTGTGACATCCTAACCCCCACTGATCGAACCTCAAAATACCAAAGAATCACTATTATCTGTGAGACACTAAACCCCACTGATCGAACGTCATAATCCAGAGATTCACTATAATTTGTGAGATCCTTACCCCCATTGAATGAATCTCATAATCCCAAAGAATCACTATTATCTGTGAGACCCTAAACCTCACTGATCGATCATCATAATCCAAAGATTCACTATTATCTGTGAGACCCTAACCCCCACTGATCGAAACTCATAATCCCAAAGATTCACTATTATCTGTGAGATCCTAACCCCAACTGATCGACCCTCATAATCCCAAGGATTCACTATTATCTGTGAGGCCCTAAAACCCACTGATCGAACCTCATAATTCCAAAGAATCACTATTATCTGTGAGACCCTAAACCCCACTGATCGAACCTCATAATCCCAAGGATTCACTATTATCTGTGAGGCCGTAAACCCCACTGATCGAACCTCATAATTCCAAAGATTCACTGTTATCTGTGAGACCATAACCCCACTGATTGAACCTCATAATCCAAAGATTCACCATTATCTGTGAGACCATAAACCCCACTGATAGAACCTCATAATCCCAAAGAAACAGTATTATCGGTGAGATCCTAACCCCAATGATCGAGCCTCATAATCCCAAAGATTAATTAATATCTGTGAGATCCTAATCCCCACTGATCGAACCTCATAATCCCAAGGATTCACTAATATCTGTGAGACCCTAAACCCCACTGATCGAACCTCATAATTCCAGAGAATCACTATTATCTGTGAGACCCTAACCACAACTGATCGAACCTCATAATCCCAAAGATTCACTGTTAACTGTGAGACCCTAACCCCCACTGATTGAACCTCATAATCCCAGAGATTCACTATTAACTGTGAGACCCTAAACCCCACTGATTGAACCTCATAATCCCAGAGATTCACTATTATCTGTGAGACTTTAAATCCCACTGATCGAACCTCAAAATCCCAAGGATTCACTATTATCGGTGAGACACTAAACCCCACTGATCGAACCTCATAATTCCAAAGAATCACTATTATATGTGAGACCCTAACCCCAACTGATTGAACCTCATAATCCCAGAGATTCACTATTATCTGTGAGACCCCAAACCTCCCTCATCGTACCTCATAATCCAAAGATTCACTATTATCTGTGACACTAAACCCCACTGATTGAAACTCATAATCCAAAGATTCACTATTATCTGTGAGATCATAATCCCAACTGATAGAACCTCATAATCACAAAGAAACAGTATTATACTTGAGATCCTAATCCCCACTGATCGAACCTCATAATCCCAAGGATTCACTATTATCTGTGAGACCCTAAACCCCACTGATCGAACCTCATGATTCCAAAGAATCACTAATATCTGTGAGACCCTAACCACAACTGATCGAACCTCATAATCCCAAAGATTCACTGTTAACTGTGAGACCCTAACCCCCACTGATTGAACCTCATAATTCCAAAGAATCACTATTATCTGTGACACTAAACCCCACTGATCAAACCACATAACCCCAAAGATTCACTATTATCTGTGAGACCGTAAACCCCACTGATCGAACCTCATAATCCAAAGATTCACTATTATCTGTGAGACCCTATACCCCACTGATCGAACCTCATAATCCCAGAGATTCACTATTATCTGTGAGACCCTAAACCTCACTGATCGAACCTCATAATACAAAGATTCACTGTTATCTGTGAGAGCCTAAACCCCACTGATCGAACCTCATAATTCCAAAGAATCACTATTATCTGTGAGACCCTAACCCCACCTGATTGAACCTCATAATCCAAGAGATTCACTATTATCTGTGAGACCCCAAACCTCCCTCATCGTATCTCATAATCCAAAGATTCACTATTATCTGTGAGACCATAAACCCAACTGACAGAACCTCATAATCCCAAAGAAACAGTATTATAGTTGAGATCCTAACCCCAATGATCGAGCCTCATAATCCCAAAGATTCACTATTATCTCTGAGACCATAAACCCCACAGATCGAACCTCATAATTCCAAAAAATCACTATTAACTGTGAGACCCTAAACCGCATTGATAGAACCTCATAATCCCAAGGAATCACTATTATCTGTGAGGCCCTAAACCCCACTGATAGAACCTCATAATCCCAAAGAAACAGTATTATAGGTGAGATCCTAACCCCAATGATCGAGCCTCATAATCCCAAAGATTCATTAATATCTGTGAGATCCTAATACCCACTGATCGAACCTCATAATCCCAAGGATTCACTATCATCTGTGAGACCCTAACCCCACTGATTGAACCTCATAATCCAATGATTCACTATTATCTGTGAGACCATAAACCCAACTGATAGAACCTCATAATCCCAAAGAAACAGTATTATAGTTGAGATCCTAACCGCAATGATCGAGCCTCATAATCCCAAAGATTCATTAATATCTGTGAGATCCTAATCCCCACTGATCGAACCTCATAATCCCAAGGATTCACTATTATCTGTGAGACCCTAAACCCCACTGATCGAACCTCATAATTCCAAAGAATCACTATTATCTGTGAGACCCTAACCACAACTGATCGAACCTCATAATCCCAAAGATTCACTGTTAACTGTGAAACCCTAACCCCCACTGATTGAACCTCATAATCCCAGAGATTCACTATTAACTGCGAGACCCTAAACCCCACTGATCGAACCTCATAATCCCAGAGATTCACTATTATCTGTGAGACTTTAAATCCCACTGATCGAACCTCAAAATCCCAAGGATTCACTATTATCTGTGAGACACTAAACCCCACTGATCGAACCTCATAATTCCAAAGAATCACTATTATCTGTGAGACCCTAACCCCACCTGATTGAACCTCATAATCCAAGAGATTCACTATTATCTGTGAGACCCCAAACCTCCCTCATCGTATCTCATAATCCAAAGATTCACTATTATCTGTGACACTAAACCCCACTGATCAAACCTCACAACCCCAAAGATTCACTAATATCTGCGAGATCCTAAACCCCACTGATCGAACCTCATAATCCAAACATTCACTAATATCTGTGACACTAAACCCCACTGATCAAACCACATAACCCCAAAGATTCACTATTATCTGTGAGACCCTAAACCTCACTGATCGAACCTCATAATCCAAAGATTCACTATTCTCTGTGAGACCGTAACCCCACTGATCGAACCTCATAATCCAAAGATTCACTATTATCTGTGAGACCCTATACCCCACTGATCGAACCTCATAATCCCAGAGATTCACTATTATCTGTGAGACCCTAAACCTCACTGATCGAACCTCATAATACAAAGATTCACTGTTATCTGTGAGAGCCTAACCCCACTGATTGAACCTCATAATCCAAAGATTCACTATTATCTGTGAGACCCTAAACCGCCCTGATCGAACCTCATAATCCAAATATTCACTATTATCAGTGAGACAATAACCCCCACAGATCGAACCTGAAAATCCCAAAGAATCACTAATATTTGTGACATCCTAACCCCCACTGATCGAACCACAAAATCCCAAAGAATCACTATTATCTGTGAGACACTAAACCCCACTGATCGAACCTCATAATTCCAAAGAATCACTATTATCTGTGAGACCCTAACCCCACCTGATTGAACCTCATAATCCAAGAGATTCACTATTATCTGTGAGACCCCAAACCTCCCTCATCGTATCTCATAATCCAAAGATTCACTATTATCTGTGACACTAAACCCCACTGATCAAACCTCATAACCCCAAAGATTCACTAATATCTGCGAGATCCTAAACCCCACTGATCGAACCTCATAATCCAAAGATTCACTAATATCTGTGACACTAAACCCCACTGATCAAACCACATAACCCCAAAGATTCACTATTATCTGTGAGACCCTAAACCTCACTGATCGAACCTCATAATCCCAGAGATTCACTATTATCTGTGAGACCCTAAACCTCACTGATCGAACCTCATAATACAAAGATTCACTGTTATCTGTGAGACCCTAACCCCACTGATTGAACCTCATAATCCAAAGATTCACTATTATCTGTGAGACCATAAACCCAACTGATAGAACCTCATCATCCCAAAGAAACAGTATTATCGGTGAGATCCGAACCCCAATGATCGAGCCTCATAATCCCAAAGATTCATTAATATCTGTGAGACCCTAAACCCCACTGATCGAAGCTCATAATCCAAAGATTCACTATTATCTGTGAGACCCTAAACCCCACTGATTGAACCTCATAATCCAAAGATTCACTATTATCTGTGAGACCCTAAACCCCACTGATCGAACCTCATAATCCCAGAGATTCACTATTATCTGTGAGACCATAAACCCAACTGACAGAACCTCATAATCCCAAAGAAACAGTATTATAGTTGAGATCCTAACCCCAATGATCGAGCCTCATAATCCCAAAGATTCATTAATATCTGTGAGATCCTAATACACAATGATCGAAACTCATAATCCCAAGGATTCACTATCATCTGTGAGACCCTAAACCGCCCTGATCGAACCTCATAATCCAAATATTCACTATTATCAGTGAGACAATAACCCCCACAGATCGAACCTGAAAATCCCAAAGAATCACTAATATTTGTGACATCCTAACCCCCACTGATCGAACCTCAAAATCCCAAAGAATCACTATTATCTGTGAGACACTAAACCCCACTGATCGAACCTCATAATTCCAAAGAATCACTATTATCTGTGAGACCCTAACCCCACCTGATTGAACCTCATAATCCAAGAGATTCACTATTATCTGTGAGACCCCAAACCTCCCTCATCGTATCTCATAATCCAAAGATTCACTATTATCTGTGACACTAAACCCCACTGATCAAACCTCATAACCCCAAAGATTCACTAATATCTGCGAGATCCTAAACCCCACTGATCGAACCTCATAATCCAAAGATTCACTAATATCTGTGACACTAAACCCCACTGATCAAACCACATAACCCCAAAGATTCACTATTATCTGTGAGACCCTAAACCTCACTGATCGAACCTCATAATCCCAGAGATTCACTATTATCTGTGAGACCCTAAACCTCACTGATCGAACCTCATAATACAAAGATTCACTGTTATCTGTGAGACCCTAACCCCACTGATTGAACCTCATAATCCAAAGATTCACTATTATCTGTGAGACCATAAACCCAACTGATAGAACCTCATCATCCCAAAGAAACAGTATTATCGGTGAGATCCGAACCCCAATGATCGAGCCTCATAATCCCAAAGATTCATTAATATCTGTGAGACCCTAAACCCCACTGATCGAAGCTCATAATCCAAAGATTCACTATTATCTGTGAGACCCTAAACCCCACTGATTGAACCTCATAATCCAAAGATTCACTATTATCTGTGAGACCCTAAACCCCACTGATCGAACCTCATAATCCCAGAGATTCACTATTATCTGTGAGACCCTAAACCCCACTGATCGAACCTCATAATCCCAGAGATTCACTATTAACTGCGAGACCCTAAACCCCACTGATCGAACCTCATAATCCCAGAGATTCACTATTATCTGTGAGACTTTAAATCCCACTGATCGAACCTCAAAATCCCAAGGATTCACTATTATCTGTGAGACACTAAACCCCACTGATCGAACCTCATAATTCCAAAGAATCACTATTATCTGTGAGACCCTAACCCCACCTGATTGAACCTCATAATCCAAGAGATTCACTATTATCTGTGAGACCCCAAACCTCCCTCATCGTATCTCATAATCCAAAGATTCACTATTATCTGTGACACTAAACCCCACTGATCAAACCTCACAACCCCAAAGATTCACTAATATCTGCGAGATCCTAAACCCCACTGATCGAACCTCATAATCCAAACATTCACTAATATCTGTGACACTAAACCCCACTGATCAAACCACATAACCCCAAAGATTCACTATTATCTGTGAGACCCTAAACCGCCCTGATCGAACCTCATAATCCAAAGATTCACTATTATCTGTGAGACCCTATACCCCACTGATCGAACCTCATAATCCCAGAGATTCACTATTATCTGTGAGACCCTAAACCTCACTGATCGAACCTCATAATACAAAGATTCACTGTTATCTGTGAGAGCCTAACCCCACTGATTGAACCTCATAATCCAAAGATTCACTATTATCTGTGAGACCATAAACCCAACTGATAGAACCTCATCATCCCAAAGAAACAGTATTATCGGTGAGATCCGAACCCCAATGATCGAGCCTCATAATCCCAAAGATTCATTAATATCTGTGAGACCCTAAACCCCACTGATCGTAGCTCATAATCCAAAGATTCACTATTATCTGTGAGACCCTAAACCCCACTGATCGAACCTCACAATCCCAAGGATTCACTATTATCTGTGAGGCCCTAAACCCCACTGATCGATCCTCATAATTCCAAAGATTCAATGTTATCTCTGAGACCCTAACCCCACTGATTGAACCTCATAATCCCAAGATTCACTATTATCTGTGAGACCATAAACCCAACTGACAGAACCTCATAATCCCAAAGAAACAGTATTATAGTTGAGATCCTAACCCCAATGATCGAGCCTCATAATCCCAAGGATTCACTATTATCTCTGAGACCATAAACCCCACAGATCGAACCTCATAATTCCAAAAAATCACTATTAACTGTGAGACCCTTAACCGCATTGATAGAACCTCATAATCCCAAGGAATCACTATTATCTGTGAGGCCCTAAACCCCACTGATAGAACCTCATAATCCCAAAGAAACAGTATTATAGGTGAGATCCTAACCCCAATGATCGAGCCTCATAATCCCAAAGATTCATTAATATCTGTGAGATCCTAATACCCAATGATCGAAACTCATAATCCCAAGGATTCACTATCATCTGTGAGACCCTAAACCGCCCTGATCGAACCTCATAATCCAAATATTCACTATTATCAGTGAGACAATAACCCCCACAGATCGAACCTGAAAATCCCAAAGAATCACTAATATTTGTGACATCCTAACCCCCACTGATCGAACCTCAAAATCCCAAAGAATCACTATTATCTGTGAGACACTAAACCCCACTGATCGAACCTCATAATTCCAAAGAATCACTATTATCTGTGAGACCCTAACCCCACCTGATTGAACCTCATAATCCAAGAGATTCACTATTATCTGTGAGACCCCAAACCTCCCTCATCGTATCTCATAATCCAAAGATTCACTATTATCTGTGACACTAAACCCCACTGATCAAACCTCATAACCCCAAAGATTCACTAATATCTGCGAGATCCTAAACCCCACTGATCGAACCTCATAATCCAAAGATTCACTAATATCTGTGACACTAAACCCCACTGATCAAACCACATAACCCCAAAGATTCACTATTATCTGTGAGACCCTAAACCTCACTGATCGAACCTCATAATCCCAGAGATTCACAATTATCTGTGAGACCCTAAACCTCACTGATCGATCCTCATAATACAAAGATTCACTGTTATCTGTGAGACCCTAACCCCACTGATTGAACCTCATAATCCAAAGATTCACTATTATCTGTGAGACCATAAACCCAACTGATAGAACCTCATCATCCCAAAGAAACAGTATTATCGGTGAGTTCCGAACCCCAATGATCGAGCCTCATAATCCCAAAGATTCATTAATATCTGTGAGACCCTAAACCCCACTGATCGAAGCTCATAATCCAAAGATTCACTATTATCTGTGAGACCCTAAACCCCACTGATTGAACCTCATAATCCAAAGATTCACTATTATCTGTGAGACCCTAAACCCCACTGATCGAACCTCATAATCCCAGAGATTCACTATTATCTGTGAGACTTTAAATCCCACTGATCGAACCTCACAATCCCAAGGATTCACTATTATCTGTGAGGCCCTAAACCCCACTGATCGAGCCTCATAATCCCAAAGATTCATTAATATCTGTGAGATCCTAAACCCCACTGATCGAACCTCATAATTCCAAAGAATCACTATTATCTGTGAGACCCTATCCACAACTGATCGAACCTCATAATCCCAAAGATTCACTGTTAACTGTGAGACCCTAACCCCCACTGATTGAACCTCATAATCCCAGAGATTCACTATGAACTGCGAGACCCTAAACCCCACTGATCGAACCTCATAATCCCAGAGATTCACTATTATCTGTGAGACTTTAAATCCCACTGATCGAACCTCAAAATCCCAAGGATTCACTATTATCTGTGAGACACTAAACCCCACTGATCGAACCTCATAATTCCAAAGAATCACTATTATCTGTGAGACCCTAACCCCACCTGATTGAACCTCATAATCCAAGAGATTCACTATTATCTGTGAGACCCCAAACCTCCCTCATCGTATCTCATAATCCAAAGATTCACTATTATCTGTGACACTAAACCCCACTGATCAAACCTCATAACCCCAAAGATTCACTAATATCTGCGAGATCCTAAACCCCACTGATCGAACCTCATAATCCAAACATTCACTAATATCTGTGACACTAAACCCCACTGATCAAACCACATAACCCCAAAGATTCACTATTATCTGTGAGACCCTAAACCTCACTGATCGAACCTCATAATCCAAAGATTCACTATTATCTGTGAGACCGTAACCCCACTGATCGAACCTCATAATCCAAAGATTCACTATTATCTGTGAGACCCTATACCCCACTGATCGAACCTCATAATCCCAGAGATTCACTATTATCTGTGAGACCCTAAACCTCACTGATCGAACCTCATAATACAAAGATTCACTGTTATCGGTGATAGCCTAACCCCACTGATTGAACCTCATAATCCAAAGATTCACTATTATCTGTGAGACCATAAACCCAAAGAAACAGTATTATCGGTGAGATCCGAACCCCACTGATCGAACCTCATAATCCAAAGATTCACTATTATCTGTGAGACCCTATACCCCACTGATCGGAACCTCATAATCCCAGAGATTCACTATTATCTGTGAGACCCTAAACCTCACTGATCGAACCTCATAATACAAAGATTCACTGTTATCTGTGATAGCCTAACCCCACTGATTGAACCTCATAATCCAAAGATTCACTATTATCTGTGAGACCATAAACCCAACTGATAGAACCTCATCATCCCAAAGAAACAGTATTATCGGTGAGATCCGAACCCCAATGATCGAGCCTCATAATCCCAAAGATTCATTAATATCTGTGAGACCCACAACCCCACTGATCGAAGCTCATAATCCAAAGATTCACTATTATCTGTGAGACCCTAAACCCCACTGATCGAACCTCATAATTCCAAGATCACTATTATCTGTGAGACCCTAACCCCACCTGATTGAACCTCATAATCCAAGAGATTCACTATTATCTGTGAGACCCCAAACCTCCCCTCATCGTATCTCATAATCCAAAAGATTCACTATTATCTGTGAGACCATAAACCCAACTGACAGAACCTCATAATCCCAAAGAAACAGTATTATAGTTGAGATCCTAACCCCAATGATCGAGCCTCATAATCCCAAAGATTCACTATTATCTCTGAGACCATAAACCCCACAGATCGAATCTCATAATTCCAAAAAAATCACTATTAACTGTGAGACCCTAACCGCATTGATAGAACCTCATAATCCCAAAGAAACAGTATTACAGGTGAGATCCCTAACCCCAATGATCGAGCCTCATAATCCCAAAGATTCATTAATATCTGTGAGATCCTAATACCCACTGATCGAACCTCTAATGCCAAGGATTCACTATCATCTGTGAGACCCCTAACCCCACTGATTGAACCTCATAATCCAATGATTCACTATTATCTGTGAGACCATAAACCCAACTGATAGAACCTCATAATCCCAAAGAAACAGTATTATAGTTGAGGATCCTAACCGCAATGATCGAGCCTCATAATCCCAAAGATTTCATTAATATCTGTGAGATCCTAATCCCCACTGATCGAACCTCATAATCCCAAGGATTCACTATTATCTGTGAGACCCTAAACCCCACTGATCGAACCTCATAATTCCAAAGAATCACTATTATCTGTGAGACCCTAACCACAACTGATCGAACCCTCATAATCCCAGAGATTCACTATTAACTGCGAGACCCTAAACCCCCACTGATCGAACCTCATAATCCCCAGAGATTCACTATTAACTGCGAGACCCTAAACCCCACTGATCGAACCTCATAATCCCAGAGATTCACTATTATCTGTGAGACTTTAAATCCCCACTGATCGAACCTCAAAATCCCAAGGATTCACTATTATCTGTGAGACACTAAACCCCACTGATCGAACCTCATAATTCCAAAGAATCACTATTATCTGTGAGACCCTAACCCCACCTGATTGAACCTCATAATCCAAGAGATTCACTATTATCTGTGAGACCCCAAACCTCCCTCATCGTATCTCATAATCCAAAGATTCACTATTATCTGTGACACTAAACCCCACTGATCAAACCTCACAACCCCAAAGATTCACTAATATCTGCGAGATCCTAAACCCCACTGATCGAACCTCATAATCCAAACATTCACTAATATCTGTGACACTAAACCCCACTGATCAAACCACATAACCCCAAAGATTCACTATTATCTGTGAGACCCTAAAGCGCCCTGATCGAACCTCATAATCCAAAGATTCACTATTATCTGTGAGACCCTATACCCCACTGATCGAACCTCATAATCCCAGAGATTCACTATTATCTGTGAGACCCTAAACCTCACTGATCGAACCTCATAATACAAAGATTCACTGTTATCTGTGAGAGCCTAACCCCACTGATTGAACCTCATAATCCAAAGAATTCACTATTATCTGTGAGACCATAAACCCAACTGATAGAACCTCATCATCCCAAAGAAACAGTATTATCGGTGAGATCCGAACCCCAATGATCGAGCCTCATAATCCCAAAGATTCATTAATATCTGTGAGACCCTAAACCCCACTGATCGTAGCTCATAATCCAAAGATTCACTATTATCTGTGAGACCCTAAACCCCACTGATCGAACCTCACAATCCCAAGGATTCACTATTATCTGTGAGGCCCTAAACCCCCTGATCGATCCTCATAATTCCAAAGATTCAATGTATCTCTGAGACCCTAACCCCACTGACTGAACCTCATAATCCCAAGATTCACTATTATCTGTGAGACCATAAACCCCAACTGACAGAACCTCATAATCCCAAAGAAACAGTATTATAGTTGAGATCCTAACCCCAATGATCGAGCCTCATAATCCCAAGGATTCACTATTATCTCTGAGACCATAAACCCCACAGATCGAACCTCATAATTCCAAAAAATCACTATTAACTGTGCGACCCTTAACCGCATTGATAGAACCTCATAATCCCAAGAATCACTATTATCTGTGAGGCCTAAACCCCACTGATAGAACCTCATAATCCCAAAGAAACAGTATTATAGGTGAGATCCTAACCCCAATGATCGAGCCTCATAATACCCAAAGATTCATTAATATCTGTGAGATCCTAATACCCAATGATCGAAACTCATAATCCCAAGGATTCACTATCATCTGTGAGACCCTAAAACCGCCCTGATCGAACCTCATAATCCAAATATTCACTATTATCAGTGAGACAATAACCCCCACAGATCGAACCTGAAAATCCCCAAAGAATCACTAATATTTGTGACATCCTAACCCCCACTGATCGAACCTCAAAATCCCAAAGAATCACTATTATCTGTGAGACACTAAACCCCACTGATCCGAACCTCATAAGTCCAAAGAATCACTATTATCTGTGAGACCCTAACCCCACCTGATTGAACCTCATAATCCAAGAGATTCACTATTATCTGTGAGACCCCAAACCTCCCTCATCGTATCTCATAATCCAAAGATTCACTATTATCTGTGACACTAAACCCCACTGATCAAACCTCATAACCCCCAAAGATTCACTAATATCTGCGAGATCCTAAACCCCACTGATCGAACCTCATAATCCAAAGATTCACTAATATCTGTGACACTAAACCCCACTGATCAAACCACATAACCCCCAAAGATTCACTATTCTCTGTGAGACCCTAAACCTCACTGATCGAACCTCATAATCCCAGAGATTCACAATATCTGTGAGACCCCTAAACCTCACTGATCGAACCTCATAATACAAAGATTCCACTGTTATCTGTGAGCCCCTAACCCCACTGATTGAACCTCATAACTCCAAAGATTCACTATTATCTGTGAGACCATAAACCCAACTGATAGAACCTCATCATCCCAAAGAAACAGTATTATCGGTGAGTTCCGAACCCCAATGATCGAGCCCTCATAATCCCAAAGATTCATTAATATCTGTGAGACCCTAAACCCCACTGATCGAAGCTCATAATCCAAAGATTCACTATTATCTGTGAGACCCTAAACCCCACTGATTGAACCTCATAATCCAAAGATTCACTATTATCTGTGAGACCCTAAACCCCACTGATCGAACCTCATAATCCCAGAGATTCACTATTATCTGTGAGACTTTAAATCCCACTGATCGAACCTCACAATCCCAAGGATTCATTATTATCTGTGAGGCCCTAAACCCCACTGATCGAGCCTCCATAATCCCAAAGATTCATTAATATCTGTGAGATCCTAAACCCCACTGATCGAACCTCATAATTCCAAAGAATCACTATTATCTGTGAGACCCTATCCACAACTGATCGAACCTCATAATCCCAAAGATTCACTGTTAACTGTGAGACCCTAACCCCCACTGATTGAACCTCATAATCCCAGAGATTCACTATGAACTGCGAGACCCTAAACCCCACTGATCGAAACCTCATAATCCCAGAGATTCACTATTATCTGTGAGACTTTAATCCCACTGATCGAACCTCAAAATCCCAGGATTCACTATTATCTGTGAGACACTAAACCCCACTGATCGAACCTCATAATTCCAAAGAATCACTATTATCTGTGAGACCCTAACCCCACCTGATTGAACCTCATAATCCAAGAGATTCACTATTATCTGTGACCCCAAACCTCCCTCATCGTATCTCATAATCCAAAGATTCACTATTATCTGTGCCACTAAACCCCACTGATCATAACCTCATAACCCCCAAAGATTCACTAATATCTGCGAGATCCTAAACCCCACTGATCGAACCTCATAATCCCAAACATTCACTAATATCTGTGACACTAAACCCCACTGATCAAACCACATAACCCCAAAGATTCACTATTATCTGTGAGACCCTAAACCTCACTGATCGAACCTCATAATCCAAAGATTCACTATTTATCTGTGAGACCGTAACCCCACTGATCGAACCTCATAATCCAAAGATATCACTATTATCTGTGAGACCGTAACCCCACTGATCGAACCTCATAATCCAAAGATTCACTATTATCTGTGAGACCCCTATACCCCCACTGATCGAACCTCATAATCCAGAGATTCACATTTATCTGTGAGACCCCTAAACCTCACTGATCGAACCTCATAATACAAAGATTCACTGTTATCGGTGATAGCCTAACCCCACTGATTGAACCTCATAATCCAAAGATTCACTATTATCTGTGAGACCATAAACCCAACTGATAGAACCTCATCATCCCAAAGAAACAGTATTATCGGTGAGATCCGAACCCCACTGATCGAACCTCATAATCCAAAGATTCACTATTATCTGTGAGACCCTATACCCCACTGATCGAACCTCATAATCCCAGAGATTCACTATTATCTGTGAGACCCTAAACCACACTGATCGAACCTCATAATACAAAGATTCACTGTATCTGTGATAGCCTAACCCCACTGATTGAACCTTCATAATCCAAAGATTCACTATTATCTGTGAGACCATAAACCCAACTGATAGAACCTCATCATCCCAAAGAAACAGTATTATCGGTGAGATCCGAACCCCAATGATCGAGCCTCATAATCCCAAAGATTCATTAATATCTGTGAGACCCCAAAACCCCACTGATCGAAGCTCATAATCCAACGATTCACTATTATCTGTGAGACCCTAAACCCACTGATCGAACCTCATAATTCCAAAGAATCACTATTATCTGTGAGACCCTAACCCCACCTGATTGTAACCTCATAATCCAAGAGATTCACTATTATCTGTGAGACCCCCAAACCTCCCTCATCGTATCTCATAATCCAAAGATTCACTATTATCTGTGAGACCATAAACCCAACTGACAGAACCTCATAATCCCAAAGAACAGTATTATAGTTGAGATCCTAACCCCAATGATCGAGCCTCATAATCCCAAAGATTCACTATTATCTCTGAGACCATAAACCCCACAGATCGAACCTCATAATTCCAAAAATCACTATTAACTGTGAGGACCCTAAACCGCATTGATAGAACCTCATAAATCCCAAAGAAACAGTATTACAGGTGAGATCCTAACCCCAATGATCGAGCCTCATAATCCCAAAGATTCATTAATATCTGTGAGATCCTAATACCCACTGATCGAACCTCATAATCCCAAGGATTCACTATCATCTGTGAGACCCTAACCCCACTGATTGAACCTCATAATCCAATGATTCACTATTATCTGTGAGACCATAAACCCAACTGATAGAACCTCATAATCCCAAAGAAACAGTATTATAGTTGAGATCCTAACCGCAATGATCGAGCCTCATAATCCCAAAGATTCATTAATATCTGTGAGATCCTAATCCCCACTGATCGAACCTCATAATCCCAAGGATTCACTATTATCTGTGACCCTAAACCCCATCTGATCGAACCTCATAATTCCAAAGAATCACTATTATCTGTGAGACCCTAACCACAACTGATCGAACCTCATAATCCCAAAGATTCACTGTTAACTGTGAGACCCTAACCCCCAACTGATTGAACCTCATAATCCCAGAGATTCACTATTAACTGCGAGACCCTAAACCCCACTGATCGAACCTCATAATCCCAGAGATTCACTATTATCTGTGAGACTTTAAATCCCACTGATCGAACCTCAAAATCCCAAGGATTCACTATTATCTGTGAGACACTAAACCCCACTGATCGAACCTCATAATTCCAAAGAATCACTATTATCTGTGAGACCCTAACCCCACCTGATTGAACCTCATAATCCAAGAGATTCACTATTATCTGTGAGACCCCAAACCTCCCTCATCGTACCTCATAATCCAAAGATTCACTATTATCTGTGACACTAAACCCCACTGATCAAACCTCATAACCCCAAAGATTCACTAATATCTGCGAGATCCTAAACCCCACTGATCGAACCTCATAATCCAAACATTCACTAATATCTGTGACACTAAACCCCACTGAACAAACCACATAACCCCAAAGATTCACTATTATCTGTGAGACCCTAAACCTCACTGATCGAACCTCATAATCCAAAGATTCACTATTATCTGTGAGACCGTAACCCCACTGATCGAACCTCATAATCCAAAGATTCACTATTATCTGTGAGACCCTATACCCCACTGATCGAACCTCATAATCCCAGAGATTCTCTATTATCTGTGAGACCCTAAACCTCACTGATCGAACCTCATAATACAAAGATTCACTGTTATCTGTGAGAGCCTAACCCCACTGATTGAACCTCATAATCCAAAGATTCACTATTATCTGTGAGACCATAAACCCAACTGATAGAACCTCATCATCCCAAAGAAACAGTATTATCGGTGAGATCCGAACCCCAATGATCGAGCCTCATAATCCCAAAGATTCATTAATATCTGTGAGACCCTAAACCCCACTGATCGAAGCTCATAATCCAAAGATTCACTATTATCTGTGAGACCCTAAACCCCACTGATCGAACCTCACAATCCCAAGGATTCACTATTATCTGTGAGGCCCTAAACCCCACTGATCGATCCTCATAATTCCAAAGATTCAATGTTATCTCTGAGACCCTAACCCCACTGATTGAACCTCATAATCCCAAGATTCACTATTATCTGTGAGACCATAAACCCAACTGACAGAACCTCCTAATCCCAAAGAAACAGTATTATAGTTGAGATCCTAACCCCAATGATCGAGCCTCATAATCCCAAGGATTCACTATTATCTCTGAGACCATAAACCCCACAGATCGAACCTCATAATTCCAAAAAATCACTATTAACTGTGAGACCCTTAACCGCATTGATAGAACCTCATAATCCCAAGGAATCACTATTATCTGTGAGGCCCTAAACCCCACTGATAGAACCTCATAATCCCAAAGAAACAGTATTATAGGTGAGATCCTAACCCCAATGATCGAGCCTGATAATCCCAAAGATTCATTAATATCTGTGAGATCCTAATACCCACTGATCGAACCTCATAATCCCAAGGATTCACTATCATCTGTGAGACCCTAAACCGCCCTGATCGAACCTCATAATCCAAATATTCACTATTATCAGTGAGACAATAACCCCCACAGATCGAACCTGAAAATCCCAAAGAAATCACTAATATTTGTGACATCCTAACCCCCACTGATCGAACCTCAAAATCCCAAAGAATCACTATTATCTGTGAGACCCTAACCCCACCTTATTGAACCTCATAATCCAAGAGATTCACTATTATCTGTGAGACCCCAAACCTCCCTCATCGTATCTCATAATCCAAAGATTCACTATTATCTGTGACACTAAACCCAACTGATCAAACCTCATAACCCCAAAGATTCAATAATATCTGCGAGATCCTAAACCCCACTGATCGAACCTCATAATCCAAACATTCACTAATATCTGTGACAATAAACCCCACTGATCAAACCACATAACCCCAAAGATTCACTATTATCTGTGAGGCCCTAAACCTCACTGATCAAACCTCATAATCCAAAGATTCACTATTATCTGTGAGACCGTACCCCACTGATCGAACCTCATAATCCAAAGATTCACTATTATCTGTGAGACCCTATACCCCACTGATCGAACCTCATAATCCCAGAGATTCACTGTTATCTGTGAGAGCCTAACCCCACTGATTGAACCTCATAATCCAAAGATTCACTATTATCTGTGAGACCATAAACCCAACTGACAGAACCTCATAATCCCAAGGATTCACTATTATCTGTGAGGCCCTAAACCCCACTGATCGATCCTCATAATTCCAAAGATTCAATGTTATCTCTGAGACCCTAACCCCACTGATTGAACCTCATAATCCCAAGATTCACTATTATCTGTGAGACCATAAACCCAACTGACAGAACCTCATAATCCCAAAGAAACAGTATTATAGTTGAGATCCTAACCCCAATGATCGAGCCTCATAATCCCAAGGATTCACTATTATCTCTGAGACCATAAACCCCACAGATCGAACCTCATAATTCCAAAAAATCACTATTAACTGTGAGACCCTTAACCGCATTGATAGAACCTCATAATCCCAAGGAATCACTATTATCTGTGAGGCCCTAAACCCCACTGATAAAACCTCATAATCCCAAAGAAACAGTATTATAGGTGAGATCCTAACCCCAATGATCGAGCCTCATAATGCCAAAGATTCATTAATATCTGTGAGATCCTAATACCCACTGATCGAACCTCATAATCCCAAGGATTCACTATCATCTGTGAGACCCTAAACCGCCCTGATCGAACCTCATAATCCAAATATTCACTATTATCAGTGAGACAATAACCCCCACAGATCGAACCTCAAAATCCCAAAGAATCACTATTATCTGTGAGACACTAAACCCCCACTGATCGAACCTCATAATTCCAAAGAATCACTATTATCTGTGAGACCCTAACCCCACCTGATTGAACCTCATAATCCAAGAGATTCACTATTATCTGTGAGACCCCAAACCTCCCTCATCGTATCTCATAATCCAAAGATTCACTATTATCTGTGACACTAAACCCCACTGATCAAACCTCATAACCCCAAAGATTCACTAATATCTGCGAGATCCTAAACCCCCACTGATCGAACCTCATAATCCAAAGATTTACTAATATCTGTGACACTAAACCCCACTGATCAAACCACATAACCCCAAAGATTCACTATTATCTGTGAGACCCTAAACCTCACTGATCGAACCTCATAATCCCAGAGATTCACTATTATCTGTGAGACCCTAAACCTCACTGATCGAACCTCATAATACAAAGATTCACTGTTATCTGTGAGACCCTAACCCCACTGATTGAACCTCATAATCCAAAGATTCACTATTATCTGTGAGACCATAAACCCAACTGATAGAACCTCATCATCCCAAAGAAACAGTATTATCGGTGAGATCCGAACCCCAATGATCGAGCCTCATAATCCCAAAGATTCATTAATATCTGTGAGACCCTAAACCCCACTGATCGAAGCTCATAATCCAAAGATTCACTATTATCTGTGAGACCCTAAACCCCACTGATTGAACCGCATAATCCAAAGATTCACTATTATCTGTGAGACCCTAAACCCCACTGATCGAACCTCATAATCCCAGAGATTCACTATTATCTGTGAGACTTTAAATCCCACTGATCGAACCTCACAATCCCAAGGATTCACTATTATCTGAGAGGCCCTAAACCCCACTGATCGAGCCTCATAATCCCAAAGATTCATTAATATCTGTGAGATCCTAAACCCCACTGATCGAACCTCATAATTCCAAAGAATCACTATTATCTGTGAGGCCCTATCTACAACTGATCGAACCTCATAATCCCAAAGATTCACTGTTAACTGTGAGACCCTAACCCCACTGATTGAACCTCATAATCCCAGAGATTCACTATGAACTGCGAGACCCTAAACCCCACTGATCGAACCTCATAATCCCAGAGATTCACTATTATCTGTGAGACTTTAAATCCCACTGATCGAACCTCAAAATCCCAAGGATTCACTATTATCTGTGAGACACTAAACCCCACTGATCGAACCTCATAATTCCAAAGAATCACTATTATCTGTGAGACCCTAACCCCACCTGATTGAACCTCATAATCCAAGAGATTCACTATTATCTGTGAGACCCCAAACCTCCCTCATCGTATCTCATAATCCAAAGATTCACTATTATCTGTGACACTAAACCCCACTGATCAAACCTCATAACCCCAAAGATTCACTAATATCTGCGAGATCCTAAACCCCACTGATCGAACCTCATAATCCAAACATTCACTAATATCTGTGACACTAAACCCCACTGATCAAAACCACATAACCCCAAAGATTCACTATTATCTGTGAGACCCTAAACCTCACTGATCGAACCTCATAATCCAAAGATTCACTATTATCTGTGAGACCGTAACCCCAGTGATCGAACCTCATAATCCAAAGATTCACTATTATCTGTGAGACCCTATACCCCACTGATCGAACCTCATAATCCCAGAGATTCACTATTATCTGTGAGACCCTAAACCTCACTGATCGAACCTCATAATACAAAGATTCACTGTTATCTGTGATAGCCTAACCCCACTGATTGAACCTCATAATCCCAAGATTCACTATTATCTGTGAGACCATAAACCCAACTGACAGAACCTCATAATCCCAAAGAAACAGTATTATAGTTGAGATCCTAACCCCAATGATCGAGCCTCATAATCCCAAGGATTCACTATTATCTCTGAGACCATAAACCCCACAGATCGAACCTCATAATTCCAAAAAAATCACTATTAACTGTGAGACCCTTAACCGCATTGATAGAACCTCATAATCCCAAGGAATCACTATTATCTGTGAGGCCCTAAACCCCACTGATAGAACCTCATAATCCCAAAGAAACAGTATTATAGGTGAGATCCTAACCCCAATGATCGAGCCTCATAATGCCAAAGATTCATTAATATCTGTGAGATCCTAATACCCACTGATCGAACCTCATAATCCCAAGGATTCACTATCATCTGTGAGACCCTAAACCGCCCTGATCGAACCTCATAATCCAAATATTCACTATTATCAGTGAGACAATAACCCCCACAGATCGAACCTCAAAATCCCAAAGAATCACTATTATCTGTGAGACACTAAACCCCACTGATCGAACCTCATAATTCCAAAGAATCACTATTATCTGTGAGACCCTAACCCCACCTGATTGAACCTCATAGTCCAAGAGATTCACTATTATCTGTGAGACCCCAAACCTCCCTCATCGTATCTCATAATCCAAAGATTCACTATTATCTGTGACACTAAACCCCACTGATCAAACCTCATAACCCCAAAGATTCACTAATATCTGCGAGATCCTAAACCCCACTGATCGAACCTCATAATCCAAAGATTTACTAATATCTGTGACACTAAACCCCACTGATCAAACCACATAACCCCAAAGATTCACTATTATCTGTGAGACCCTAAACCTCACTGATCGAACCTCATAATCCCAGAGATTCACTATTATCTGTGAGACCCTAAACCCCACTGATTGAACCGCATAATCCAAAGATTCACTATTATCTGTGAGACCCTAAACCCCACTGATCGAACCTCATAATCCCAGAGATTCACTATTATCTGTGAGACTTTAAATCCCACTGATCGAACCTCACAATCCCAAGGATTCACTATTATCTGTGAGGCCCTAAACCCCACTGATCGAGCCTCATAATCCCAAAGATTCATTAATATCTGTGAGATCCTAAACCCCACTGATCGAACCTCATAATTCCAAAGAATCACTATTATCTGTGAGGCCCTATCCACAACTGATCGAACCTCATAATCCCAAAGATTCACTGTTAACTGTGAGACCCTAACCCCCACTGATTGAACCTCATAATCCCAGAGATTCACTATTATCTGTGACACTAAACCCCACTGACAGAACCTCATAATCCCAAAGAAACAGTATTATAGTTGAGATCCTAACCCCAATGATCGAGCCTCATAATCCCAAGGATTCACTATTATCTCTGAGACCATAAACCCCACAGATCGAACCTCATAATTCCAAAAAATCACTATTAACTGTGAGACCCTTAACCGCATTGATAGAACCTCATAATCCCAAGGAATCACTATTATCTGTGAGGCCCTAAACCCCACTGATAGAACCTCATAATCCCAAAGAAACAGTATTATAGGTGAGATCCTAACCCCAATGATCGAGCCTCATAATCCCAAAGATTCATTAATATCTGTGAGATCCTAATACACAATGATCGAAACTCATAATCCCAAGGATTCACTATCATCTGTGAGACCCTAAACCGCCCTGATCGAACCTCATAATCCAAATATTCACTATTATCAGTGAGACAATAACCCCCACAGATCGAACCTGAAAATCCCAAAGAATCACTAATATTTGTGACATCCTAACCCCCACTGATCGAACCTCAAAATCCCAAAGAATCACTATTATCTGTGAGACACTAAACCCCACTGATCGAACCTCATAATTCCAAAGAATCACTATTATCTGTGAGACCCTAACCCCACCTGATTGAACCTCATAATCCAAGAGATTCACTATTATCTGTGAGACCCCAAACCTCCCTCATCGTATCTCATAATCCAAAGATTCACTATTATCTGTGACACTAAACCCCACTGATCAAACCTCATAACCCCAAAGATTCACTAATATCTGCGAGATCCTAAACCCCACTGATCGAACCTCATAATCCAAAGATTCACTAATATCTGTGACACTAAACCCCACTGATCAAACCACATAACCCCAAAGATTCACTATTATCTGTGAGACCCTAAACCTCACTGATCGAACCTCATAATCCCAGAGATTCACTATTATCTGTGAGACCCTAAACCTCACTGATCGAACCTCATAATACAAAGATTCACTGTTATCTGTGAGACCCTAACCCCACTGATTGAACCTCATAATCCAAAGATTCACTATTATCTGTGAGACCATAAACCCAACTGATAGAACCTCATCATCCCAAAGAAACAGTATTATCGGTGAGATCCGAACCCCAATGATCGAGCCTCATAATCCCAAAGATTCATTAATATCTGTGAGACCCTAAACCCCACTGATCGAAGCTCATAATCCAAAGATTCACTATTATCTGTGAGACCCTAAACCCCACTGATTGAACCTCATAATCCAAAGATTCACTATTATCTGTGAGACCCTAAACCCCACTGATCGAACCTCATAATCCCAGAGATTCACTATTATCTGTGAGACCCTAAACCCCACTGATCGAACCTCATAATCCCAGAGATTCACTATTAACTGCGAGACCCTAAACCCCACTGATCGAACCTCATAATCCCAGAGATTCACTATTATCTGTGAGACTTTAAATCCCACTGATCGAACCTCAAAATCCCAAGGATTCACTATTATCTGTGAGACACTAAACCCCACTGATCGAACCTCATAATTCCAAAGAATCACTATTATCTGTGAGACCCTAACCCCACCTGATTGAACCTCATAATCCAAGAGATTCACTATTATCTGTGAGACCCCAAACCTCCCTCATCGTATCTCATAATCCAAAGATTCACTATTATCTGTGACACTAAACCCCACTGATCAAACCTCACAACCCCAAAGATTCACTAATATCTGCGAGATCCTAAACCCCACTGATCGAACCTCATAATCCAAACATTCACTAATATCTGTGACACTAAACCCCACTGATCAAACCACATAACCCCAAAGATTCACTATTATCTGTGAGACCCTAAACCTCACTGATCGAACCTCATAATCCAAAGATTCACTATTCTCTGTGAGACCGTAACCCCACTGATCGAACCTCATAATCCAAAGATTCACTATTATCTGTGAGACCCTATACCCCACTGATCGAACCTCATAATCCCAGAGATTCACTATTATCTGTGAGACCCTAAACCTCACTGATCGAACCTCATAATACAAAGATTCACTGTTATCTGTGAGAGCCTAACCCCACTGATTGAACCTCATAATCCAAAGATTCACTATTATCTGTGAGACCATAAACCCAACTGATAGAACCTCATCATCCCAAAGAAACAGTATTATCGGTGAGATCCGAACCCCAATGATCGAGCCTCATAATCCCAAAGATTCATTAATATCTGTGAGACCCTAAACCCCACTGATCGTAGCTCATAATCCAAAGATTCACTATTATCTGTGAGACCCTAAACCCCACTGATCGAACCTCACAATCCCAAGGATTCACTATTATCTGTGAGGCCCTAAACCCCACTGATCGATCCTCATAATTCCAAAGATTCAATGTTATCTCTGAGACCCTAACCCCACTGATTGAACCTCATAATCCCAAGATTCACTATTATCTGTGAGACCATAAACCCAACTGACAGAACCTCATAATCCCAAAGAAACAGTATTATAGTTGAGATCCTAACCCCAATGATCGAGCCTCATAATCCCAAGGATTCACTATTATCTCTGAGACCATAAACCCCACAGATCGAACCTCATAATTCCAAAAAATCACTATTAACTGTGAGACCCTTAACCGCATTGATAGAACCTCATAATCCCAAGGAATCACTATTATCTGTGAGGCCCTAAACCCCACTGATAGAACCTCATAATCCCAAAGAAACAGTATTATAGGTGAGATCCTAACCCCAATGATCGAGCCTCATAATCCCAAAGATTCATTAATATCTGTGAGATCCTAATACCCAATGATCGAAACTCATAATCCCAAGGATTCACTATCATCTGTGAGACCCTAAACCGCCCTGACCGAACCTCATAATCCAAATATTCACTATTATCAGTGAGACAATAACCCCCACAGATCGAACCTGAAAATCCCAAAGAATCACTAATATTTGTGACATCCTAACCCCCACTGATCGAACCTCAAAATCCCAAAGAATCACTATTATCTGTGAGACACTAAACCCCACTGATCGAACCTCATAATTCCAAAGAATCACTATTATCTGTGAGACCCTAACCCCACCTGATTGAACCTCATAATCCAAGAGATTCACTATTATCTGTGAGACCCCAAACCTCCCTCATCGTATCTCATAATCCAAAGATTCACTATTATCTGTGACACTAAACCCCACTGATCAAACCTCATAACCCCAAAGATTCACTAATATCTGCGAGATCCTAAACCCCACTGATCGAACCTCATAATCCAAAGATTCACTAATATCTGTGACACTAAACCCCACTGATCAAACCACATAACCCCAAAGATTCACTATTATCTGTGAGACCCTAAACCTCACTGATCGAACCTCATAATCCCAGAGATTCACAATTATCTGTGAGACCCTAAACCTCACTGATCGAACCTCATAATACAAAGATTCACTGTTATCTGTGAGACCCTAACCCCACTGATTGAACCTCATAATCCAAAGATTCACTATTATCTGTGAGACCATAAACCCAACTGATAGAACCTCATCATCCCAAAGAAACAGTATTATCGGTGAGTTCCGAACCCCAATGATCGAGCCTCATAATCCCAAAGATTCATTAATATCTGTGAGACCCTAAACCCCACTGATCGAAGCTCATAATCCAAAGA
The DNA here is from genome assembly GCF_048418815.1 of Hemitrygon akajei. Lineage (NCBI taxonomy): Eukaryota > Metazoa > Chordata > Chondrichthyes > Myliobatiformes > Dasyatidae > Hemitrygon > Hemitrygon akajei. The sequence continues at coordinate 106,259,602 of NC_133126.1, forward strand.
TTCACTATTATCTGTGAGACCCTAAACCCCACTGATTGAACCTCATAATCCAAAGATTCACTATTATCTGTGAGAACCCTAAACCCCACTGATCGAACCTCATAATCCCAGAGATTCACTATTATCTGTGAGACTTTAAATCCCACTGATCGAACCTCACAATCCCAAGGATTCACTATTATCTGTGAGGCCCTAAACCCCACTGATCGAGCCTCATAATCCCAAAGATTCATTAATATCTGTGAGATCCTAAACCCCACTGTTCGAACCTCATAATTCCAAAGAATCACTATTATCTGTGAGACCCTAACCCCCACTGATTGAACCTCATAATCCCAGAGATTCACTATGAACTGCGAGACCCTAAACCCCACTGATCGAACCTCATAATCCCAGAGATTCACTATTATCTGTGAGACTTTAAATCCCACTGATCGAACCTCAAAATCCCAAGGATTCACTATTATCTGTGAGACACTAAACCCCACTGATCGAACCTCATAATTCCAAAGAATCACTATTATCTGTGAGACCCTAACCCCACCTGATTGAACCTCATAATCCAAGAGATTCACTATTATCTGTGAGACCCCAAACCTCCCTCATCGTATCTCATAATCCAAAGATTCACTATTATCTGTGACACTAAACCCCACTGATCAAACCTCATAACCCCAAAGATTCACTAATATCTGCGAGATCCTAAACCCCACTGATCGAACCTCATAATCCAAACATTCACTAATATCTGTGACACTAAACCCCACTGATCAAACCACATAACCCCAAAGATTCACTATTATCTGTGAGACCCTAAACCTCACTGATCGAACCTCATAATCCAAAGATTCACTATTATCTGTGAGACCGTAACCCCACTGATCGAACCTCATAATCCAAAGATTCACTATTATCTGTGAGACCCTATACCCCACTGATCGAACCTCATAATCCCAGAGATTCACTATTATCTGTGAGACCCTAAACCTCACTGATCGAACCTCATAATACAAAGATTCACTGTTATCGGTGATAGCCTAACCCCACTGATTGAACCTCATAATCCAAAGATTCACTATTATCTGTGAGACCATAAACCCAACTGATAGAACCTCATCATCCCAAAGAAACAGTATTATCGGTGAGATCCGAACCCCACTGATCGAACCTCATAATCCAAAGATTCACTATTATCTGTGAGACCCTATACCCCACTGATCGAACCTCATAATCCCAGAGATTCACTATTATCTGTGAGACCCTAAACCTCACTGTTCGAACCTCATAATACAAAGATTCACTGTTATCTGAGATAGCCTAACCCCACTGATTGAACCTCATAATCCAAAGATTCACTATTATCTGTGAGACCATAAACCCAACTGATAGAACCTCATCATCCCAAAGAAACAGTATTATCGGTGAGATCCGAACCCCAATGATCGAGCCTCATAATCCCAAAGATTCATTAATATCTGTGAGACCCAAAACCCCACTGATCGAAGCTCATAATCCAAAGATTCACTATTATCTGTGAGACCCTAAACCCCACTGATCGAACCTCATAATTCCAAAGAATCACTATTATCTGTGAGACCCTAACCCCACCTGATTGAACCTCATAATCCAAGAGATTCACTATTATCTGTGAGACCCCAAACCTCCCTCATCGTATCTCATAATCCAAAGATTCACTATTATCTGTGAGACCATAAACCCAACTGACAGAACCTCATAATCCCAAAGAAACAGTATTATAGTTGAGATCCTAACCCCAATGATCGAGCCTCATAATCCCAAAGATTCACTATTATCTCTGAGACCATAAACCCCACAGATCGAACCTCATAATTCCAAAAAATCACTATTAACTGTGAGACCCTAAACCGCATTGATAGAACCTCATAATCCCAAAGAAACAGTATTACAGGTGAGATCCTAACCCCAATGATCGAGCCTCATAATCCCAAAGATTCATTAATATCTGTGAGATCCTAATACCCACTGATCGAACCTCATAATCCCAAGGATTCACTATCATCTGTGAGACCCTAACCCCACTGATTGAACCTCATAATCCAATGATTCACTATTATCTGTGAGACCATAAACCCAACTGATAGAACCTCATAATCCCAAAGAAACAGTATTATAGTTGAGATCCTAACCGCAATGATCGAGCCTCATAATCCCAAAGATTCATTAATATCTGTGAGATCCTAATCCCCACTGATCGAACCTCATAATCCCAAGGATTCACTATTATCTGTGAGACCCTAAACCCCACTGATCGAACCTCATAATTCCAAAGAATCACTATTATCTGTGAGACCCTAACCACAACTGATCGAACCTCATAATCCCAAAGATTCACTGTTAACTGTGAGACCCTAACCCCCACTGATTGAACCTCATAATCCCAGAGATTCACTATTAACTGCGAGACCCTAAACCCCACTGATCGAACCTCATAATCCCAGAGATTCACTATTATCTGTGAGACTTTAAATCCCACTGATCGAACCTCAAAATCCCAAGGATTCACTATTATCTGTGAGACACTAAACCCCACTGATCGAACCTCATAATTCCAAAGAATCACTATTATCTGTGAGACCCTAACCCCACCTGATTGAACCTCATAATCCAAGAGATTCACTATTATCTGTGAGACCCTAAACCTCCCTCATCGTACCTCATAATCCAAAGATTCACTATTATCTGTGACACTAAACCCCACTGATCAAACCTCATAACCCCAAAGATTCACTAATATCTGCGAGATCCTAAACCCCACTGATCGAACCTCATAATCCAAACATTCACTAATATCTGTGACACTAAACCCCACTGAACAAACCACATAACCCCAAAGATTCACTATTATCTGTGAGACCCTAAACCTCACTGATCGAACCTCATAATCCAAAGATTCACTATTATCTGTGAGACCGTAACCCCACTGATCGAACCTCATAATCCAAAGATTCACTATTATCTGTGAGACCCTATACCCCACTGATCGAACCTCATAATCCCAGAGATTCTCTATTATCTGTGAGACCCTAAACCTCACTGATCGAACCTCATAATACAAAGATTCACTGTTATCTGTGAGAGCCTAACCCCACTGATTGAACCTCATAATCCAAAGATTCACTATTATCTGTGAGACCATAAACCCAACTGATAGAACCTCATCATCCCAAAGAAACAGTATTATCGGTGAGATCCGAACCCCAATGATCGAGCCTCATAATCCCAAAGATTCATTAATATCTGTGAGACCCTAAACCCCACTGTTCGAACCTCATAATTCCAAAGAATCACTATTATCTGTGAGACCCTATCCACAACTGATCGAACCTCATAATCCCAAAGATTCACTGTTAACTGTGAGACCCTAACCCCCACTGATTGAACCTCATAATCCCAGAGATTCACTATGAACTGCGAGACCCTAAACCCCACTGATCGAACCTCATAATCCCAGAGATTCACTATTATCTGTGAGACTTTAAATCCCACTGATCGAACCTCAAAATCCCAAGGATTCACTATTATCTGTGAGACACTAAACCCCACTGATCGAACCTCATAATTCCAAAGAATCACTATTATCTGTGAGACCCTAACCCCACCTGATTGAACCTCATAATCCAAGAGATTCACTATTATCTGTGAGACCCCAAACCTCCCTCATCGTATCTCATAATCCAAAGATTCACTATTATCTGTGACACTAAACCCCACTGATCAAACCTCATAACCCCAAAGATTCACTAATATCTGCGAGATCCTAAACCCCACTGATCGAACCTCATAATCCAAACATTCACTAATATCTGTGACACTAAACCCCACTGATCAAACCACATAACCCCAAAGATTCACTATTATCTGTGAGACCCTAAACCTCACTGATCGAACCTCATAATCCAAAGATTCACTATTATCTGTGAGACCGTAACCCCACTGATCGAACCTCATAATCCAAAGATTCACTATTATCTGTGAGACCCTATACCCCACTGATCGAACCTCATAATCCCAGAGATTCACTATTATCTGTGAGACCCTAAACCTCACTGATCGAACCTCATAATACAAAGATTCACTGTTATCGGTGATAGCCTAACCCCACTGATTGAACCTCATAATCCAAAGATTCACTATTATCTGTGAGACCATAAACCCAACTGATAGAACCTCATCATCCCAAAGAAACAGTATTATCGGTGAGATCCGAACCCCACTGATCGAACCTCATAATCCAAAGATTCACTATTATCTGTGAGACCCTATACCCCACTGATCGAACCTCATAATCCCAGAGATTCACTATTATCTGTGAGACCCTAAACCTCACTGATCGAACCTCATAATACAAAGATTCACTGTTATCTGAGATAGCCTAACCCCACTGATTGAACCTCATAATCCAAAGATTCACTATTATCTGTGAGACCATAAACCCAACTGATAGAACCTCATCATCCCAAAGAAACAGTATTATCGGTGAGATCCGAACCCCAATGATCGAGCCTCATAATCCCAAAGATTCATTAATATCTGTGAGACCCAAAACCCCACTGATCGAAGCTCATAATCCAAAGATTCACTATTATCTGTGAGACCCTAAACCCCACTGATCGAACCTCATAATTCCAAAGAATCACTATTATCTGTGAGACCCTAACCCCACCTGATTGAACCTCATAATCCAAGAGATTCACTATTATCTGTGAGACCCCAAACCTCCCTCATCGTATCTCATAATCCAAAGATTCACTATTATCTGTGAGACCATAAACCCAACTGACAGAACCTCATAATCCCAAAGAAACAGTATTATAGTTGAGATCCTAACCCCAATGATCGAGCCTCATAATCCCAAAGATTCACTATTATCTCTGAGACCATAAACCCCACAGATCGAACCTCATAATTCCAAAAAATCACTATTAACTGTGAGACCCTAAACCGCATTGATAGAACCTCATAATCCCAAAGAAACAGTATTACAGGTGAGATCCTAACCCCAATGATCGAGCCTCATAATCCCAAAGATTCATTAATATCTGTGAGATCCTAATACCCACTGATCGAACCTCATAATCCCAAGGATTCACTATCATCTGTGAGACCCTAACCCCACTGATTGAACCTCATAATCCAATGATTCACTATTATCTGTGAGACCATAAACCCAACTGATAGAACCTCATAATCCCAAAGAAACAGTATTATAGTTGAGATCCTAACCGCAATGATCGAGCCTCATAATCCCAAAGATTCATTAATATCTGTGAGATCCTAATCCCCACTGATCGAACCTCATAATCCCAAGGATTCACTATTATCTGTGAGACCCTAAACCCCACTGATCGAACCTCATAATTCCAAAGAATCACTATTATCTGTGAGACCCTAACCACAACTGATCGAACCTCATAATCCCAAAGATTCACTGTTAACTGTGAGACCCTAACCCCCACTGATTGAACCTCATAATCCCAGAGATTCACTATTAACTGCGAGACCCTAAACCCCACTGATCGAACCTCATAATCCCAGAGATTCACTATTATCTGTGAGACTTTAAATCCCACTGATCGAACCTCAAAATCCCAAGGATTCACTATTATCTGTGAGACACTAAACCCCACTGATCGAACCTCATAATTCCAAAGAATCACTATTATCTGTGAGACCCTAACCCCACCTGATTGAACCTCATAATCCAAGAGATTCACTATTATCTGTGAGACCCCAAACCTCCCTCATCGTACCTCATAATCCAAAGATTCACTATTATCTGTGACACTAAACCCCACTGATCAAACCTCATAACCCCAAAGATTCACTAATATCTGCGAGATCCTAAACCCCACTGATCGAACCTCATAATCCAAACATTCACTAATATCTGTGACACTAAACCCCACTGAACAAACCACATAACCCCAAAGATTCACTATTATCTGTGAGACCCTAAACCTCACTGATCGAACCTCATAATCCAAAGATTCACTATTATCTGTGAGACCGTAACCCCACTGATCGAAACTCATAATCCAAAGATTCACTATTATCTGTGAGACCCTATACCCCACTGATCGAACCTCATAATCCCAGAGATTCTCTATTATCTGTGAGACCCTAAACCTCACTGATCGAACCTCATAATACAAAGATTCACTGTTATCTGTGAGAGCCTAACCCCACTGATTGAACCTCATAATCCAAAGATTCACTATTATCTGTGAGACCATAAACCCAACTGATAGAACCTCATCATCCCAAAGAAACAGTATTATCGGTGAGATCCGAACCCCAATGATCGAGCCTCATAATCCCAAAGATTCATTAATATCTGTGAGACCCTAAACCCCACTGATCGAAGCTGATAATCCAAAGATTCACTATTATCTGTGAGACCCTAAACCCCACTGATCGAACCTCACAATCCCAAGGATTCACTATTATCTGTGAGGCCCTAAACCCCACTGATCGATCCTCATAATTCCAAAGATTCAATGTTATCTCTGAGACCCTAACCCCACTGATTGAACCTCATAATCCCAAGATTCACTATTATCTGTGAGACCATAAACCCAACTGACAGAACCTCCTAATCCCAAAGAAACAGTATTATAGTTGAGATCCTAACCCCAATGATCGAGCCTCATAATCCCAAGGATTCACTATTATCTCTGAGACCATAAACCCCACAGATCGAACCTCATAATTCCAAAAAATCACTATTAACTGTGAGACCCTTAACCGCATTGATAGAACCTCATAATCCCAAGGAATCACTATTATCTGTGAGGCCCTAAACCCCACTGATAGAACCTCATAATCCCAAAGAAACAGTATTATAGGTGAGATCCTAACCCCAATGATCGAGCCTGATAATCCCAAAGATTCATTAATATCTGTGAGATCCTAATACCCACTGATCGAACCTCATAATCCCAAGGATTCACTATCATCTGTGAGACCCTAAACCGCCCTGATCGAACCTCATAATCCAAATATTCACTATTATCAGTGAGACAATAACCCCCACAGATCGAACCTGAAAATCCCAAAGAATCACTAATATTTGTGACATCCTAACCCCCACTGATCGAACCTCAAAATCCCAAAGAATCACTATTATCTGTGAGACCCTAACCCCACCTTATTGAACCTCATAATCCAAGAGATTCACTATTATCTGTGAGACCCCAAACCTCCCTCATCGTATCTCATAATCCAAAGATTCACTATTATCTGTGACACTAAACCCAACTGATCAAACCTCATAACCCCAAAGATTCAATAATATCTGCGAGATCCTAAACCCCACTGATCGAACCTCATAATCCAAACATTCACTAATATCTGTGACACTAAACCCCACTGATCAAACCACATAACCCCAAAGATTCACTATTATCTGTGAGGCCCTAAACCTCACTGATCAAACCTCATAATCCAAAGATTCACTATTATCTGTGAGACCGTAACCCCACTGATCGAACCTCATAATCCAAAGATTCACTATTATCTGTGAGACCCTTTACCCCACTGATCGAACCTCATAATCCCAGAGATTCACTGTTATCTGTGAGAGCCTAACCCCACTGATTGAACCTCATAATCCAAAGATTCACTATTATCTGTGAGACCATAAACCCAACTGACAGAACCTCATAATCCCAAGGATTCACTATTATCTGTGAGGCCCTAAACCCCACTGATCGATCCTCATAATTCCAAAGATTCAATGTTATCTCTGAGACCCTAACCCCACTGATTGAACCTCATAATCCCAAGATTCACTATTATCTGTGAGACCATAAACCCAACTGACAGAACCTCATAATCCCAAAGAAACAGTATTATAGTTGAGATCCTAACCCCAATGATCGAGCCTCATAATCCCAAGGATTCACTATTATCTCTGAGACCATAAACCCCACAGATCGAACCTCATAATTCCAAAAAATCACTATTAACTGTGAGACCCTTAACCGCATTGATAGAACCTCATAATCCCAAGGAATCACTATTATCTGTGAGGCCCTAAACCCCACTGATAGAACCTCATAATCCCAAAGAAACAGTATTATAGGTGAGATCCTAACCCCAATGATCGAGCCTCATAATGCCAAAGATTCATTAATATCTGTGAGATCCTAATACCCACTGATCGAACCTCATAATCCCAAGGATTCACTATCATCTGTGAGACCCTAAACCGCCCTGATCGAACCTCATAATCCAAATATTCACTATTATCAGTGAGACAATAACCCCCACAGATCGAACCTCAAAATCCCAAAGAATCACTATTATCTGTGAGACACTAAACCCCACTGATCGAACCTCATAATTCCAAAGAATCACTATTATCTGTGAGACCCTAACCCCACCTGATTGAACCTCATAATCCAAGAGATTCACTATTATCTGTGAGACCCCAAACCTCCCTCATCGTATCTCATAATCCAAAGATTCACTATTATCTGTGACACTAAACCCCACTGATCAAACCTCATAACCCCAAAGATTCACTAATATCTGCGAGATCCTAAACCCCACTGATCGAACCTCATAATCCAAAGATTTACTAATATCTGTGACACTAAACCCCACTGATCAAACCACATAACCCCAAAGATTCACTATTATCTGTGAGACCCTAAACCTCACTGATCGAACCTCATAATCCCAGAGATTCACTATTATCTGTGAGACCCTAAACCTCACTGATCGAACCTCATAATACAAAGATTCACTGTTATCTGTGAGACCCTAACCCCACTGATTGAACCTCATAATCCAAAGATTCACTATTATCTGTGAGACCATAAACCCAACTGATAGAACCTCATCATCCCAAAGAAACAGTATTATCGGTGAGATCCGAACCCCAATGATCGAGCCTCATAATCCCAAAGATTCATTAATATCTGTGAGACCCTAAACCCCACTGATCGAAGCTCATAATCCAAAGATTCACTATTATCTGTGAGACCCTAAACCCCACTGATTGAACCGCATAATCCAAAGATTCACTATTATCTGTGAGACCCTAAACCCCACTGATCGAACCTCATAATCCCAGAGATTCACTATTATCTGTGAGACTTTAAATCCCACTGATCGAACCTCACAATCCCAAGGATTCACTATTATCTGTGAGGCCCTAAACCCCACTGATCGAGCCTCATAATCCCAAAGATTCATTAATATCTGTGAGATCCTAAACCCCACTGATCGAACCTCATAATTCCAAAGAATCACTATTATCTGTGAGGCCCTATCCACAACTGATCGAACCTCATAATCCCAAAGATTCACTGTTAACTGTGAGACCCTAACCCCCACTGATTGAACCTCATAATCCCAGAGATTCACTATGAACTGCGAGACCCTAAACCCCACTGATCGAACCTCATAATCCCAGAGATTCACTATTATCTGTGAGACTTTAAATCCCACTGATCGAACCTCAAAATCCCAAGGATTCACTATTATCTGTGAGACACTAAACCCCACTGATCGAACCTCATAATTCCAAAGAATCACTATTATCTGTGAGACCCTAACCCCACCTGATTGAACCTCATAATCCAAGAGATTCACTATTATCTGTGAGACCCCAAACCTCCCTCATCGTATCTCATAATCCAAAGATTCACTATTATCTGTGACACTAAACCCCACTGATCAAACCTCATAACCCCAAAGATTCACTAATATCTGCGAGATCCTAAACCCCACTGATCGAACCTCATAATCCAAACATTCACTAATATCTGTGACACTAAACCCCACTGATCAAACCACATAACCCCAAAGATTCACTATTATCTGTGAGACCCTAAACCTCACTGATCGAACCTCATAATCCAAAGATTCACTATTATCTGTGAGACCGTAACCCCACTGATCGAACCTCATAATCCAAAGATTCACTATTATCTGTGAGACCCTATACCCCACTGATCGAACCTCATAATCCCAGAGATTCACTATTATCTGTGAGACCCTAAACCTCACTGATCGAACCTCATAATACAAAGATTCACTGTTATCTGTGATAGCCTAACCCCACTGATTGAACCTCATAATCCCAAGATTCACTATTATCTGTGAGACCATAAACCCAACTGACAGAACCTCATAATCCCAAAGAAACAGTATTATAGTTGAGATCCTAACCCCAATGATCGAGCCTCATAATCCCAAGGATTCACTATTATCTCTGAGACCATAAACCCCACAGATCGAACCTCATAATTCCAAAAAATCACTATTAACTGTGAGACCCTTAACCGCATTGATAGAACCTCATAATCCCAAGGAATCACTATTATCTGTGAGGCCCTAAACCCCACTGATAGAACCTCATAATCCCAAAGAAACAGTATTATAGGTGAGATCCTAACCCCAATGATCGAGCCTGATAATCCCAAAGATTCATTAATATCTGTGAGATCCTAATACCCACTGATCGAACCTCATAATCCCAAGGATTCACTATCATCTGTGAGACCCTAAACCGCCCTGATCGAACCTCATAATCCAAATATTCACTATTATCAGTGAGACAATAACCCCCACAGATCGAACCTGAAAATCCCAAAGAATCACTAATATTTGTGACATCCTAACCCCCACTGATCGAACCTCAAAATCCCAAAGAATCACTATTATCTGTGAGACCCTAACCCCACCTTATTGAACCTCATAATCCAAGAGATTCACTATTATCTGTGAGACCCCAAACCTCCCTCATCGTATCTCATAATCCAAAGATTCACTATTATCTGTGACACTAAACCCAACTGATCAAACCTCATAACCCCAAAGATTCAATAATATCTGCGAGATCCTAAACCCCACTGATCGAACCTCATAATCCAAACATTCACTAATATCTGTGACACTAAACCCCACTGATCAAACCACATAACCCCAAAGATTCACTATTATCTGTGAGGCCCTAAACCTCACTGATCAAACCTCATAATCCAAAGATTCACTATTATCTGTGAGACCGTAACCCCACTGATCGAACCTCATAATCCAAAGATTCACTATTATCTGTGAGACCCTTTACCCCACTGATCGAACCTCATAATCCCAGAGATTCACTGTTATCTGTGAGAGCCTAACCCCACTGATTGAACCTCATAATCCAAAGATTCACTATTATCTGTGAGACCATAAACCCAACTGACAGAACCTCATAATCCCAAGGATTCACTATTATCTGTGAGGCCCTAAACCCCACTGATCGATCCTCATAATTCCAAAGATTCAATGTTATCTCTGAGACCCTAACCCCACTGATTGAACCTCATAATCCCAAGATTCACTATTATCTGTGAGACCATAAACCCAACTGACAGAACCTCATAATCCCAAAGAAACAGTATTATAGTTGAGATCCTAACCCCAATGATCGAGCCTCATAATCCCAAGGATTCACTATTATCTCTGAGACCATAAACCCCACAGATCGAACCTCATAATTCCAAAAAATCACTATTAACTGTGAGACCCTTAACCGCATTGATAGAACCTCATAATCCCAAGGAATCACTATTATCTGTGAGGCCCTAAACCCCACTGATAGAACCTCATAATCCCAAAGAAACAGTATTATAGGTGAGATCCTAACCCCAATGATCGAGCCTCATAATGCCAAAGATTCATTAATATCTGTGAGATCCTAATACCCACTGATCGAACCTCATAATCCCAAGGATTCACTATCATCTGTGAGACCCTAAACCGCCCTGATCGAACCTCATAATCCAAATATTCACTATTATCAGTGAGACAATAACCCCCACAGATCGAACCTCAAAATCCCAAAGAATCACTATTATCTGTGAGACACTAAACCCCACTGATCGAACCTCATAATTCCAAAGAATCACTATTATCTGTGAGACCCTAACCCCACCTGATTGAACCTCATAATCCAAGAGATTCACTATTATCTGTGAGACCCCAAACCTCCCTCATCGTATCTCATAATCCAAAGATTCACTATTATCTGTGACACTAAACCCCACTGATCAAACCTCATAACCCCAAAGATTCACTAATATCTGCGAGATCCTAAACCCCACTGATCGAACCTCATAATCCAAAGATTTACTAATATCTGTGACACTAAACCCCACTGATCAAACCACATAACCCCAAAGATTCACTATTATCTGTGAGACCCTAAACCTCACTGATCGAACCTCATAATCCCAGAGATTCACTATTATCTGTGAGACCCTAAACCTCACTGATCGAACCTCATAATACAAAGATTCACTGTTATCTGTGAGACCCTAACCCCACTGATTGAACCTCATAATCCAAAGATTCACTATTATCTGTGAGACCATAAACCCAACTGATAGAACCTCATCATCCCAAAGAAACAGTATTATCGGTGAGATCCGAACCCCAATGATCGAGCCTCATAATCCCAAAGATTCATTAATATCTGTGAGACCCTAAACCCCACTGATCGAAGCTCATAATCCAAAGATTCACTATTATCTGTGAGACCCTAAACCCCACTGATTGAACCGCATAATCCAAAGATTCACTATTATCTGTGAGACCCTAAACCCCACTGATCGAACCTCATAATCCCAGAGATTCACTATTATCTGTGAGACTTTAAATCCCACTGATCGAACCTCACAATCCCAAGGATTCACTATTATCTGTGAGGCCCTAAACCCCACTGATCGAGCCTCATAATCCCAAAGATTCATTAATATCTGTGAGATCCTAAACCCCACTGATCGAACCTCATAATTCCAAAGAATCACTATTATCTGTGAGGCCCTATCCACAACTGATCGAACCTCATAATCCCAAAGATTCACTGTTAACTGTGAGACCCTAACCCCCACTGATTGAACCTCATAATCCCAGAGATTCACTATGAACTGCGAGACCCTAAACCCCACTGATCGAACCTCATAATCCCAGAGATTCACTATTATCTGTGAGACTTTAAATCCCACTGATCGAACCTCAAAATCCCAAGGATTCACTATTATCTGTGAGACACTAAACCCCACTGATCGAACCTCATAATTCCAAAGAATCACTATTATCTGTGAGACCCTAACCCCACCTGATTGAACCTCATAATCCAAGAGATTCACTATTATCTGTGAGACCCCAAACCTCCCTCATCGTATCTCATAATCCAAAGATTCACTATTATCTGTGACACTAAACCCCACTGATCAAACCTCATAACCCCAAAGATTCACTAATATCTGCGAGATCCTAAACCCCACTGATCGAACCTCATAATCCAAACATTCACTAATATCTGTGACACTAAACCCCACTGATCAAACCACATAATCCCAGAGATTCACTATTATCTGTGAGACCCTAAACCTCACTGATCGAACCTCATAATACAAAGATTCACTGTTATCTGTGATAGCCTAACCCCACTGATTGAACCTCATAATCCCAAGATTCACTATTATCTGTGAGACCATAAACCCAACTGACAGAACCTCATAATCCCAAAGAAACAGTATTATAGTTGAGATCCTAACCCCAATGATCGAGCCTCATAATCCCAAGGATTCACTATTATCTCTGAGACCATAAACCCCACAGATCGAACCTCATAATTCCAAAAAATCACTATTAACTGTGAGACCCTTAACCGCATTGATAGAACCTCATAATCCCAAGGAATCACTATTATCTGTGAGGCCCTAAACCCCACTGATAGAACCTCATAATCCCAAAGAAACAGTATTATAGGTGAGATCCTAACCCCAATGATCGAGCCTCATAATGCCAAAGATTCATTAATATCTGTGAGATCCTAATACCCACTGATCGAACCTCATAATCCCAAGGATTCACTATCATCTGTGAGACCCTAAACCGCCCTGATCGAACCTCATAATCCAAATATTCACTATTATCAGTGAGACAATAACCCCCACAGATCGAACCTCAAAATCCCAAAGAATCACTATTATCTGTGAGACACTAAACCCCACTGATCGAACCTCATAATTCCAAAGAATCACTATTATCTGTGAGACCCTAACCCCACCTGATTGAACCTCATAGTCCAAGAGATTCACTATTATCTGTGAGACCCCAAACCTCCCTCATCGTATCTCATAATCCAAAGATTCACTATTATCTGTGACACTAAACCCCACTGATCAAACCTCATAACCCCAAAGATTCACTAATATCTGCGAGATCCTAAACCCCACTGATCGAACCTCATAATCCAAAGATTTACTAATATCTGTGACACTAAACCCCACTGATCAAACCACATAACCCCAAAGATTCACTATTATCTGTGAGACCCTAAACCTCACTGATCGAACCTCATAATCCCAGAGATTCACTATTATCTGTGAGACCCTAAACCTCACTGATCGAACCTCATAATACAAAGATTCACTGTTATCTGTGAGACCCTAACCCCACTGATTGAACCTCATAATCCAAAGATTCACTATTATCTGTGAGACCATAAACCCAACTGATAGAACCTCATCATCCCAAAGAAACAGTATTATCGGTGAGATCCGAACCCCAATGATCGAGCCTCATAATCCCAAAGATTCATTAATATCTGTGAGACCCTAAACCCCACTGATCGAAGCTCATAATCCAAAGATTCACTATTATCTGTGAGACCCTAAACCCCACTGATTGAACCGCATAATCCAAAGATTCACTATTATCTGTGAGACCCTAAACCCCACTGATCGAACCTCATAATCCCAGAGATTCACTATTATCTGTGAGACTTTAAATCCCACTGATCGAACCTCACAATCCCAAGGATTCACTATTATCTGTGAGGCCCTAAACCCCACTGATCGAGCCTCATAATCCCAAAGATTCATTAATATCTGTGAGATCCTAAACCCCACTGATCGAACCTCATAATTCCAAAGAATCACTATTATCTGTGAGGCCCTATCCACAACTGATCGAACCTCATAATCCCAAAGATTCACTGTTAACTGTGAGACCCTAACCCCCACTGATTGAACCTCATAATCCCAGAGATTCACTATGAACTGCGAGACCCTAAACCCCACTGATCGAACCTCATAATCCCAGAGATTCACTATTATCTGTGAGACTTTAAATCCCACTGATCGAACCACAAAATCCCAAGGATTCACTATTATCTGTGAGACACTAAACCCCACTGATCGAACCTCATAATTCCAAAGAATCACTATTATCTGTGAGACCCTAACCCCACCTGATTGAACCTCATAATCCAAGAGATTCACTATTATCTGTGAGACCCCAAACCTCCCTCATCGTATCTCATAATCCAAAGATTCACTATTATCTGTGACACTAAACCCCACTGATCAAACCTCATAACCCCAAAGATTCACTAATATCTGCGAGATCCTAAACCCCACTGATCGAACCTCATAATCCAAAGATTCACTAATATCTGTGACACTAAACCCCACTGATCAAACCACATAACCCCAAAGATTCACTATTATCTGTGAGACCCTAAACCTCACTGATCGAACCTCATAATCCAAAGATTCACTATTATCTGTGAGACCCTAAACCTCACTGATCGAACCTCATAATACAAAGATTCACTGTTATCTGTGATAGCCTAACCCCACTGATTGAACCTCATAATCCAAAGATTCACTATTATCTGTGAGACCATAAACCCAACTGATAGAACCTCATCATCCCAAAGAAACAGTATTATCGGTGAGATCCGAACCCCAATGATCGAGCCTCATTATCCCAAAGATTCATTAATATCTGTGAGACCCTAAACCCCACTGATCGAACCTCATAATCCAAAGATTCACTATTATCTGTGAGACCCTAAACCCCACTGATCGAACCTCACAATCCCAAGGATTCACTATTATCTGTGAGGCCCTAAACCCCACTGATCGATCCTCATAATTCCAAAGATTCAATGTTATCTCTGAGACCCTAACCCCACTGATTGAACCTCATAATCCAAAGATTCACTATTATCTGTGAGACCATAAACCCAACTGACAGAACCTCATAATCCCAAAGAAACAGTATTATAGTTGAGATCCTAACCCCAATGATCGAGCCTCATAATCCCAAGGATTCACTATTATCTCTGAGACCATAAACCCCACAGATCGACCGTCATAATTCCAAAAAATCACTATTAACTGTGAGACCCTAAACCGCATTGATAGAACCTCATAATCCCAAGGAATCACTATTATCTGTGAGGCCCTAAACCCCACTGATAGAACCTCATAATCCCAAAGAAACAGTATTATAGGTGAGATCCTAACCCCAATGATCGAGCCTCATAATCCCAAAGATTCATTAATATCTGTGAGATCCTAATACCCACTGATCGAACCTCATAATCCCAAGGATTCACTATCATCTGTGAGACCCTAAACCGCACTGATCGAACCTCATAATCCAAATATTCACTATTATCTGTGAGACAATAACGCCCACAGATCGAACCTCAAAATCCCAAATCACTAATATTTGTGACATCCTAACCCCCACTGATCGAACCTCAAAATCCCAAAGAATCACTATTATCTGTGAGACACAAAACCCCACTGATCGAACCTCATAATTCCAAAGAATCACTATTATCTGTGAGACCCTAACCCCACCTGATTGAACCTCATAATCCAAGAGATTCACTATTATCTGTGAGACCCCAAACCTCCCTCATCGTATCTCATAATCCAAAGATTCACTATTATCTGTGACACTAAACCCCACTGATCAAACCTCATAACCCCAAAGATTCACTAATATCTGCGAGATCCTAAACCCCACTGATCGAACCTCATAATCCAAAGATTCACTAATATCTGTGACACTAAACCCCACTGATCAAACCACATAACCCCAAAGATTCACTATTATCTGTGAGACCCTAAACCTCACTGAACGAACCTCATAATCCAAAGATTCACTATTATCTGTGAGACCCTATACCCCACTGATCGAACCTCATAATCCCAGAGATTCACTATTATCTGTGAGACCCTAAACCTCACTGATCGAACCTCATAATACAAAGATTCACTGTTATCTGTGAGAGCCTAACCCCACTGATTGAACCTCATAATCCAAAGATTCACTATTATCTGTGAGACCATAAACCCAACTGATAGAACCTCATCATCCCAAAGAAACAGTATTATCGGTGAGATCCGAACCCCAATGATCGAGCCTCATAATCCCAAAGATTCATTAATATCTGTGAGACCCTAAACCCCACTGATCGAAGCACATAATCCAAAGATTCACTATTATCTGTGAGACCCTAAACCCCACTGATCGAACCTCACAATCCCAAGGATTCACTATTATCTGTGAGGCACTAAACCCCACTGATCGAGCCTCATAATCCCAAAGATTCATTAATATCTGTGAGATCCTAATACCCACTGATCGAACCTCATAATCCCAAGGATTCACTATCATCTGTGAGACCATAAACCCCACAGATCGAACCTCATAATTCCAAAAAATCACTATTAACTGTGAGACCCTAAACCGCATTGATAGAACCTCATAATCCCAAGGAATCACTATTATCTGTGAGGCCCTAAACCCCACTGATAGAACCTCATAATCCCAAAGAAACAGTATTATAGGTGAGATCCTAACCCCAATGATCGAGCCTCATAATCCCAAAGATTCATTAATATCTGTGAGATCCTAATACCCACTGATCGAACCTCATAATCCCAAGGATTCACTATCATCTGTGAGACCCTAAACCGCACTGATCAAACCTCATAATCCAAATATTCACTATTATCTGTGAGACAATAACCCCTACAGATCGAACCTCAAAATCCCAAAGAATCACTAATATTTGTGACATCCTAACCCCCACTGATCGAACCTCAAAATCCCAAAGAATCACTATTATCTGTGAGACACTAAACCGCACTGATCGAACCTCATAATTCCAAAGAATCACTATTATCTGTGAGACCCTAACCCCACCTGATTGAACCTCATAATCCAAGAGATTCACTATTATCTGTGAGACCCCAAACCTCCCTCATCGTATCTCATAATCCAAAGATTCACTAATATCTGTGACACTAAACCCCACTGATCAAACCACATAACCCCAAAGATTCACTATTATCTGTGAGACCCTAAACCTCACTGATCGAACCTCATAATCCAAAGATTCACTATTATCTGTGAGACCGTAAACCCCACTGATCGAACCTCATAATCCAAAGATTCACTATTATCTGTGAGACCCTATACCCCACTGATCGAACCTCATAATCCCAGAGATTCAATATTATCTGTGAGACCCTAAACCTCACTGATCGAACCTCATAATACAAAGATTCACTGTTATCTGTGAGAGCCTAACCCCACTGATTGAACCTCATAATCTAAAGATTCACTATTATCTGTGAGACCATAAACCCAACTGATAGAACCTCATCATCCCAAAGAAACAGTATTATCGGTGAGATCCGAACCCCAATGATCGAGCCTCATAATCCCAAAGATTCATTAATATCTGTGAGACCCTAAACCCCACTGATCGAAGCTCATAATCCAAAGATTCACTATTATCTGTGAGACCCTAAACCCCACTGATCGAACCTCACAATCCCAAGGATTCACTATTATCTGTGAGGCCCTAAACCCCACTGATCGAGCCTCATAATCCCAAAGATTCATTAATATCTGTGAGATCCTAATACCCACTGATCGAACCTCATAATCCCAAGGATTCACTATCATCTGTGAGACCCTAAACCGCACTGATCGAACCTCATAATCCAAATATTCACTATTATCTGTGAGACAATAACCCCCACAGATCGAACCTCAAAATCCCAAAGAATCACTAATATTTGTGACATCCTAACCCCCACTGATCGAACCTCAAAATACCAAAGAATCACTATTATCTGTGAGACACTAAACCCCACTGATCGAACGTCATAATCCAGAGATTCACTATAATTTGTGAGATCCTTACCCCCATTGAATGAATCTCATAATCCCAAAGAATCACTATTATCTGTGAGACCCTAAACCTCACTGATTGATCATCATAATCCAAAGATTCACTATTATCTGTGAGACCCTAACCCCCACTGATCGAAACTCATAATCCCAAAGATTCACTATTATCTGTGAGATCCTAACCCCAACTGATCGACCCTCATAATCCCAAGGATTCACTATTATCTGTGAGGCCCTAAAACCCACTGATCGAACCTCATAATTCCAAAGAATCACTATTATCTGTGAGACCCTAAACCCCACTGATCGAACCTCATAATCCCAAGGATTCACTATTATCTGTGAGGCCGTAAACCCCACTGATCGAACCTCATAATTCCAAAGATTCACTGTTATCTGTGAGACCCTAACCCCACTGATTGAACCTCATAATCCAAAGATTCACCATTATCTGTGAGACCATAAACCCCACTGATAGAACCTCATAATCCCAAAGAAACAGTATTATCGGTGAGATCCTAACCCCAATGATCGAGCCTCATAATCCCAAAGATTCATTAATATCTGTGAGATCCTAATCCCCACTGATCGAACCTCATAATCCCAAGGATTCACTAATATCTGTGAGACCCTAAACCCCACTGATCGAACCTCATAATTCCAAAGAATCACTATTATCTGTGAGACCCTAACCACAACTGATCGAACCTCATAATCCCAAAGATTCACTGTTAACTGTGAGACCCTAACCCCCACTGATTGAACCTCATAATCCCAGAGATTCACTATTAACTGTGAGACCCTAAACCCCACTGATTGAACCTCATAATCCCAGAGATTCACTATTATCTGTGAGACTTTAAATCCCACTGATCGAACCTCAAAATCCCAAGGATTCACTATTATCTGTGAGACACTAAACCCCACTGATCGAACCTCATAATTCCAAAGAATCACTATTATATGTGAGACCCTAACCCCAACTGATTGAACCTCATAATCCCAGAGATTCACTATTATCTGTGAGACCCCAAACCTCCCTCATCGTACCTCATAATCCAAAGATTCACTATTATCTGTGACACTAAACCCCACTGATTGAAACTCATAATCCAAAGATTCACTATTATCTGTGAGATCATAATCCCAACTGATAGAACCTCATAATCACAAAGAAACAGTATTATACTTGAGATCCTAACCCCAATGATCGAGCCTTATAATCCCAAAGATTCATTAATATCTATGAGATCCTAATCCCCACTGATCGAACCTCGTAATCCCAAGGATTCACTATTATCTGTGAGACCCTAAACCCCACTGATCGAACCTCATGATTCCAAAGAATCACTATTATCTGTGAGACCCTAACCACAACTGATCGAACCTCATAATCCCAAAGATTCACTGTTAACTGTGAGACCCTAACCCCCACTGATTGAACCTCATAATTCCAAAGAATCACTATTATCTGTGACACTAAACCCCACTGATCAAACCACATAACCCCAAAGATTCACTAATATCTGTGAGATCCTAAACCCCACTGATCGAACCTCATAATCCAAAGATTCAATAATATCTGTGACACTAAGCCCCACTGATCAAACCACATAACCCCAAAGATTCACTATTATCTGTGAGACCCTAAACCCCACTGATCGAACCTCATAATCCAAAGATTCACTATTATCTGTGAGACCCTATACCCCACTGATCGAACCTCATAATCCCAGAGATTCACTATTATATGTGAGACCCTAAACCTCACTGATCGAACCTCATAATACAAAGATTCACTGTTATCTGTGAGAGCCTAAACCCCACTGATCGAACCTCATAATTCCAAAGAATCACTATTATCTGTGAGACCCTAACCCCACCTGATTGAACCTCATAATCCAAGAGATTCACTATTATCTGTGAGACCCCAAACCTCCCTCATCGTATCTCATAATCCAAAGATTCACTATTATCTGTGACACTAAACCCCACTGATCAAACCTCATAACCCCAAAGATTCACTAATATCTGCGAGATCCTAAACCCCACTGATCGAAACTCATAATCCAAACATTCACTAATATCTGTGACACTAAACCCCACTGATCGAACCTCATAATCCAAAGATTCACTATTATCTGTGAGACCCTATACCCCACTGATCGAACCTCATAATCCCAGAGATTCACTATTATCTGTGAGACCCTAAACCTCACTGATCGAACCTCATAATACAAAGATTCACTGTTATCTGTGATAGCCTAACCCCACTGATTGAACCTCATAATCCAAAGATTCACTATTATCTGTGAGACCATAAACCCAACTGATAGAACCTCATCATCCCAAAGAAACAGTATTATCGGTGAGATCCGAACCCCAATGATCGAGCCTCATAATCCCAAAGATTCATTAATATCTGTGAGACCCTAAACCCCACTGATCGAACCTCATAATCCAAAGATTCACTATTATCTGTGAGACCCTAAACCCCACTGATCGAACCTCACAATCCCAAGGATTCACTATTATCTGTGAGGCCCTAAACCCCACTGATCGAGCCTCATAATCCCAAAGATTCATTAATATCTGTGAGATCCTAATACCCACTGATCGAACCTCATAATCCCAAGGATTCACTATCATCTATGAGACCATAAACCCCACAGATCGAACCTCATAATTCCAAAAAATCACTATTAACTGTGAGACCCTAAACCGCATTGATAGAACCTCATAATCCCAAGGAATCACTATTAACTGTGAGGCCCTAAACCCCACTGATAGAACCTCATAATCCCAAAGAAACAGTATTATAGGTGAGATCCTAACCCCAATGATCGAGCCTCATAATCCCAAAGATTCATTAATATCTGTGAGATCCTAATACCCACTGATCGAACCTCATAATCCCAAGGATTCACTATCATCTGTGAGACCCTAAACCGCACTGATCGAACCTCATAATCCAAAGATTCACTATTATCTGTGAGACAATAACCCCTACAGATCGAACCTCAAAATCCCAAAGAATCACTAATATTTGTGACATCCTAACCCCCACTGATCGAACCTCAAAATCCCAAAGAATCACTATTATCTGTGAGACACTAAACCGCACTGATCGAACCTCATAATTCCAAAGAATCACTATTATCTGTGAGACCCTAACCCCACCTGATTGAACCTCATAATCCAAGAGATTCACTATTATCTGTGAGACCCCAAACCTCCCTCATCGTATCTCATAATCCAAAGATTCACTATTATCTGTGACACTAAACCCCACTGATCAAACCTCATAACCCCAAAGATTCACTAATATCTGCGAGATCCTAAACCCCACTGATCGAACCTCATAATCCAAAGATTCACTAATATCTGTGACACTAAACCCCACTGATCAAACCACATAACCCCAAAGATTCACTATTATCTGTGAGACCCTAAACCTCACTGATCGAACCTCATAATGTAAAGATTCACTATTATCTGTGAGACCGTAAACCCCACTGATCGAACCTCATAATCCAAAGATTCACTATTATCTGTGAGACCCTATACCCCACTGATCGAACCTCATAATCCCAGAGATTCACTATTATCTGTGAGACCCTAAACCTCACTGATCGAACGTCAAAATACAAAGATTCACTGTTATCTGTGAGAGCCTAACCCCACTGATTGAACCTCATAATCCAAAGATTCACTATTCTCTGTGAGACCATAAACCCAACTGATAGAACCTCATCATCCCAAAGAAACAGTATTATCGGTGAGATCCGAACCCCAATGATCGAGCCTCATAATCCCAAAGATTCATTAATATCTGTGAGACCCTAAACCCCACTGATCGAAGCTCATAATCCAAAGATTCACTATTATCTGTGAGACCCTAAACCCCACTGATCGAACCTCACAATCCCAAGGATTCACTATTATCTGTGAGGCCCTAAACCCCACTGATCGAGCCTCATAATCCCAAAGATTCATTAATATCTGTGAGATCCTAATACCCACTGATCGAACCTCATAATCCCAAGGATTCACTATCATCTGTGAGACCCTAAACCGCACTGATAGAACCTCATAATCCAAATATTCACTATTATCTGTGAGACAATAACCCCCACAGATCGAACCTCAAAATCCCAAAGAATCACTAATATTTGTGACATCCTAACCCCCACTGATCGAACCTCAAAATCCCAAAGAATCACTATTATCTGTGAGACACTAAACCCCACTGATCGAACGTCATAATCCAGAGATTCACTATAATTTGTGAGATCCTTACCCCCATTGAATGAATCTCATAATCCCAAAGAATCACTATTATCTGTGAGACCCTAAACCTCACTGATCGATCATCATAATCCAAAGATTCACTATTATCTGTGAGACCCTAACCCCCACTGATCGAAACTCATAATCCCAAAGATTCACTATTATCTGTGAGATCCTAACCCCAACTGATCGACCCTCATAATCCCAAGGATTCACTATTATCTGTGAGGCCCTAAAACCCACTGATCGAACCTCATAATTCCAAAGAATCACTATTATCTGTGAGACCCCAAACCCCACTGATCGAACCTCATAATCCCAAGGATTCACTATTATCTGTGAGGCCGTAAACCCCACTGATCGAGCCTCATAATTCCAAAGATTCACTGTTATCTGTGAGACCCTAACCCCACTGATTGAACCTCATAATCCAAAGATTCACCATTATCTGTGAGACCATAAACCCCACTGATAGAACCTCATAATCCCAAAGAAACAGTATTATCGGTGAGATCCTAACCCCAATGATCGAGCCTCATAATCCCAAAGATTCATTAATATCTGTGTGATCCTAATCCCCACTGATCGAACCTCATAATCCCAAGGATTCACTAATATCTGTGAGACCCTAAACCCCACTGATCAAACCTCATAATTCCAAAGAATCACTATTATCTGTGAGACCCTAACCACAACTGAACGAACCTCATAATCCCAAAGATTCACTGTTAACTGTGAGACCCTAACCCCCACTGATTGAACCTCATAATCCCAGAGATTCACTATTAACTGTGAGACCCTAAACCCCACTGATTGAACCTCATAATCCCAGAGATTCACTATTATCTGTGAGACTTTAAATCCCACTGATCGAACCTCAAAATCCCAAGGATTCACTATTATCTGTGAGACACTAAACCCCACTGATCGAACCTCATAATTCCAAAGAATCACTATTATATGTGAGACCCTAACCCCAACTGATTGCACCTCATAATCCCAGAGATTCACTATTATCTGTGAGACCCCAAACCTCCCTCATCGTACCTCATAATTCAAAGATTCACTATCATCTGTGAGACACTAAACCCCACTGATTGAAACTCATAATCCAAAGATTCACTATTATCTGTGAGATCATAATCCCAACTGATAGAACCTCATAATCACAAAGAAACAGTATTATACTTGAGATCCTAACCCCAATGAACGAGCCTTATAATCCCAAAGATTCATTAATATTTATGAGATCCTAATCCCCACTGATCGAACCTCATAATCCCAGAGATTCACTATTATCTGTGAGACCCCAAACCTCCCTCATCGTACCTCATAATTCCAAAAAATCACTATTAACTGTGAGACCCTAAACCGCATTGATAGAACCTCATAATCCCAAGGAATCACTATTATCTGTGAGGCCCTAAACCCCACTGATAGAACCTCATAATCCCAAAGAAACAGTATTATAGGTGAGATCCTAACCCCAATGATCGAGCCTCATAATCCCATAGATTCATTAATATCTGTGAGATCCTAATACCCACTGATCGAACCTCATAATCCCAAGGATTCACTATCATCTGTGAGACCCTAAACCGCACTGATCGAACCTCATAATCCAAATATTCACTATTATCTGTGAGACAATAACCCCCACAGATCGAACCTCAAAATCCCAAATCACTAATATTTGTGACATCCTAACCCCCACTGATCGAACCTCAAAATCCCAAAGAATCACTATTATCTGTGAGACACTAAACCCCACTGATCGAACCTCATAATTCCAAAGAATCACTATTATCTGTGAGACCCTAACCCCACCTGATTGAACCTCATAATCCAAGAGATTCACTATTATCTGTGAGACCATAAACCCAACTGATAGAACCTCATCATCCCAAAGAAACAGTATTATCGGTGAGATCCGAACCCCAATGAACGAGCCTCATAATCCCAAAGATTCATTAATATCTGTGAGACCCTAAACCCCACTGATCGAAGCTCATAATCCAAAGATTCACTATTATCTGTGAGACCCTAAACCCCAGTGATCGAACCTCACAATCCCAAGGATTCACTATTATCTGTGAGGCCCTAAACCCCACTGATCGAGCCTCATAATCCCAAAGATTCATTAATATCTGTGAGATCCTAATACCCACTGATCGAACCTCATAATCCCAAGGATTCACTATCATCTATGAGACCATAAACCCCACAGATCGAACCTCATAATTCCAAAAAATCACTATTAACTGTGAGACCCTAAACCGCATTGATAGAACCTCATAATCCCAAGGAATCACTATTAACTGTGAGGCCCTAAACCCCACTGATAGAACCTCATAATCCCAAAGAAACAGTATTATAGGTGAGATCCTAACCCCAATGATCGAGCCTCATAATCCCAAAGATTCATTAATATCTGTGAGATCCTAATACCCACTGATCGAACCTCATAATCCCAAGGATTCACTATCATCTGTGAGACCCTAAACCGCACTGATCGAACCTCATAATCCAAAGATTCACTATTATCTGTGAGACAATAACCCCTACAGATCGAACCTCAAAATCCCAAAGAATCACTAATATTTGTGACATCCTAACCCCCACTGATCGAACCTCAAAATCCCAAAGAATCACTATTATCTGTGAGACACTAAACCGCACTGATCGAACCTCATAATTCCAAAAAATCACTATTAACTGTGAGACCCTAAACCGCATTGATAGAACCTCATAATCCCAAGGAATCACTATTATCTGTGAGGCCCTAAACCCCACTGATAGAACCTCATAATCCCAAAGAAACAGTATTATAGGTGAGATCCTAACCCCAATGATCGAGCCTCATAATCCCATAGATTCATTAATATCTGTGAGATCCTAATACCCACTGATCGAACCTCATAATCCCAAGGATTCACTATCATCTGTGAGACCCTAAACCGCACTGATCGAACCTCATAATCCAAATATTCACTATTATCTGTGAGACAATAACCCCCACAGATCGAACCTCAAAATCCCAAATCACTAATATTTGTGACATCCTAACCCCCACTGATCGAATCTCAAAATCCCAAAGAATCACTATTATCTGTGAGACACTAAACCCCACTGATCGAACCTCATAATTCCAAAGAATCACTATTATCTGTGAGACCCTAACCCCACCTGATTGAACCTCATAATCCAAGAGATTCACTATTATCTGTGAGACCCCAAACCTCCCTCATCGTATCTCATAATCCAAAGATTCACTATTATCTGTGACACTAAACCCCACTGATCAAACCTCATAACCCCAAAGATTCACTAATATCTGCGAGATCCTAAACCCCACTGATCGAACCTCATAATCCAAAGATTCACTAATATCTGTGACACTAAACCCCACTGATCAAACCACATAACCCAAAGATTCACTATTATCTGTGAGACCCTAAACCTCACTGATCGAACCTCATAATCCAAAGATTCACTATTATCTGTGAGACCGTAAACCCCACTGATCGAACCTCATAATCCAAAGATTCACTATTATCTGTGAGACCCTATACCCCACTGATCGAACCTCATAATCCCAGAGATTCACTATTATCTGTGAGACCCTAAACCTCACTGATCGAACGTCAAAATACAAAGATTCACTGTTATCTGTGAGAGCCTAACCCCACTGATTGAACCTCATAATCCAAAGATTCACTATTCTCTGTGAGACCATAAACCCAACTGATAGAACCTCATCATCCCAAAGAAACAGTATTATCGGTGAGATCCGAACCCCAATGATCGAGCCTCATAATCCCAAAGATTCATTAATATCTGTGAGACCCTAAACCCCACTGATCGAAGCTCATAATCCAAAGATTCACTATTATCTGTGAGACCCTAAACCCCACTGATCGAACCTCACAATCCCAAGGATTCACTATTATCTGTGAGGCCCTAAACCCCACTGATCGAGCCTCATAATCCCAAAGATTCATTAATATCTGTGAGATCCTAATACCCACTGATCGAACCTCATAATCCCAAGGATTCACTATCATCTGTGAGACCCTAAACCGCACTGATAGAACCTCATAATCCAAATATTCACTATTATCTGTGAGACAATAACCCCCACAGATCGAACCTCAAAATCCCAAAGAATCACTAATATTTGTGACATCCTAACCCCCACTGATCGAACCTCAAAATCCCAAAGAATCACCATTATCTGTGAGACACTAAACCCCACTGATCGAACGTCATAATCCAGAGATTCACTATAATTTGTGAGATCCTTACCCCCATTGAATGAATCTCATAATCCCAAAGAATCACTATTATCTGTGAGACCCTAAACCTCACTGATCGATCATCATAATCCAAAGATTCACTATTATCTGTGAGACCCTAACCCCCACTGATCGAAACTCATAATCCCAAAGATTCACTATTATCTGTGAGATCCTAACCCCAACTGATCGACCCTCATAATCCCAAGGATTCACTATTATCTGTGAGGCCCTAAAACCCACTGATCGAACCTCATAATTCCAAAGAATCACTATTATCTGTGAGACCCCAAACCCCACTGATCGAACCTCATAATCCCAAGGATTCACTATTATCTGTGAGGCCGTAAACCCCACTGATCGAGCCTCATAATTCCAAAGATTCACTGTTATCTGTGAGACCCTAACCCCACTGATTGAACCTCATAATCCAAAGATTCACCATTATCTGTGAGACCATAAACCCCACTGATAGAACCTCATAATCCCAAAGAAACAGTATTATCGGTGAGATCCTAACCCCAATGATCGAGCCTCATAATCCCAAAGATTCATTAATATCTGTGTGATCCTAATCCCCACTGATCGAACCTCATAATCCCAAGGATTCACTAATATCTGTGAGACCCTAAACCCCACTGATCAAACCTCATAATTCCAAAGAATCACTATTATCTGTGAGACCCTAACCACAACTGAACGAACCTCATAATCCCAAAGATTCACTGTTAACTGTGAGACCCTAACCCCCACTGATTGAACCTCATAATCCCAGAGATTCACTATTAACTGTGAGACCCTAAACCCCACTGATTGAACCTCATAATCCCAGAGATTCACTATTATCTGTGAGACTTTAAATCCCACTGATCGAACCTCAAAATCCCAAGGATTCACTATTATCTGTGAGACACTAAACCCCACTGATCGAACCTCATAATTCCAAAGAATCACTATTATATGTGAGACCCTAACCCCAACTGATTGCACCTCATAATCCCAGAGATTCACTATTATCTGTGAGACCCCAAACCTCCCTCATCGTACCTCATAATTCAAAGATTCACTATCATCTGTGAGACACTAAACCCCACTGATTGAAACTCATAATCCAAAGATTCACTATTATCTGTGAGATCATAATCCCAACTGATAGAACCTCATAATCACAAAGAAACAGTATTATACTTGAGATCCTAACCCCAATGATCGAGCCTTATAATCCCAAAGATTCATTAATATCTATGAGATCCTAATCCCCACTGATCGAACCTCATAATCCCAGAGATTCACTATTATCTGTGAGACCCCAAACCTCCCTCATCGTACCTCATAATTCCAAAAAATCACTATTAACTGTGAGACCCTAAACCGCATTGATAGAACCTCATAATCCCAAGGAATCACTATTATCTGTGAGGCCCTAAACCCCACTGATAGAACCTCATAATCCCAAAGAAACAGTATTATAGGTGAGATCCTAACCCCAATGATCGAGCCTCATAATCCCATAGATTCATTAATATCTGTGAGATCCTAATACCCACTGATCGAACCTCATAATCCCAAGGATTCACTATCATCTGTGAGACCCTAAACCGCACTGATCGAACCTCATAATCCAAATATTCACTATTATCTGTGAGACAATAACCCCCACAGATCGAACCTCAAAATCCCAAATCACTAATATTTGTGACATCCTAACCCCCACTGATCGAACCTCAAAATCCCAAAGAATCACTATTATCTGTGAGACACTAAACCCCACTGATCGAACCTCATAATTCCAAAGAATCACTATTATCTGTGAGACCCTAACCCCACCTGATTGAACCTCATAATCCAAGAGATTCACTATTATCTGTGAGACCCCAAACCTCCCTCATCGTATCTCATAATCCAAAGATTCACTATTATCTGTGACACTAAACCCCACTGATCAAACCTCATAACCCCAAAGATTCACTAATATCTGCGAGATCCTAAACCCCACTGATCGAACCTCATAATCCAAAGATTCACTAATATCTGTGACACTAAACCCCACTGATCAAACCACATAACCCCAAAGATTCACTATTATCTGTGAGACCCTAAACCTCACTGATCGAACCTCATAATCCCAGAGATTCACTATTATCTGTGAGACCCTAAACCTCACTGATCGAACCTCATAATACAAAGATTCACTGTTACCTGTGAGACCCTAACCCCACTGATTGAACCTCATAATACAAAGATTCACTATTATCTGTGAGACCATAAACCCAACTGATAGAACCTCATCATCCCAAAGAAACAGTATTATCGGTGAGATCCGAACCTCAATGAACGAGCCTCATAATCCCAAAGATTCATTAATATCTGTGAGACCCTAAACCCCACTGATCGAAGCTCATAATCCAAAGATTCACTATTATCTGTGAGACCCTAAACCCCAGTGATCGAACCTCACAATCCCAAGGATTCACTATTATCTGTGAGGCCCTAAACCCCACTGATCGAGCCTCATAATCCCAAAGATTCATTAATATCTGTGAGATCCTAATACCCACTGATCGAACCTCATAATCCCAAGGATTCACTATCATCTGTGAGACCATAAACCCCACAGATCGAACCTCATAATTCCAAAAAATCACTATTAACTGTGAGACCCTAAACCGCATTGATAGAACCTCATAATCCCAAGGAATCACTATTAACTGTGAGGCCCTAAACCCCACTGATAGAACCTCATAATCCCAAAGAAACAGTATTATAGGTGAGATCCTAACCCCAATGATCGAGCCTCATAATCCCAAAGATTCATTAATATCTGTCAGATCCTAATACCCACTGATCGAACCTCATAATCCCAAGGATTCACTATCATCTGTGAGACCCTAAACCGCACTGATCGAACCTCATAATCCAAAGATTCACTATTATCTGTGAGACAATAACCCCTACAGATCGAACCTCAAAATCCCAAAGAATCACTAATATTTGTGACATCCTAACCCCCACTGATCGAACCTCAAAATCCCAAAGAATCACTATTATCTGTGAGACACTAAACCGCACTGATCGAACCTCATAATTCCAAAGAATCACTATTATCTGTGAGACCCTAACCCCACCTGATTGAACCTCATAATCCAAGAGATTCACTATTATCTGTGAGACCCCAAACCACCCTCATCGTATCTCATAATCCAAAGATTCACTATTATCTGTGACACTAAACCCCACTGATCAAACCTCATAACCCCAAAGATTCACTAATATCTGCGAGATCCTAAACCCCACTGATCGAACCTCATAATCCAAAGATTCACTAATATCTGTGACACTAAACCCCACTGATCAAACCACATAACCCCAAAGATTCACTATTATCTGTGAGACCCTAAACCTCACTGATCGAACCTCATAATCCAAAGATTCACTATTATCTGTGAGACCGTAAACCCCACTGATCGAACCTCATAATCCAAAGATTCACTATTATCTGTGAGACCCTATACCCCACTGATCGAACCTCATAATCCCAGAGATTCACTATTATCTGTGAGACCCTAAACCTCACTGATCGAACGTCAAAATACAAAGATTCACTGTTATCTGTGAGAGCCTAACCCCACTGATTGAACCTCATAATCCAAAGATTCACTATTCTCTGTGAGACCATAAACCCAACTGATAGAACCTCATCATCCCAAAGAAACAGTATTATCGGTGAGATCCGAACCCCAATGATCGAGCCTCATAATCCCAAAGATTCATTAATATCTGTGAGACCCTAAACCCCACTGATCGAAGCTCATAATCCAAAGATTCACTATTATCTGTGAGACCCTAAACCCCACTGATCGAACCTCACAATCCCAAGGATTCACTATTATCTGTGAGGCCCTAAACCCCACTGATCGAGCCTCATAATCCCAAAGATTCATTAATATCTGTGAGATCCTAATACCCACTGATCGAACCTCATAATCCCAAGGATTCACTATCATCTGTGAGACCCTAAACCGCACTGATCGAACCTCATAATCCAAATATTCACTATTATCTGTGAGACACTAAACCGCACTGATCGAACCTCATAATTCCAAAGAATCACTATTATCTGTGAGACCCTAACCCCACCTGATTGAACCTCATAATCCAAGAGATTCACTATTATCTGTGAGACCCCAAACCACCCTCATCGTATCTCATAATCCAAAGATTCACTATTATCTGTGACACTAAACCCCACTGATCAAACCTCATAACCCCAAAGATTCACTAATATCTGCGAGATCCTAAACCCCACTGATCGAACCTCATAATTCCAAAGAATCACTATTATCTGTGAGACCCTAAACCCCACTGATCGAACCTCATAATCCCAAGGATTCACTATTATCTGTGAGGCCCTAACCCCACTGATTGAACCTCATAATCCAAAGATTCACCATTATCTGTGAGACCATAAACCCCACTGATAGAACCTCATAATCCCAAAGAAACAGTATTATCGGTGAGATCCTAACCCCAATGATCGAGCCTCATAATCCCAAAGATTCATTAATATCTGTGTGATCCTAATCCCCACTGATCGAACCTCATAATCCCAAGGATTCACTAATATCTGTGAGACCCTAAACCCCACTGATCGAACCTCATAATTCCAAAGAATCACTATTATCTGTGAGACCCTAACCACAACTGAACGAACCTCATAATCCCAAAGATTCACTGTTAACTGTGAGACCCTAACCCCCACTGATTGAACCTCATAATCCCAGAGATTCACTATTAACTGTGAGACCCTAAACCCCACTGATTGAACCTCATAATCCCAGAGATTCACTATTATCTGTGAGACTTTAAATCCCACTGATCGAACCTCAAAATCCCAAGGATTCACTATTATCTGTGAGACACTAAACCCCACTGATCGGACCTCATAATTCCAAAGAATCACTATTATATGTGAGACCCTAACCCCAACTGATTGCACCTCATAATCCCAGAGATTCACTATTATCTGTGAGACCCCAAACCTCCCTCATCGTACCTCATAATTCAAAGATTCACTATCATCTGTGAGACACTAAACCCCACTGATTGAAACTCATAATCCAAAGATTCACTATTATCTGTGAGATCATAATCCCAACTGATAGAACCTCATAATCACAAAGAAACAGTATTATACTTGAGATCCTAACCCCAATGATCGAGCCTTATAATCCCAAAGATTCATTAATATCTATGAGATCCTAATCCCCACTGATCGAACCTCATAATCCCAAAGATTGACTGTTAACTGTGAGACCCTAACCCCCACTGATTGAACCTCATAATTCCAAAGAATCACTATTATCTGTGACACTAAACCCCACTGATCAAACCACATAACCCCAAAGATTCACTAATATCTGTGAGATCCTAAACCCCACTGATCGAACCTCATAATCCAAAGATTCAATAATATCTGTGACACTAAGCCCCACTGATCAAACCACATAACCCCAAAGATTCACTATTATCTGTGAGACCCTAAACCTCACTGATCGAACATCATAATCCAAAGATTCACTATTATCTGTGACACTAAACCCCACTGATCGAACCTCATAATCCCAGAGATTCACTATTATCTGTGAGACCCTAAACCTCACTGATCGAACCTCATAATACAAAGATTCACTGTTATCTGTGAGAGCCTAAACCCCACTGATCGAACCTCATAATCCAAAGATTCACTATTATCTGTGAGACCATAAACCCAACTGATAGAACCTCATCATCCCAAAGAAACAGTATTATCGGTGACATCCTAAACCCAATGATCGAGCCTGATAATCCCAAAGATTCATTAATATCTGTGAGACCCTAAACCCCACTGATTGAACCTCATAATCCAAAGATTCACTATTATCTGTGAGACCCTAAACCCCACTGATCGAACCTCACAATCCCAAGGACTCACTATTATCTGTGAGGCCCTAAACCGCACTGATCGATCCTCATAATTCCAAAGATTCACTGTTATCTCTGAGACCCTAACCCCACTGATTGAACCTCATAATCCAAAGATTCACTATTATCTGTGAGACCATAAACCCAACTGACAGAACCTCATAATCCCAAAGAAACAGTATTATAGGTGAGATCCTAACCCCAATGTTCGAGCCTCATAATCCCAAAGATTCATTAATATCTGTGAGATCCTAATCCCCACTGATCGAACCTCATAATCCCAAGGATTCACTATTATGTCTGAGACCATAAACCCCACAGATTGAACCTCATAATTCCAAAAAATCACTATTAACTGTGAGACCCTAAACCTCTCTGATAGAACCTCATAATCCCAAGGATTCACTATTATCTGTGAGGCCCTAAACCCCACTGATAGAACCTCATAATCCCAAAGAATCAGTATTATAGGTGAGATCCTAACCCCAATGATCGAGCCTCATAATCCTAAAGATTCTTTAATATCTGTGAGATCCTAATACCCACTGATCGAACCTCATAATCCCAAGGATTCATTATCATCTGTGAGACCCTAAACCGCACTGATCGAACATCATAATACAAAGATTCACTATTATCTGTGAGACCCTAAACCCCACTGATCGAACCTCACAATCCCAAGGATTCACTATTATCTGTGAGGCCCTAAACCCCACTGATCGAGCCTCATAATCCCAAAGATTCATTAATATCTGTGAGATCCTAATACCCACTGATCGAACCTCATAATCCCAAGGATTCACTATCATCTGTGAGACCCTAAACCGCACTGATCGAACCTCATAATCCAAATATTCACTATTATCTGTGAGACAATAACCCCCACAGATCGAACCTCAAAATCCCAAAGAATCACTAATATTTGTGACATCCTAACCCCCACTGATCGAACCTCAAAATCCCAAAGAATCACTATTATCTGTGAGACACTAAACCCCACTGATCGAATGTCATAATCCAGAGATTCACTATAATTTGTGAGATCCTTACCCCCATTGAATGAATCTCATAATCCCAAAGAATCACTATTATCTGTGAGACCCTAAACCTCACTGATCGATCATCATAATCCAAAGATTCACTATTATCTGTGAGACCCTAACCCCCACTGATCGAAACTCATAATCCCAAAGATTCACTATTATCTGTGAGATCCTAACCCCAACTGATCGACCCTCATAATCCCAAGGATTCACTATTATCTGTGAGGCCCTAAAACCCACTGATCGAACCTCATAATTCCAAAGAATCACTATTATCTGTGAGACCCTAAACACCACTGATCGAACCTCATAATCCCAAGGATTCACTATTATCTGTGAGGCCGTAAACCCCACTGATCGAGCCTCATAATTCCAAAGATTCACTGTTATCTGTGAGACCCTAACCCCACTGATTGAACCTCATAATCCAACGATTCACCATTATCTGTGAGACCATAAACCCCACTGATAGAACCTCATAATCCCAAAGAAACAGTATTATCGGTGAGATCCTAACCCCAATGATCGAGCCTCATAATCCCAAAGATTCATTAATATCTGTGTGATCCTAATCCCCACTGATCGAACCTCATAATCCCAAGGATTCACTAATATCTGTGAGACCCTAAACCCCACTGATCGAACCTCATAATTCCAAAGAATCACTATTATCTGTGAGACCCTAACCACAACTGATCGAACCTCATAATCCCAAAGATTCACTGTTAACTGTGAGACCCTAACCCCCACTGATTGAACCTCATAATCCCAGAGATTCACTATTAACTGTGAGACCCTAAACCCCACTGATTGAACCTCATAATCCCAGAGATTCACTATTATCTGTGAGACTTTAAATCCCACTGATCGAACCTCAAAATCCCAAGGATTCACTATTATCTGTGAGACACTAAACCCCACTGATCGAACCTCATAATTCCAAAGAATCACTATTATCTGTGAGACCCTAAACCTCACTGATCGAACCTCATAATACAAAGATTCACTGTTACCTGTGAGACCCTAACCCCACTGATTGAACCTCATAATACAAAGATTCACTATTATCTGTGAGACCATAAACCCAACTGATAGAACCTCATCATCCCAAAGAAACAGTATTATCGGTGAGATCCGAACCTCAATGAACGAGCCTCATAATCCCAAAGATTCATTAATATCTGTGAGACCCTAAACCCCACTGATCGAAGCTCATAATCCAAAGATTCACTATTATCTGTGAGACCCTAAACCCCAGTGATCGAACCTCACAATCCCAAGGATTCACTATTATCTGTGAGGCCCTAAACCCCACTGATCGAGCCTCATAATCCCAAAGATTCATTAATATCTGTGAGATCCTAATACCCACTGATCGAACCTCATAATCCCAAGGATTCACTATCATCTGTGAGACCATAAACCCCACAGATCGAACCTCATAATTCCAAAAAATCACTATTAACTGTGAGACCCTAAACCGCATTGATAGAACCTCATAATCCCAAGGAATCACTATTAACTGTGAGGCCCTAAACCCCACTGATAGAACCTCATAATCCCAAAGAAACAGTATTATAGGTGAGATCCTAACCCCAATGATCGAGCCTCATAATCCCAAAGATTCATTAATATCTGTCAGATCCTAATACCCACTGATCGAACCTCATAATCCCAAGGATTCACTATCATCTGTGAGACCCTAAACCGCACTGATCGAACCTCATAATCCAAAGATTCACTATTATCTGTGAGACAATAACCCCTACAGATCGAACCTCAAAATCCCAAAGAATCACTAATATTTGTGACATCCTAACCCCCACTGATCGAACCTCAAAATCCCAAAGAATCACTATTATCTGTGAGACACTAAACCGCACTGATCGAACCTCATAATTCCAAAGAATCACTATTATCTGTGAGACCCTAACCCCACCTGATTGAACCTCATAATCCAAGAGATTCACTATTATCTGTGAGACCCCAAACCACCCTCATCGTATCTCATAATCCAAAGATTCACTATTATCTGTGACACTAAACCCCACTGATCAAACCTCATAACCCCAAAGATTCACTAATATCTGCGAGATCCTAAACCCCACTGATCGAACCTCATAATCCAAAGATTCACTAATATCTGTGACACTAAACCCCACTGATCAAACCACATAACCCCAAAGATTCACTATTATCTGTGAGACCCTAAACCTCACTGATCGAACCTCATAATCCAAAGATTCACTATTATCTGTGAGACCGTAAACCCCACTGATCGAACCTCATAATCCAAAGATTCACTATTATCTGTGAGACCCTATACCCCACTGATCGAACCTCATAATCCCAGAGATTCACTATTATCTGTGAGACCCTAAACCTCACTGATCGAACGTCAAAATACAAAGATTCACTGTTATCTGTGAGAGCCTAACCCCACTGATTGAACCTCATAATCCAAAGATTCACTATTCTCTGTGAGACCATAAACCCAACTGATAGAACCTCATCATCCCAAAGAAACAGTATTATCGGTGAGATCCGAACCCCAATGATCGAGCCTCATAATCCCAAAGATTCATTAATATCTGTGAGACCCTAAACCCCACTGATCGAAGCTCATAATCCAAAGATTCACTATTATCTGTGAGACCCTAAACCCCACTGATCGAACCTCACAATCCCAAGGATTCACTATTATCTGTGAGGCCCTAAACCCCACTGATCGAGCCTCATAATCCCAAAGATTCATTAATATCTGTGAGATCCTAATACCCACTGATCGAACCTCATAATCCCAAGGATTCACTATCATCTGTGAGACCCTAAACCGCACTGATCGAACCTCATAATCCAAATATTCACTATTATCTGTGAGACACTAAACCGCACTGATCGAACCTCATAATTCCAAAGAATCACTATTATCTGTGAGACCCTAACCCCACCTGATTGAACCTCATAATCCAAGAGATTCACTATTATCTGTGAGACCCCAAACCACCCTCATCGTATCTCATAATCCAAAGATTCACTATTATCTGTGACACTAAACCCCACTGATCAAACCTCATAACCCCAAAGATTCACTAATATCTGCGAGATCCTAAACCCCACTGATCGAACCTCATAATTCCAAAGAATCACTATTATCTGTGAGACCCTAAACCCCACTGATCGAACCTCATAATCCCAAGGATTCACTATTATCTGTGAGGCCCTAACCCCACTGATTGAACCTCATAATCCAAAGATTCACCATTATCTGTGAGACCATAAACCCCACTGATAGAACCTCATAATCCCAAAGAAACAGTATTATCGGTGAGATCCTAACCCCAATGATCGAGCCTCATAATCCCAAAGATTCATTAATATCTGTGTGATCCTAATCCCCACTGATCGAACCTCATAATCCCAAGGATTCACTAATATCTGTGAGACCCTAAACCCCACTGATCGAACCTCATAATTCCAAAGAATCACTATTATCTGTGAGACCCTAACCACAACTGAACGAACCTCATAATCCCAAAGATTCACTGTTAACTGTGAGACCCTAACCCCCACTGATTGAACCTCATAATCCCAGAGATTCACTATTAACTGTGAGACCCTAAACCCCACTGATTGAACCTCATAATCCCAGAGATTCACTATTATCTGTGAGACT
This sequence comes from Hemitrygon akajei, assembly GCF_048418815.1. Taxonomy (NCBI): domain Eukaryota; kingdom Metazoa; phylum Chordata; class Chondrichthyes; order Myliobatiformes; family Dasyatidae; genus Hemitrygon; species Hemitrygon akajei. Next base: position 106,297,923 of record NC_133126.1, read on the forward strand.
TTAAATCCCACTGATCGAACCTCAAAATCCCAAGGATTCACTATTATCTGTGAGACACTAAACCCCACTGATCGGACCTCATAATTCCAAAGAATCACTATTATATGTGAGACCCTAACCCCAACTGATTGCACCTCATAATCCCAGAGATTCACTATTATCTGTGAGACCCCAAACCTCCCTCATCGTACCTCATAATTCAAAGATTCACTATCATCTGTGAGACACTAAACCCCACTGATTGAAACTCATAATCCAAAGATTCACTATTATCTGTGAGATCATAATCCCAACTGATAGAACCTCATAATCACAAAGAAACAGTATTATACTTGAGATCCTAACCCCAATGATCGAGCCTTATAATCCCAAAGATTCATTAATATCTATGAGATCCTAATCCCCACTGATCGAACCTCATAATCCCAAAGATTGACTGTTAACTGTGAGACCCTAACCCCCACTGATTGAACCTCATAATTCCAAAGAATCACTATTATCTGTGACACTAAACCCCACTGATCAAACCACATAACCCCAAAGATTCACTAATATCTGTGAGATCCTAAACCCCACTGATCGAACCTCATAATCCAAAGATTCAATAATATCTGTGACACTAAGCCCCACTGATCAAACCACATAACCCCAAAGATTCACTATTATCTGTGAGACCCTAAACCTCACTGATCGAACATCATAATCCAAAGATTCACTATTATCTGTGACACTAAACCCCACTGATCGAACCTCATAATCCCAGAGATTCACTATTATCTGTGAGACCCTAAACCTCACTGATCGAACCTCATAATACAAAGATTCACTGTTATCTGTGAGAGCCTAAACCCCACTGATCGAACCTCATAATCCAAAGATTCACTATTATCTGTGAGACCATAAACCCAACTGATAGAACCTCATCATCCCAAAGAAACAGTATTATCGGTGACATCCTAAACCCAATGATCGAGCCTGATAATCCCAAAGATTCATTAATATCTGTGAGACCCTAAACCCCACTGATTGAACCTCATAATCCAAAGATTCACTATTATCTGTGAGACCCTAAACCCCACTGATCGAACCTCACAATCCCAAGGACTCACTATTATCTGTGAGGCCCTAAACCGCACTGATCGATCCTCATAATTCCAAAGATTCACTGTTATCTCTGAGACCCTAACCCCACTGATTGAACCTCATAATCCAAAGATTCACTATTATCTGTGAGACCATAAACCCAACTGACAGAACCTCATAATCCCAAAGAAACAGTATTATAGGTGAGATCCTAACCCCAATGTTCGAGCCTCATAATCCCAAAGATTCATTAATATCTGTGAGATCCTAATCCCCACTGATCGAACCTCATAATCCCAAGGATTCACTATTATGTCTGAGACCATAAACCCCACAGATTGAACCTCATAATTCCAAAAAATCACTATTAACTGTGAGACCCTAAACCTCTCTGATAGAACCTCATAATCCCAAGGATTCACTATTATCTGTGAGGCCCTAAACCCCACTGATAGAACCTCATAATCCCAAAGAATCAGTATTATAGGTGAGATCCTAACCCCAATGATCGAGCCTCATAATCCTAAAGATTCTTTAATATCTGTGAGATCCTAATACCCACTGATCGAACCTCATAATCCCAAGGATTCATTATCATCTGTGAGACCCTAAACCGCACTGATCGAACATCATAATACAAAGATTCACTATTATCTGTGAGACCCTAAACCCCACTGATCGAACCTCACAATCCCAAGGATTCACTATTATCTGTGAGGCCCTAAACCCCACTGATCGAGCCTCATAATCCCAAAGATTCATTAATATCTGTGAGATCCTAATACCCACTGATCGAACCTCATAATCCCAAGGATTCACTATCATCTGTGAGACCCTAAACCGCACTGATCGAACCTCATAATCCAAATATTCACTATTATCTGTGAGACAATAACCCCCACAGATCGAACCTCAAAATCCCAAAGAATCACTAATATTTGTGACATCCTAACCCCCACTGATCGAACCTCAAAATCCCAAAGAATCACTATTATCTGTGAGACACTAAACCCCACTGATCGAATGTCATAATCCAGAGATTCACTATAATTTGTGAGATCCTTACCCCCATTGAATGAATCTCATAATCCCAAAGAATCACTATTATCTGTGAGACCCTAAACCTCACTGATCGATCATCATAATCCAAAGATTCACTATTATCTGTGAGACCCTAACCCCCACTGATCGAAACTCATAATCCCAAAGATTCACTATTATCTGTGAGATCCTAACCCCAACTGATCGACCCTCATAATCCCAAGGATTCACTATTATCTGTGAGGCCCTAAAACCCACTGATCGAACCTCATAATTCCAAAGAATCACTATTATCTGTGAGACCCTAAACACCACTGATCGAACCTCATAATCCCAAGGATTCACTATTATCTGTGAGGCCGTAAACCCCACTGATCGAGCCTCATAATTCCAAAGATTCACTGTTATCTGTGAGACCCTAACCCCACTGATTGAACCTCATAATCCAACGATTCACCATTATCTGTGAGACCATAAACCCCACTGATAGAACCTCATAATCCCAAAGAAACAGTATTATCGGTGAGATCCTAACCCCAATGATCGAGCCTCATAATCCCAAAGATTCATTAATATCTGTGTGATCCTAATCCCCACTGATCGAACCTCATAATCCCAAGGATTCACTAATATCTGTGAGACCCTAAACCCCACTGATCGAACCTCATAATTCCAAAGAATCACTATTATCTGTGAGACCCTAACCACAACTGATCGAACCTCATAATCCCAAAGATTCACTGTTAACTGTGAGACCCTAACCCCCACTGATTGAACCTCATAATCCCAGAGATTCACTATTAACTGTGAGACCCTAAACCCCACTGATTGAACCTCATAATCCCAGAGATTCACTATTATCTGTGAGACTTTAAATCCCACTGATCGAACCTCAAAATCCCAAGGATTCACTATTATCTGTGAGACACTAAACCCCACTGATCGAACCTCATAATTCCAAAGAATCACTATTATATGTGAGACCCTAAACCCAACTGATTGCACCTCATAATCCCAGAGATTCACTATTATCTGTGAGACCCCAAACCTCTCTCATCGTACCTCATAATTCAAAGATTCACTATCATCTGTGAGACACTAAACCCCACTGATTGAACCTCATAATCCAAAGATTCAGTATTATAGGTGAGATCCTAACCCCAATGATCGAGCCTCATAATCCCAAAGATTCTTTAATATCTGTGAGATCCTAATACCCACTGATCGAACCTCATAATCCCAAGGATTCATTATCATCTGTGAGACCCTAAACCGCACTGATCGAACATCATAATCCAAATATTCACAATTATCTGTGAGACAATAACCCCCACAGATCGAACCTCATAATCCCAAGGATTCACTATTATCTGTGAGACCCTAAACCCCACTGATCGAACCTCATAATTCCAAAGAATCACTATTATCTGTGAGACCCTAACCACAACTGATCGAACCTCATAATCCCAAAGATTCACTGTTAACTGTGAGACCCTAACCCCCACTGATTGAACCTCATAATCCCAGAGATTCACTATTAACTGGGAGACCCTAAACCCCACTGATCGAACCTCATAATCCCAGAGATTCACTATTATCTGTGAGACTTTAAATCCCACTGATCGAACCTCAAAATCCCAAGGATTCACAATTATCTGTGAGACACTAAACCCCACAGATCGAACCTCATAATCCAAAGATTCAATAATATCTGTGACACTAAGCCCCACTGATCAAACCACATAACCCCAAAGATTCACTATTATCTGTGAGACCCTAAACCTCACTGATCGAACCTCATAATCCAAAGATTCACTATTATCTGTGAGACCGTAAACCCCACTGATCGAACCTCATAATCCAAAGTTTCACTATTATCTGTGAGACCCTATACCCCACTGATCGAACCTCATAATCCCAGAGATTCACTAATATCTGTGAGACCCTAAACCTCACTGATCGAACCTCATAATACAAAGATTCACTGTTATCTGTGAGAGCCTAACACCACTGATTGAACCTCATAATCCAAAGATTCACTATTATCTGTGAGACCATAAACCCAACTGATAGAACCTCATCATCCCAAAGAAACAGTATTATCGGTGAGATCCTAACCCCAATGATCAAGCCTCATAATCCCAAAGATTCATTAATATCTGTGAGACCCTAAACCCCACTGATCGAACCTCATAATCCAAAGATTCACTATTATCTGTGAGACCCTAAAACCCCACTGATCGAAACTCACAATCCCAAAGATTCACTATTATCTGTGAGGCCCTAAACCCCACTGATCGATCCTTATAATTCCAAAGATTCACTGTTATCTCTGAGACCCTAACCCCACTGATTGAACCTCATAATCCAAAGATTCACTATTATCTGTGGGAACATAAACCCAACTGACAGAACCTCATAATCCCAAAGAAACAGTATTATAGGTGAGATCCTAACCCCAATGATCGAGCCTCATAATCCCAAAGATTCATTAATATCTGTGAGATCCTAATACCCACTGATCGAACCTCATAATCCCAAGGATTCTCTATTATCTCTGAGACCATAAACCCCACAGATCGAACCTCATAATTCCAAAAAATCACTATTAACTGTGAGACCCTAAACCGCTTTGATAGAATTTCATAATCCCAAGGATTCACTATTATCTGTGAGGCCCTAAACCCCACTGATAGAACCTCATAATCCCAAAGAAACAGTATTATAGGTGAGATCCTAACCCCAATGATCGAGCCTCATAATCCCAAGGATTCACTATTATCTGTGAGATCCTAATACCCACTGATCGAACCTCATAATTCCAAAGATTCACTGTTATCTGTGAGACCCTAAACCCCACTGATTGAACCTCATAATCCAAAGATTCACTATTATCTGTGAGACCCTAAACCCCACTGATCGAACCTCACAATCCCAAGGACTCACTATTATCTGTGAGGCCCTAAACCGCACTGATCGATCCTCATAATTCCAAAGATTCACTGTTATCTCTGAGACCCTAACCCCACTGATTGAACCTCATAATCCAAAGATTCACTATTATCTGTGAGACCATAAACCCAACTGACAGAACCTCATAATCCCAAAGAAACAGTATTATAGGTGAGATCCTAACCCCAATGTTCGAGCCTCATAATCCCAAAGATTCATTAATATCTGTGAGATCCTAATCCCCACTGATCGAACCTCATAATCCCAAGGATTCACTATTATGTCTGAGACCATAAACCCCACAGATTGAACCTCATAATTCCAAAAAATCACTATTAACTGTGAGACCCTAAACCTCTCTGATAGAACCTCATAATCCCAAGGATTCACTATTATCTGTGAGGCCCTAAACCCCACTGATAGAACCTCATAATCCCAAAGAATCAGTATTATAGGTGAGATCCTAACCCCAATGATCGAGCCTCATAATCCTAAAGATTCTTTAATATCTGTGAGATCCTAATACCCACTGATCGAACCTCATAATCCCAAGGATTCATTATCATCTGTGAGACCCTAAACCGCACTGATCGAACATCATAATACAAAGATTCACTATTATCTGTGAGACCCTAAACCCCACTGATCGAACCTCACAATCCCAAGGATTCACTATTATCTGTGAGGCCCTAAACCCCACTGATCGAGCCTCATAATCCCAAAGATTCATTAATATCTGTGAGATCCTAATACCCACTGATCGAACCTCATAATCCCAAGGATTCACTATCATCTGTGAGACCCTAAACCGCACTGATCGAACCTCATAATCCAAATATTCACTATTATCTGTGAGACAATAACCCCCACAGATCGAACCTCAAAATCCCAAAGAATCACTAATATTTGTGACATCCTAACCCCCACTGATCGAACCTCAAAATCCCAAAGAATCACTATTATCTGTGAGACACTAAACCCCACTGATCGAATGTCATAATCCAGAGATTCACTATAATTTGTGAGATCCTTACCCCCATTGAATGAATCTCATAATCCCAAAGAATCACTATTATCTGTGAGACCCTAAACCTCACTGATCGATCATCATAATCCAAAGATTCACTATTATCTGTGAGACCCTAACCCCCACTGATCGAAACTCATAATCCCAAAGATTCACTATTATCTGTGAGATCCTAACCCCAACTGATCGACCCTCATAATCCCAAGGATTCACTATTATCTGTGAGGCCCTAAAACCCACTGATCGAACCTCATAATTCCAAAGAATCACTATTATCTGTGAGACCCTAAACCCCACTGATCGAACCTCATAATCCCAAGGATTCACTATTATCTGTGAGGCCGTAAACCCCACTGATCGAGCCTCATAATTCCAAAGATTCACTGTTATCTGTGAGACCCTAACCCCACTGATTGAACCTCATAATCCAACGATTCACCATTATCTGTGAGACCATAAACCCCACTGATAGAACCTCATAATCCCAAAGAAACAGTATTATCGGTGAGATCCTAACCCCAATGATCGAGCCTCATAATCCCAAAGATTCATTAATATCTGTGTGATCCTAATCCCCACTGATCGAACCTCATAATCCCAAGGATTCACTAATATCTGTGAGACCCTAAACCCCACTGATCGAACCTCATAATTCCAAAGAATCACTATTATCTGTGAGACCCTAACCACAACTGATCGAACCTCATAATCCCAAAGATTCACTGTTAACTGTGAGACCCTAACCCCCACTGATTGAACCTCATAATCCCAGAGATTCACTATTAACTGTGAGACCCTAAACCCCACTGATTGAACCTCATAATCCCAGAGATTCACTATTATCTGTGAGACTTTAAATCCCACTGATCGAACCTCAAAATCCCAAGGATTCACTATTATCTGTGAGACACTAAACCCCACTGATCGAACCTCATAATTCCAAAGAATCACTATTATATGTGAGACCCTAACCCCAACTGATTGCACCTCATAATCCCAGAGATTCACTATTATCTGTGAGACCCCAAACCTCTCTCATCGTACCTCATAATTCAAAGATTCACTATCATCTGTGAGACACTAAACCCCACTGATTGAACCTCATAATCCAAAGATTCAGTATTATAGGTGAGATCCTAACCCCAATGATCGAGCCTCATAATCCCAAAGATTCTTTAATATCTGTGAGATCCTAATACCCACTGATCGAACCTCATAATCCCAAGGATTCATTATCATCTGTGAGACCCTAAACCGCACTGATCGAACATCATAATCCAAATATTCACAATTATCTGTGAGACAATAACCCCCACAGATCGAACCTCATAATCCCAAGGATTCACTATTATCTGTGAGACCCTAAACCCCACTGATCGAACCTCATAATTCCAAAGAATCACTATTATCTGTGAGACCCTAACCACAACTGATCGAACCTCATAATCCCAAAGATTCACTGTTAACTGTGAGACCCTAACCCCCACTGATTGAACCTCATAATCCCAGAGATTCACTATTAACTGGGAGACCCTAAACCCCACTGATCGAACCTCATAATCCCAGAGATTCACTATTATCTGTGAGACTTTAAATCCCACTGATCGAACCTCAAAATCCCAAGGATTCACAATTATCTGTGAGACACTAAACCCCACAGATCGAACCTCATAATCCAAAGATTCAATAATATCTGTGACACTAAGCCCCACTGATCAAACCACATAACCCCAAAGATTCACTATTATCTGTGAGACCCTAAACCTCACTGATCGAACCTCATAATCCAAAGATTCACTATTATCTGTGAGACCGTAAACCCCACTGATCGAACCTCATAATCCAAAGTTTCACTATTATCTGTGAGACCCTATACCCCACTGATCGAACCTCATAATCCCAGAGATTCACTAATATCTGTGAGACCCTAAACCTCACTGATCGAACCTCATAATACAAAGATTCACTGTTATCTGTGAGAGCCTAACACCACTGATTGAACCTCATAATCCAAAGATTCACTATTATCTGTGAGACCATAAACCCAACTGATAGAACCTCATCATCCCAAAGAAACAGTATTATCGGTGAGATCCTAACCCCAATGATCAAGCCTCATAATCCCAAAGATTCATTAATATCTGTGAGACCCTAAACCCCACTGATCGAACCTCATAATCCAAAGATTCACTATTATCTGTGAGACCCTAAAACCCCACTGATCGAAACTCACAATCCCAAAGATTCACTATTATCTGTGAGGCCCTAAACCCCACTGATCGATCCTTATAATTCCAAAGATTCACTGTTATCTCTGAGACCCTAACCCCACTGATTGAACCTCATAATCCAAAGATTCACTATTATCTGTGGGAACATAAACCCAACTGACAGAACCTCATAATCCCAAAGAAACAGTATTATAGGTGAGATCCTAACCCCAATGATCGAGCCTCATAATCCCAAAGATTCATTAATATCTGTGAGATCCTAATACCCACTGATCGAACCTCATAATCCCAAGGATTCTCTATTATCTCTGAGACCATAAACCCCACAGATCGAACCTCATAATTCCAAAAAATCACTATTAACTGTGAGACCCTAAACCGCTTTGATAGAATTTCATAATCCCAAGGATTCACTATTATCTGTGAGGCCCTAAACCCCACTGATAGAACCTCATAATCCCAAAGAAACAGTATTATAGGTGAGATCCTAACCCCAATGATCGAGCCTCATAATCCCAAGGATTCACTATTATCTGTGAGATCCTAATACCCACTGATCGAACCTCATAATTCCAAAGATTCACTGTTATCTGTGAGACCCTAACCCCACTGATTGAACCCCATAATCCAAAGATTCACTATTATCTGTGAGACCATAAACCCAACTGATAGAACCTCATAATCCCAAAGAATCACTATTATCTGTGAGACACTAAACCCCACTGATCGAACGTCATAATCCAGAGATTCACTATAATTTGTGAGATCCTTACCCCCATTGAATGAATCTCATAATCCCAAAGAATCACTATTATCTGTGAGACCCTAAACCTCACTGATCGATCCTCATAATCGGAAGATTCACTATTATCTGTGAAACCCTAACCCCCACTGATCGAAACTCATAATCCCAAAGATCCACTATTATCTGTGAGATCCTAACCCCAATTTATCGAACCTCATAATCCCAAGGATTCCGTATTATCTGTGAGGCCCGAAAACCCACTGATCGAACCTCATAATTGCAAAGAATCATTATTATCTGTGAGACCCTAAACCCCACTGATCGAACCTCATAATCCCAAGGATTCACTATTATCTCGGAGGCCCTAAACCCCACTGATCGATCCTTATAATTCCAATGATTCACTGTTATCTGTGAGACACTAACCGCACTGATTGAACCTCATAATCCAAAGATTCACTATTAACTGTGAGACCATAAATCCAACTGATAGAACCTCATAATCCCAAAGAAACTGTATTATCGGTGAGATCCTAACCCCAATGATCGAGCCTCATAATCCCAAAGATTCATTAATATCTGTGAGATCCTAATCCCCACTGATCGAACCTCATAATCCCAAGGATTCACTATTATCTGTGAGATACTAAACCCCACTGATCGAACCTCATAATTCCAAAGAATCACTATTATCTGTGAGTCCCTATACCCCACTGATCAAACCTCATAATCCCAAAGAAACACTATTATCTGTGAGACCCTAACCCCAACTGATTGAACCTCATAATCCCAGTGATTCACTATTATCTGCGAGACCCCAAACCTCCCTCATCGTACCTCATAATCCAAAGATACACTAATATCTATGAAATCCTTAACCCCACTGATCGTACCTCATAATCCAAAGATTCACTAATATCTGTGACACTAAACCCCACTGATCAAACCTCATAACCCCATAGATTCACTACTATCTGAGACCCTATACCCACTGATTGAACCTCATAATCCCAGAGATTCACTATTATCTATGAGACCCTAAACCTCACTGATCGAACCTTATAATCCACAGATTCACTATTATCTGTGAGACCCTAAACCCCACTGATCGAACCTCATAATTCCAAAGAATCACGATTATCTGTGAGACCCTAACCACAACTGATCGAACCTCATAATCCCAAAGATTCACTGTTAACTGTGAGACCCTAACCCCCACTGATTGAACCTCATAATCCCAGAGATTCACTATTAACTGTGAGACGCTAAACCCCACTGATCGAACCTCAAAATCCCAGAGATTTACTATTATCTGTGAGACTTTAAATCCCACTGATCGAACCTCAAAATCCCAAGGATTCACTATTATCTGTGAGACCCTAACCCCAACTGATTGAACCTCATAATCCCAGAGATTCACTATAATCTGTGAGACCCCAAACCTCCCTCATAGTACCTCATAATCCAAAGATTCACTATAATCTGTGACACTAAACCCCACTGATCGAACCTCATAATCCCAAGGATACACTATTACTGTGAGGCCCTAAACCCCACTGATCGAACCTCATAATTCCAAAGATTCACTGTTATCTGTGAGACCCTAATCCCACTGATTTAACCTCATAATCCAAAGATTCACTATTATCTGTGAGACCATAAACCCAACTGATAGAACCTCATAATCCCAAAGAAACAGTATTATGGGTGAGATCCTAACCCCAATGATCGAGCCTCATAATCCCAAGGATTCACTATTATCTGTGAGACCCTAAACCCCACTGATCGAACCTCATAATTCCAAAGAATCACTATTATCTGTGAGACCCTAAACCCCACTGATCGAACCTCATAATTCCAAAGAATCACTATTATCTGTGAGACCCTAACCCCCACTGATCGAACCTCATAATCCCAAAGAATCACTATTATCTGTGAGACCCTAAACCTCACTGATCGATCCTCATAATCCGAAGATTCACTATTATCTGTGAAACCCCAACCCCCACTGATCGAAACTCATAATCCCAAAGATCCACTATTATCTGTGAGATCCTAACCCCAACTGATCGAACCTCATAATCCCAAGGATTCCGTATTATCTGTGAGGCCCGAAAACCCACTGATCGAACCTCATAATTGCAAAGAATCATTATTATCTGTGAGACCCTAAACCCCACTGATCGAACCTCATAATCCCAAGGATTCACTATTATCTCGGAGGCCCTAAACCCCACTGATCGATCCTTATAATTCCAATGATTCACTGTTATCTGTGAGACACTAACCGCACTGATTGAACCTCATAATCCAAAGATTCACTATTAACTGTGAGACCATAAATCCAACTGATAGAACCTCATAATCCCAAAGAAACTGTATTATCGGTGAGATCCTAACCCCAATGATCGAGCCTCATAATCCCAAAGATTCATTAATATCTGTGAGATCCTAATCCCCACTGATCGAACCTCATAATCCCAAGGATTCACTATTATCTGTGAGATACTAAACCCCACTGATCGAACCTCATAATTCCAAAGAATCACTATTATATGTGCGTGCCTATACCCCACTGATCAAACCTCATAATCCCAAAGAATCACTATTATCTGTGATCTCCTAACCCCAACTGATTGAACCTCACAATCCCAGAGATTCACTATTATCTGTGAGACCCCAAACCTCCCTGATTGCACCTCATAATCCAAAGATTCTCTAATATCTGTGACACTAAACCCCACTGATCAAAATTCATAAGCCCAAAGATTCACTAATACCTGTGAGACTCTTACCCCACTGAAAGAACCTGATAATCCCAGAGATTCACTATTATCTGTGAGACTCTAATCCTCACTGATCGAACCTCATAATCCAAAGATTCACTATTATCTGTGAGACCATAAACCACACTGATCGAACCTCATAATCCCAAGGATTCACTATTATCTGTGAGGCCTTAAACCCCACTGTTCGAACCTCATAATTCCAAAGATTCACTGTTATCTGTGAGACCATAACCCCACTGATTGAACCTCATAATCCAAAGAATCACTATTATCTGTGAGACCATAAACCCAACTGATAGAACCTCATAATCCCAAAGATTCACTATTATCTGTGAGACCATAAACCTAACTGATAGAACCTCATAATCCCAAAGATTCACTATTATCTGTGAGATCCTAATCCTCACTGATCGAACTTCATAATCCCAAGGATTCACTATTATCTGTGAGACCCTAAACCCCACTGATCGAACCTCATAATTCCAAAGAATCACTATTATCTGTGAGACCCTAAACCCCACTGATCGAACCTCATAATCCCAAAGAATCACTATTATCTGTGAGACCCTAACCACAACTGATCGAACCTCATAATCCGAGAGATTCACTATTATCTGTGAGACCTTAAACCCCACTGATCGAACATCATAATCCCAACGATTCACTATTATCTGTGAGACCCTAAACCCCACTGATCGAACCTCATAATTCCAAAGAATCACTATTATATGTGAGTGCCTATACCCCACTGATCAAACCTCATAATCCCAAAGAATCACTATTATCTGTGAGCTCCTAGCCCCAACTGATTGAACCTCACATTCCCAGAGATTCACTATTATCTGTGAGACCCCAAAACTCCCTGATCGTACCTCATAATCCAAAGATTCTCTAATATCTCTGACACTAAACCCCACTGATCAAACCTCATAACCCCAAAGATTCACTAATACCTGTGAGACGCTTACCCCACTGAAAGAACCTGATAATCCCAGAGATTCACTATTATCTGTGAGACCCTAATCCTCACTGATCGAACCTCATAATCCAAAGATTCACTATTATCTGTGAGACCATAAACCACACTGATCGAACCTCATAATCCCAAGGATTCACTATTATCTGTGAGGCCCTAAACCCCACTGTTCGAACCTCATAATTCTAAAGATTTACTGTTATCTGTGAGAACATAACCCCAGTGATTGAACCTCATAATCCAAAGAATCACTATTATCTGTGAGACCATAAACCCAACTGATAGAACCACATATGCCCAAAGATTCACTATTATCCGTGAGACCATAAACCCAACTGATAGAACCACATATGCCCAAAGATTCACTATTATCTGTGAGATCCTAATCCTCACTGATCGAAGTTCATAATCCCAAGGATTCACTATTATCTGTGAGACCCTAAACCCACTGATCGAACCTCATAATTCCAAAGAATCACTATTATCTGTGAGACCCTAAACCCCACTGATCGAACCTCATAATCCCAAAGAATCACTATTATCTGTGAGACCCTAACCACAACTGATCGAACCTCATAAACCCAAAGATTCACTGTTAACTGTGAGACCCTAACCCCCACTGATTGAACCTCATAATCCCAGAGATTCACTATTAACTGTGAGACCCTAAACTCCACTGATCGAACCTAATAATCCCAGAGATTCACTACTATCTGTGAGACATTAAACCCCACTGATCGAACCTCATAATCCCAAGGATTCACTATTATCTGTCAGACCGTAAACCACACTGATCGAACCTCATAATTCCAAAGAAAAGCTATTATCTGTGAGTCCCTAAACCCCACTGATCAAACCTCTTTATCCCAAAGAATCACTATTATCAGTGAGACCATAACCCCCACTGATTGAACCTCATAATCCCAGAGATTCACTATTATCTGAGAGACCTTAAATCCCACTGATCGAACCTGATAATCCCAAGGATTCACTATTATCTGTGAGACACTAAACCCCACTGATCGAACCTCATAATTCTAAAGAATCTCTATTATCTGTGAGTCCCTATACCCCACTGATCAAACCTCATAATCCCAAATCACTATTATCTGTGAGACCCTAACCCCAACTGATTGAACCTCATAATCACAGAGATTCACTATTATCTGTGAGACCCCAAACCTCCCTCATCGTACCTCATAATCCAAAGATTCACTAATATCTGTGAGATCCTAAACCCCTCTGATCTAACCTCATAATCCAAAGATTCACTAATATCTGTGGTACTAAACCCCACTGATTAAACCTCATAACCCCAAAGATTCACTATTATCTGTGAGACCCTAAACCCCACTGATCGAACCTCATAATCCCAAGGATTCACTATTGTCTGTGAGGCCCTAAACCCCACTGATCGAACCTCATAATTCCAAAAATTCACTGTTATCTGTGAGACCCTAACCCCACTGATTGAACCTCATAATCCAAAGATTCACTATTATCTGTGAGACCATAAACCCAACTGATAGAAACTCATAATCCCAAAGAATCAGTATTATCGGTGAGATCCTAACCCCAATGATCGAGCCACATAATCCCATAGATTCATTAATATCTGTGAGATCCTAATATCCACTGATCGAACATCATAATTCCAAAGAATCACTATTATTTGTGACATCCTAACCCCCACTGATCGAACCTCATAATCTGAAAGAATCACTATTATCTGTGAGACACTAAACCGCACAGATCAAAGGTCATAATCCAGTGATTCACTATAATTTGTGAGATCCTTACCCCCATTGAATGAATCTCATAATCCCAAAGAATCACTATAATCTGTGAGACCCTAAACCTCACTGATCGATCCTCATAATCCAAAGATTCACTATTATCTGTGAGACCCTAACCCCCACTGTTCGAAACTCATAATCCCAAAGATTTACTATTATCTGTGAGATGCTAACCCCAACCGATCGAACCTCATAATCCCAAAGATTCACTATTATCTGTGAGGCCCTATAACCCACTGATCGAACCTCATAATTCCAAAGAATCACTATTATCTGTGAGACCCTAACCCCGACTGATTGAACCTCATAATCCCAGAGATTCACTATTAACTTTGAGACCCTAAACCCCACTGATCGAAACTCATAATCCCAGATATTCACTATTATCTGTGAGACCTTAAACCCCACTGATCGAACCTCATAATCCCAAGGATTCACTATTATCTGTGAGACCCTAAACCCCACTGATCGAACCTCATAATTCCAAAGAATCACTATTATATGTGAGACCCTAAACCCCACTGATTGAACCTCATAATCCCAAAGAATCACTATTATCTGTGAGACCCTAACCACCAGTGATCAAACCTCATAATCCCAAAGATTCACTGTTAACTGTGAGACCCTATCCCCCACTGATTGAACATCATAATCCCAGAGATTCACTATTAACTGTGAGACCCTAAACCCCACTGATGGAAACTCATAATCCCAGAGATTCACTATTATCTGTGAGACCTTAAACCACACTGATCGAACCTCATAATCCCAAGGATTCACTATTATCTGTGAGACCTTAAACCCCACTGATCGAACCTCATAATCCCAGAGATTCACTATTATCTGTGAGACCCCAAACCTCCCTCATCGTACCTCATAATCCAAAGATTCACTATTATCTGTGACACTAAACCCCACAGATCAAACCTCATAACCCCAAAGATTCACTAATATCTGTGAGATCCTAAACCCCACTGATCGAACCTCATAATCCAAAGATTCACTAATATCTGTGACACTAAACCCCACAGATCAAACCTCATAACCCCAAAGATTCACTCTTATCTGTGAGACCCTAACGCCACTGATTGAACCTCATAATCCCAGAGATTCACTATTATCTGTGAGACCCTAAACCTCACTTATCGAACCTCATAATCCAAAGACTCACTATTATCTGTGAGACCCTAAACCCAACTGATCGAACCTCATAATCCAAAGATTCACTATTATCTGTGAGACCCTAAACCCCACTGATCGAACCTCATAATCCCAAAGATTCACTATTATCTGTGAGGCCCTAAACCCCACTGATCGAACCTCATAAATCCAAAGATTCACTGTTATCTGCGAGATCCTAACCCCACTGATTGAACCTCATAATCCAAAGATTCACTATTATCTGTGAGACCATAAACCCAACTGATAGAACCTCACAATCCCAAAGAAACAGTATTATCGGTGAGATCCTAACTCCAATGATCGAGCCTCATAATCCCAAAGATTCATTAATATCTGTGAGACACTAAACCCCACTGATCGAACCTCATAATCCCAAGGATTCACTATATCTGTGAGACCATAACCCCACCTGATTGAACCTCATAATCCCAGAGATTCACTATTATCTGTGAGACCAAAAAACCTCTCTCATCGTACCTCATAATCCAAAGATTCACTATTATCTGTGACACTAAACCCCACTGATCAAACCTCATAACCCCAAAGATTCACTAATATCTGTGAGATCCTAAACCCCACTGATCGAACCTCATAATCCAAAGATTCACTAATATCTGTGACACTAAAAGCCACTGATCAAACCACATAACCCCAAAGATTCACTATTATCTGTGAGACCCTAAACCTCACTGATCGAACCTCATAATCCAAAGATTCACTATTATCTGTGAGACCGTAAACCCCACTGATCGAACCTCATAATCCAAAGATTCACTATTATCTGTGAGACCCTATACCCCACTGATCGAACCTCATAATCCCAGAGATTCACTATTATCTGTGAGACCCTAAACGTCACTGATCGAACCTCATAATACAAAGATTCACTGTTATCTGTGAGACCCTAACCGCACTGATTGAACCTCATAATCCAAAGATTCACTATTATCTGTGAGACCATAAACCCAACTGATATAACCTCATCATCCCAAAGAAACAGTATTATCGGTGAGATCCTAACCCCAATGATAGAGCCTCATAATCCCTAAGATTCATTAATATCTGTGAGATCCTAATCCCCACTGATCGAACCTCATAATCCAAAGATTCACTATTATCTGTGAGACCCTAAACACCACTGATCGAACCTCACAATCCCAAGGATTCACTATTATCTGTGAGACCCTAAACCCCACTGATCGAACCTCATAATCCCAAAGAATCACTATTATCTGTGAGACCCTAACCACAACTGATCGAACCTCATAAACCCAAAGATTCACTGTTAACTGTGAGACCCTAACCCCCACTGATTGAACCTCATAATCCCAGAGATTCACTATTAACTGTGAGACCCTAAACTCCACTGATCGAACCTAATAATCCCAGAGATTCACTACTATCTGTGAGACATTAAACCCCACTGATCGAACCTCATAATCCCAAGGATTCACTATTATCTGTCAGACCGTAAACCACACTGATCGAACCTCATAATTCCAAAGAAAAGCTATTATCTGTGAGTCCCTAAACCCCACTGATCAAACCTCTTTATCCCAAAGAATCACTATTATCAGTGAGACCATAACCCCCACTGATTGAACCTCATAATCCCAGAGATTCACTATTATCTGAGAGACCTTAAATCCCACTGATCGAACCTGATAATCCCAAGGATTCACTATTATCTGTGAGACACTAAACCCCACTGATCGAACCTCATAATTCTAAAGAATCTCTATTATCTGTGAGTCCCTATACCCCACTGATCAAACCTCATAATCCCAAATCACTATTATCTGTGAGACCCTAACCCCAACTGATTGAACCTCATAATCACAGAGATTCACTATTATCTGTGAGACCCCAAACCTCCCTCATCGTACCTCATAATCCAAAGATTCACTAATATCTGTGAGATCCTAAACCCCTCTGATCTAACCTCATAATCCAAAGATTCACTAATATCTGTGGTACTAAACCCCACTGATTAAACCTCATAACCCCAAAGATTCACTATTATCTGTGAGACCCTAAACCCCACTGATCGAACCTCATAATCCCAAGGATTCACTATTGTCTGTGAGGCCCTAAACCCCACTGATCGAACCTCATAATTCCAAAAATTCACTGTTATCTGTGAGACCCTAACCCCACTGATTGAACCTCATAATCCAAAGATTCACTATTATCTGTGAGACCATAAACCCAACTGATAGAAACTCATAATCCCAAAGAATCAGTATTATCGGTGAGATCCTAACCCCAATGATCGAGCCACATAATCCCATAGATTCATTAATATCTGTGAGATCCTAATATCCACTGATCGAACATCATAATTCCAAAGAATCACTATTATTTGTGACATCCTAACCCCCACTGATCGAACCTCATAATCTGAAAGAATCACTATTATCTGTGAGACACTAA
Source organism: Hemitrygon akajei (assembly GCF_048418815.1). NCBI lineage: Eukaryota > Metazoa > Chordata > Chondrichthyes > Myliobatiformes > Dasyatidae > Hemitrygon > Hemitrygon akajei. The sequence goes on from NC_133126.1 coordinate 106,316,178, forward strand.
ACCGCACAGATCAAAGGTCATAATCCAGTGATTCACTATAATTTGTGAGATCCTTACCCCCATTGAATGAATCTCATAATCCCAAAGAATCACTATAATCTGTGAGACCCTAAACCTCACTGATCGATCCTCATAATCCAAAGATTCACTATTATCTGTGAGACCCTAACCCCCACTGTTCGAAACTCATAATCCCAAAGATTTACTATTATCTGTGAGATGCTAACCCCAACCGATCGAACCTCATAATCCCAAAGATTCACTATTATCTGTGAGGCCCTATAACCCACTGATCGAACCTCATAATTCCAAAGAATCACTATTATCTGTGAGACCCTAACCCCGACTGATTGAACCTCATAATCCCAGAGATTCACTATTAACTTTGAGACCCTAAACCCCACTGATCGAAACTCATAATCCCAGATATTCACTATTATCTGTGAGACCTTAAACCCCACTGATCGAACCTCATAATCCCAAGGATTCACTATTATCTGTGAGACCCTAAACCCCACTGATCGAACCTCATAATTCCAAAGAATCACTATTATATGTGAGACCATAAACCCCACTGATTGAACCTCATAATCCCAAAGAATCACTATTATCTGTGAGACCCTAACCACCAGTGATCAAACCTCATAATCCCAAAGATTCACTGTTAACTGTGAGACCCTATCCCCCACTGATTGAACCTCATAATCCCAGAGATTCACTATTAACTGTGAGACCCTAAACCCCACTGATGGAAACTCATAATCCCAGAGATTCACTATTATCTGTGAGACCTTAAACCACACTGATCGAACCTCATAATCCCAAGGATTCACTATTATCTGTGAGACCTTAAACCCCACTGATCGAACCTCATAATCCCAGAGATTCACTATTATCTGTGAGACCCCAAACCTCCCTCATCGTACCTCATAATCCAAAGATTCACTATTATCTGTGACACTAAACCCCACAGATCAAACCTCATAACCCCAAAGATTCACTAATATCTGTGAGATCCTAAACCCCACTGATCGAACCTCATAATCCAAAGATTCACTAATATCTGTGACACTAAACCCCACTGATCAAACCTCATAACCCCAAAGATTCACTCTTATCTGTGAGACCCTAACGCCACTGATTGAACCTCATAATCCCAGAGATTCACTATTATCTGTGAGACCCTAAACCTCACTTATCGAACCTCATAATCCAAAGATTCACTATTATCTGTGAGACCCTAAACCCAACTGATCGAACCTCATAATCCAAAGATTCACTGTTATCTGTGAGACCCTAAACCCCACTGATCGAACCTCATAATCCCAAAGATTCACTATTATCTGTGAGGCCCTAAACCCCACTGATCGAACCTCATAAATCCAAAGATTCACTGTTATCTGCGAGATCCTAACCCCACTGATTGAACCTCATAATCCAAAGATTCACTATTATCTGTGAGACCATAAACCCAACTGATAGAACCTCACAATCCCAAAGAAACAGTATTATCGGTGAGATCCTAACTCCAATGATCGAGCCTCATAATCCCAAAGATTCATTAATATCTGTGAGACACTAAACCCCACTGATCGAAACTCATAATCCAAAGATTCACTATTATCTGTGAGACCCTAAACCCCACTGATCGAACCTCATAATCCCAAGGATTCACTATATCTGTGAGACCATAACCCCACCTGATTGAACCTCATAATCCCAGAGATTCACTATTATCTGTGAGACCAAAAAACCTCTCTCATCGTACCTCATAATCCAAAGATTCACTATTATCTGTGACACTAAACCCCACTGATCAAACCTCATAACCCCAAAGATTCACTAATATCTGTGAGATCCTAAACCCCACTGATCGAACCTCATAATCCAAAGATTCACTAATATCTGTGACACTAAAAGCCACTGATCAAACCACATAACCCCAAAGATTCACTATTATCTGTGAGACCCTAAACCTCACTGATCGAACCTCATAATCCAAAGATTCACTATTATCTGTGAGACCGTAAACCCCACTGATCGAACCTCATAATCCAAAGATTCACTATTATCTGTGAGACCCTATACCCCACTGATCGAACCTCATAATCCCAGAGATTCACTATTATCTGTGAGACCCTAAACGTCACTGATCGAACCTCATAATACAAAGATTCACTGTTATCTGTGAGACCCTAACCGCACTGATTGAACCTCATAATCCAAAGATTCACTATTATCTGTGAGACCATAAACCCAACTGATATAACCTCATCATCCCAAAGAAACAGTATTATCGGTGAGATCCTAACCCCAATGATAGAGCCTCATAATCCCTAAGATTCATTAATATCTGTGAGATCCTAATCCCCACTGATCGAACCTCATAATCCAAAGATTCACTATTATCTGTGAGACCCTAAACACCACTGATCGAACCTCACAATCCCGATTCACTATTATCTGTGAGGCCCTAAACCCCACTGATCGATCCTCATAATTCCAAAGATTCACTGTTATCTCTGAGACCCTAACCCCACTGATTGAACCTCATAATCCAAAGATTCACTATTATCTGTGCTACCATAAACCCAACTGACAGAACCTCATAATCCCAAAGAAACAGTATTATAGGTGAGATCCTAACCCCAATGATCGAGCCTCATAATCCCAAAGATTCATTAATATCTGTGAGATCCTAATCCCCACTGATCGAACCTCATAATCCCAAGGATTCACTATTATCTCTGAGACCATAAACCCCACAGATCGAACCTCATAATTCCAAAAAATCACTATTAAATCTGAGACCCTAAACCGCATTGATAGAACCTCATAATCCCAAGGATTCACTATTATCTGTGAGACCTTAAATCACACTGATCGAACCTCATAATCCCAAGGATTCACTATTATCTGTGAGACCTTAAACCCCACTGATCGAACCTCATAATCCCAGAGATTCACTATTATCTGTGAGACCCCAAACCTCCCTCATCGTACCTCATAATCCAAAGATTCACTATTATCTGTGACACTAAACCCCACTGATCAAACCTCATAACCCCAAAGATTCACTAATATCTGTGAGATCCTAAACCCCACTGATCGAACCTCATAATCCAAAGATTCACTAATATCTGTGACACTAATCCCCACTGATCAAACCTCATAACCCCAAAGATTCACTCTTATCTGTGAGACCCTAACGCCACTGATTGAACCTCATAATCTCAGAGATTCACTATTATCTGTGAGACCCTAAACCTCACTTATCGAACCTCATAATCCAAAGATTCACTATTATCTGTGAGACCCTAAACCCAACTGATCGAACCTCATAATCCAAAGATTCACTATTATCTGTGAGACCCTAAACCCCACTGATCGAACCTCATAATCCCAAAGATTCACTATTATCTGTGAGGCCCTAAACCCCACTGATCGAACCTCATAAATCCAAAGATTCACTGTTATCTGCGAGACCCTAACCCCACTGATTGAACCTCATAATCCAAAGATTCACTATTATCTGTGAGACCATAAACCCAACTGATAGAACCTCACAATCCCAAAGAAACAGTATTATCGGTGAGATCCTAACTCCAATGATCGAGCCTCATAATCCCAAAGATTCATTAATATCTGTGAGACACTAAACCCCACTGATCGAAACTCATAATCCAAAGATTCACTAATATCTGTGAGACCCTAAACCCCACTGATCGAACCTCATAATCCCAAGGATTCACTATTATCTGTGAGACCATAACCCCACCTGATTGAACCTCATAATCCCAGAGATTCACTATTATCTGTGAGACCCCAAACCTCTCACATCGTACCTCATAATCCAAAGATTCACTATTATCTGTGACACTAAACCCCACTGATCAAACCTCATAACCCCAAAGATTCACTAATATCTGTGAGATCCTAAACCCCACTGATCGAACCTCATAATCCAAAGATTCACTAATATCTGTGACACTAAAAGCCACTGATCAAACCACATAACCCCAAAGATTCACTATTATCTGTGAGACCCTAAACCTCACTGATCGAACCTCATAATCCAAAGATTCACTATTATCTGTGATACCGTAAACCCCACTGATCGAACCTCATAATCCAAAGATTCACTATTATCTGTGAGACCCTATACCCCACTGATCGAACCTCATAATCCCAGAGATTCACTATTATCTGTGAGACCCTAAACGTCACTGATCGAACCTCATAATACAAAGATTCACTGTTATCTGTGAGACCCTAACCGCACTGATTGAACCTCATAATCCAAAGATTCACTATTATCTGTGAGACCCTAAACCCAACTGATCGAACCTCATAATCCAAAGATTCACTATTATCTGTGAGACCCTAAACCCCACTGATCGAACCTCATAATCCCAAAGATTCACTATTATCTGTGAGACCTTAAACCCCACTGATCGAACCTCATAATCCCAGAGATTCACTATTATCTGTGAGACCCCAAACCTCCCTCATCGTACCTCATAATCCAAAGATTCACTATTATCTGTGACACTAAACCCCACAGATCAAACCTCATAACCCCAAAGATTCACTCTTATCTGTGAGACCCTAACGCCACTGATTGAACCTCATAATCCCAGAGATTCACTATTATCTGTGAGACCCTAAACCTCACTTATCGAACCTCATAATCCAAAGATTCACTATTATCTGTGAGACCCTAAACCCAACTGATCGAACCTCATAATCCAAAGATTCACTATAATCTGTGAGACCCTAAACCCCACTGATCGAACCTCATAATCCCAAAGATTCACTATTATCTGTGAGGCCCTAAACCCCACTGATCGAACCTCATAAATCCAAAGATTCACTGTTATCTGCGAGATCCTAACCCCACTGATTGAACCTCATAATCCAAAGATTCACTATTATCTGTGAGACCATAAACCCAACTGATAGAACCTCACAATCCCAAAGAAACAGTATTATCGGTGAGATCCTAACTCCAATTATCGAGCCTCATAATCCCAAAGATTCATTAATATCTGTGAGACACTAAACCCCACTGATCGAAACTCATAATCCAAAGATTCACTATTATCTGTGAGACCCTAAACCCCACTGATCGAACCTCATAATCCCAAGGATTCACTATATCTGTGAGACCATAACCCCACCTGATTGAACCTCATAATCCCAGAGATTCACTATTATCTGTGAGACCCAAAAACCTCTCTCATCGTACCTCATAATCCAAAGATTCACTATTATCTGTGACACTAAACCCCACTGATCAAACCTCATAACCCCAAAGATTCACTAATATCTGTGAGATCCTAAACCCCACTGATCGAACCTCATAATCCAAAGATTCACTAATATCTGTGACACTAAAAGCCACTGATCAAACCACATAACCCCAAAGATTCACTATTATCTGTGAGACCCTAAACCTCACTGATCGAACCTCATAATCCAAAGATTCACTATTATCTGTGAGACCGTAAACCCCACTGATCGAACCTCATAATCCAAAGATTCACTATTATCTGTGAGACCCTATACCCCACTGATCGAACCTCATAATCCCAGAGATTCACTATTATCTGTGAGACCCTAAACGTCACTGATCGAACCTCATAATACAAAGATTCACTGTTATCTGTGAGACCCTAACCGCACTGATTGAACCTCATAATCCAAAGATTCACTATTATCTGTGAGACCATAAACCCAACTGATATAACCTCATCATCCCAAAGAAACAGTATTATCGGTGAGATCCTAACCCCAATGATAGAGCCTCATAATCCCAAAGATTCATTAATATCTGTGAGACCCTAAACCCCACTGATCGAACCTCATAATCCAAAGATTCACTATTATCTGTGAGACCCTAAACACCACTGATCGAACCTCACAATCCCAAGGATTCACTATTATCTGTGAGGCCCTAAACCCCACTGATCGATCCTCATAATTCCAAAGATTCACTGTTATCTCTGAGACCCTAACCCCACTGATTGAACCTCATAATCCAAAGATTCACTATTATCTGTGAGACCTTAAATCACACTGATCGAACCTCATAATCCCAAGGATTCACTATTATCTGTGAGACCTTAAACCCCACTGATCGAACCTCATAATCCCAGAGATTCACTATTATCTGTGAGACCCCAAACCTCCCTCATCGTACCTCATAATCCAAAGATTCACTATTATCTGTGACACTAAACCCCACTGATCAAACCTCATAACCCCAAAGATTCACTAATATCTGTGAGATCCTAAACCCCACTGATCGAACCTCATAATCCAAAGATTCACTAATATCTGTGACACTAATCCCCACTGATCAAACCTCATAACCCCAAAGATTCACTCTTATCTGTGAGACCCTAACGCCACTGATTGAACCTCATAATCTCAGAGATTCACTATTATCTGTGAGACCCTAAACCTCACTTATCGAACCTCATAATCCAAAGATTCACTATTATCTGTGAGACCCTAAACCCAACTGATCGAACCTCATAATCCAAAGATTCACTATTATCTGTGAGACCCTAAACCCCACTGATCGAACCTCATAATCCCAAAGATTCACTATTATCTGTGAGGCCCTAAACCCCACTGATCGAACCTCATAAATCCAAAGATTCACTGTTATCTGCGAGACCCTAACCCCACTGATTGAACCTCATAATCCAAAGATTCACTATTATCTGTGAGACCATAAACCCAACTGATAGAACCTCACAATCCCAAAGAAACAGTATTATCGGTGAGATCCTAACTCCAATGATCGAGCCTCATAATCCCAAAGATTCATTAATATCTGTGAGACACTAAACCCCACTGATCGAAACTCATAATCCAAAGATTCACTAATATCTGTGAGACCCTAAACCCCACTGATCGAACCTCATAATCCCAAGGATTCACTATTATCTGTGAGACCATAACCCCACCTGATTGAACCTCATAATCCCAGAGATTCACTATTATCTGTGAGACCCCAAACCTCTCACATCGTACCTCATAATCCAAAGATTCACTATTATCTGTGACACTAAACCCCACTGATCAAACCTCATAACCCCAAAGATTCACTAATATCTGTGAGATCCTAAACCCCACTGATCGAACCTCATAATCCAAAGATTCACTAATATCTGTGACACTAAAAGCCACTGATCAAACCACATAACCCCAAAGATTCACTATTATCTGTGAGACCCTAAACCTCACTGATCGAACCTCATAATCCAAAGATTCACTATTATCTGTGATACCGTAAACCCCACTGATCGAACCTCATAATCCAAAGATTCACTATTATCTGTGAGACCCTATACCCCACTGATCGAACCTCATAATCCCAGAGATTCACTATTATCTGTGAGACCCTAAACGTCACTGATCGAACCTCATAATACAAAGATTCACTGTTATCTGTGAGACCCTAACCGCACTGATTGAACCTCATAATCCAAAGATTCACTATTATCTGTGAGACCCTAAACCCAACTGATCGAACCTCATAATCCAAAGATTCACTATTATCTGTGAGACCCTAAACCCCACTGATCGAACCTCATAATCCCAAAGATTCACTATTATCTGTGAGACCTTAAACCCCACTGATCGAACCTCATAATCCCAGAGATTCACTATTATCTGTGAGACCCCAAACCTCCCTCATCGTACCTCATAATCCAAAGATTCACTATTATCTGTGACACTAAACCCCACAGATCAAACCTCATAACCCCAAAGATTCACTCTTATCTGTGAGACCCTAACGCCACTGATTGAACCTCATAATCCCAGAGATTCACTATTATCTGTGAGACCCTAAACCTCACTTATCGAACCTCATAATCCAAAGATTCACTATTATCTGTGAGACCCTAAACCCAACTGATCGAACCTCATAATCCAAAGATTCACTATAATCTGTGAGACCCTAAACCCCACTGATCGAACCTCATAATCCCAAAGATTCACTATTATCTGTGAGGCCCTAAACCCCACTGATCGAACCTCATAAATCCAAAGATTCACTGTTATCTGCGAGATCCTAACCCCACTGATTGAACCTCATAATCCAAAGATTCACTATTATCTGTGAGACCATAAACCCAACTGATAGAACCTCACAATCCCAAAGAAACAGTATTATCGGTGAGATCCTAACTCCAATGATCGAGCCTCATAATCCCAAAGATTCATTAATATCTGTGAGACACTAAACCCCACTGATCGAAACTCATAATCCAAAGATTCACTATTATCTGTGAGACCCTAAACCCCACTGATCGAACCTCATAATCCCAAGGATTCACTATATCTGTGAGACCATAACCCCACCTGATTGAACCTCATAATCCCAGAGATTCACTATTATCTGTGAGACCCAAAAACCTCTCTCATCGTACCTCATAATCCAAAGATTCACTATTATCTGTGACACTAAACCCCACTGATCAAACCTCATAACCCCAAAGATTCACTAATATCTGTGAGATCCTAAACCCCACTGATCGAACCTCATAATCCAAAGATTCACTAATATCTGTGACACTAAAAGCCACTGATCAAACCACATAACCCCAAAGATTCACTATTATCTGTGAGACCCTAAACCTCACTGATCGAACCTCATAATCCAAAGATTCACTATTATCTGTGAGACCGTAAACCCCACTGATCGAACCTCATAATCCAAAGATTCACTATTATCTGTGAGACCCTATACCCCACTGATCGAACCTCATAATCCCAGAGATTCACTATTATCTGTGAGACCCTAAACGTCACTGATCGAACCTCATAATACAAAGATTCACTGTTATCTGTGAGACCCTAACCGCACTGATTGAACCTCATAATCCAAAGATTCACTATTATCTGTGAGACCATAAACCCAACTGATATAACCTCATCATCCCAAAGAAACAGTATTATCGGTGAGATCCTAACCCCAATGATAGAGCCTCATAATCCCAAAGATTCATTAATATCTGTGAGACCCTAAACCCCACTGATCGAACCTCATAATCCAAAGATTCACTATTATCTGTGAGACCCTAAACACCACTGATCGAACCTCACAATCCCAAGGATTCACTATTATCTGTGAGGGCCTAAACCCCACTGATCGATCCTCATAATTCCAAAGATTCACTGTTATCTCTGAGACCCTAACCCCACTGATTGAACCTCATAATCCAAAGATTCACTATTATCTGTGCTACCATAAACCCAACTGACAGAACCTCATAATCCCAAAGAAACAGTATTATAGGTGAGATCCTAACCCCAATGATCGAGCCTCATAATCCCAAAGATTCATTAATATCTGTGAGATCCTAATCCCCACTGATCGAACCTCATAATCCCAAGGATTCACTATTATCTCTGAGACCATAAACCCCACAGATCGAACCTCATAATTCCAAAAAATCACTATTAACTCTGAGACCCTAAACCGCATTGATAGAACCTCATAATCCCAAGGATTCACTATTATCTGTGAGACCTTAAATCACACTGATCGAACCTCATAATCCCAAGGATTCACTATTATCTGTGAGACCTTAAACCCCACTGATCGAACCTCATAATCCCAGAGATTCACTATTATCTGTGAGACCCCAAACCTCCCTCATCGTACCTCATAATCCAAAGATTCACTATTATCTGTGACACTAAACCCCACTGATCAAACCTCATAGCCCCAAAGATTCACTAATATCTGTGAGATCCTAAACCCCACTGATCGAACCTCATAATCCAAAGATTCACTAATATCTGTGACACTAATCCCCACTGATCAAACCTCATAACCCCAAAGATTCACTCTTATCTGTGAGACCCTAACGCCACTGATTGAACCTCATAATCCCAGAGATTCACTATTATCTGTGAGACCCTAAACCTCACTTATCGAACCTCATAATCCAAAGATTCACTATTATCTGTGAGACCCTAAACCCAACTGATCGAACCTCATAATCCAAAGATTCACTATTATCTGTGAGACCCTAAACCCCACTGATCGAACCTCATAATCCCAAAGATTCACTATTATCTGTGAGACCTTAAACCCCACTGATCGAACCTCATAATCCCAGAGATTCACTATTATCTGTGAGACCCCAAACCTCCCTCATCGTACCTCATAATCCAAAGATTCACTATTATCTGTGACACTAAACCCCACAGATCAAACCTCATAACCCCAAAGATTCACTCTTATCTGTGAGACCCTAACGCCACTGATTGAACCTCATAATCCCAGAGATTCACTATTATCTGTGAGACCCTAAACCTCACTTATCGAACCTCATAATCCAAAGATTCACTATTATCTGTGAGACCCTAAACCCAACTGATCGAACCTCATAATCCAAAGATTCACTATAATCTGTGAGACCCTAAACCCCACTGATCGAACCTCATAATCCCAAAGATTCACTATTATCTGTGAGGCCCTAAACCCCACTGATCGAACCTCATAAATCCAAAGATTCACTGTTATCTGCGAGATCCTAACCCCACTGATTGAACCTCATAATCCAAAGATTCACTATTATCTGTGAGACCATAAACCCAACTGATAGAACCTCACAATCCCTAAGAAACAGTATTATCGGTGAGATCCTAACTCCAATGATCGAGCCTCATAATCCCAAAGATTCATTAATATCTGTGAGACACTAAACCCCACTGATCGAAACTCATAATCCAAAGATTCACTATTATCTGTGAGACCCTAAACCCCACTGATCGAACCTCATAATCCCAAGGATTCACTATATCTGTGAGACCATAACCCCACCTGATTGAACCTCATAATCCCAGAGATTCACTATTATCTGTGAGACCCAAAAACCTCTCTCATCGTACCTCATAATCCAAAGATTCACTATTATCTGTGACACTAAACCCCACTGATCAAACCTCATAACCCCAAAGATTCACTAATATCTGTGAGATCCTAAACCCCACTGATCGAACCTCATAATCCAAAGATTCACTAATATCTGTGACACTAAAAGCCACTGATCAAACCACATAACCCCAAAGATTCACTATTATCTGTGAGACCCTAAACCTCACTGATCGAACCTCATAATCCAAAGATTCACTATTATCTGTGAGACCGTAAACCCCACTGATCGAACCTCATAATCCAAAGATTCACTATTATCTGTGAGACCCTATACCCCACTGATCGAACCTCATAATCCCAGAGATTCACTATTATCTGTGAGACCCTAAACGTCACTGATCGAACCTCATAATACAAAGATTCACTGTTATCTGTGAGACCCTAACCGCACTGATTGAACCTCATAATCCAAAGATTCACTATTATCTGTGAGACCATAAACCCAACTGATATAACCTCATCATCCCAAAGAAACAGTATTATCGGTGAGATCCTAACCCCAATGATAGAGCCTCATAATCCCAAAGATTCATTAATATCTGTGAGACCCTAAACCCCACTGATCGAACCTCATAATCCAAAGATTCACTATTATCTGTGAGACCCTAAACACCACTGATCGAACCTCACAATCCCAAGGATTCACTATTATCTGTGAGGGCCTAAACCCCACTGATCGATCCTCATAATTCCAAAGATTCACTGTTATCTCTGAGACCCTAACCCCACTGATTGAACCTCATAATCCAAAGATTCACTATTATCTGTGCTACCATAAACCCAACTGACAGAACCTCATAATCCCAAAGAAACAGTATTATAGGTGAGATCCTAACCCCAATGATCGAGCCTCATAATCCCAAAGATTCATTAATATCTGTGAGATCCTAATCCCCACTGATCGAACCTCATAATCCCAAGGATTCACTATTATCTCTGAGACCATAAACCCCACAGATCGAACCTCATAATTCCAAAAAATCACTATTAACTCTGAGACCCTAAACCGCATTGATAGAACCTCATAATCCCAAGGATTCACTATTATCTGTGAGACCTTAAATCACACTGATCGAACCTCATAATCCCAAGGATTCACTATTATCTGTGAGACCTTAAACCCCACTGATCGAACCTCATAATCCCAGAGATTCACTATTATCTGTGAGACCCCAAACCTCCCTCATCGTACCTCATAATCCAAAGATTCACTATTATCTGTGACACTAAACCCCACTGATCAAACCTCATAACCCCAAAGATTCACTAATATCTGTGAGATCCTAAACCCCACTGATCGAACCTCATAATCCAAAGATTCACTAATATCTGTGACACTAATCCCCACTGATCAAACCTCATAACCCCAAAGATTCACTCTTATCTGTGAGACCCTAACGCCACTGATTGAACCTCATAATCCCAGAGATTCACTATTATCTGTGAGACCCTAAACCTCACTTATCGAACCTCATAATCCAAAGATTCACTATTATCTGTGAGACCCTAAACCCAACTGATCGAACCTCATAATCCAAAGATTCACTATTATCTGTGAGACCCTAAACCCCACTGATCGAACCTCATAATCCCAAAGATTCACTATTATCTGTGAGACCTTAAACCCCACTGATCGAACCTCATAATCCCAGAGATTCACTATTATCTGTGAGACCCCAAACCTCCCTCATCGTACCTCATAATCCAAAGATTCACTATTATCTGTGACACTAAACCCCACAGATCAAACCTCATAACCCCAAAGATTCACTCTTATCTGTGAGACCCTAACGCCACTGATTGAACCTCATAATCCCAGAGATTCACTATTATCTGTGAGACCCTAAACCTCACTTATCGAACCTCATAATCCAAAGATTCACTATTATCTGTGAGACCCTAAACCCAACTGATCGAACCTCATAATCCAAAGATTCACTATAATCTGTGAGACCCTAAACCCCACTGATCGAACCTCATAATCCCAAAGATTCACTATTATCTGTGAGGCCCTAAACCCCACTGATCGAACCTCATAAATCCAAAGATTCACTGTTATCTGCGAGATCCTAACCCCACTGATTGAACCTCATAATCCAAAGATTCACTATTATCTGTGAGACCATAAACCCAACTGATAGAACCTCACAATCCCAAAGAAACAGTATTATCGGTGAGATCCTAACTCCAATGATCGAGCCTCATAATCCCAAAGATTCATTAATATCTGTGAGACACTAAACCCCACTGATCGAAACTCATAATCCAAAGATTCACTATTATCTGTGAGACCCTAAACCCCACTGATCGAACCTCATAATCCCAAGGATTCACTATATCTGTGAGACCATAACCCCACCTGATTGAACCTCATAATCCCAGAGATTCACTATTATCTGTGAGACCCAAAAACCTCTCTCATCGTACCTCATAATCCAAAGATTCACTATTATCTGTGACACTAAACCCCACTGATCAAACCTCATAACCCCAAAGATTCACTAATATCTGTGAGATCCTAAACCCCACTGATCGAACCTCATAATCCAAAGATTCACTAATATCTGTGACACTAAAAGCCACTGATCAAACCACATAACCCCAAAGATTCACTATTATCTGTGAGACCCTAAACCTCACTGATCGAACCTCATAATCCAAAGATTCACTATTATCTGTGAGACCGTAAACCCCACTGATCGAACCTCATAATCCAAAGATTCACTATTATCTGTGAGACCCTATACCCCACTGATCGAACCTCATAATCCCAGAGATTCACTATTATCTGTGAGACCCTAAACGTCACTGATCGAACCTCATAATACAAAGATTCACTGTTATCTGTGAGACCCTAACCGCACTGATTGAACCTCATAATCCAAAGATTCACTATTATCTGTGAGACCATAAACCCAACTGATATAACCTCATCATCCCAAAGAAACAGTATTATCGGTGAGATCCTAACCCCAATGATAGAGCCTCATAATCCCAAAGATTCATTAATATCTGTGAGACCCTAAACCCCACTGATCGAACCTCATAATCCAAAGATTCACTATTATCTGTGAGACCCTAAACACCACTGATCGAACCTCACAATCCCAAGGATTCACTATTATCTGTGAGGGCCTAAACCCCACTGATCGATCCTCATAATTCCAAAGATTCACTGTTATCTCTGAGACCCTAACCCCACTGATTGAACCTCATAATCCAAAGATTCACTATTATCTGTGCTACCATAAACCCAACTGACAGAACCTCATAATCCCAAAGAAACAGTATTATAGGTGAGATCCTAACCCCAATGATCGAGCCTCATAATCCCAAAGATTCATTAATATCTGTGAGATCCTAATCCCCACTGATCGAACCTCATAATCCCAAGGATTCACTATTATCTCTGAGACCATAAACCCCACAGATCGAACCTCATAATTCCAAAAAATCACTATTAACTCTGAGACCCTAAACCGCATTGATAGAACCTCATAATCCCAAGGATTCACTATTATCTGTGAGACCTTAAATCACACTGATCGAACCTCATAATCCCAAGGATTCACTATTATCTGTGAGACCTTAAACCCCACTGATCGAACCTCATAATCCCAGAGATTCACTATTATCTGTGAGACCCCAAACCTCCCTCATCGTACCTCATAATCCAAAGATTCACTATTATCTGTGACACTAAACCCCACTGATCAAACCTCATAACCCCAAAGATTCACTAATATCTGTGAGATCCTAAACCCCACTGATCGAACCTCATAATCCAAAGATTCACTAATATCTGTGACACTAATCCCCACTGATCAAACCTCATAACCCCAAAGATTCACTCTTATCTGTGAGACCCTAACGCCACTGATTGAACCTCATAATCCCAGAGATTCACTATTATCTGTGAGACCCTAAACCTCACTTATCGAACCTCATAATCCAAAGATTCACTATTATCTGTGAGACCCTAAACCCAACTGATCGAACCTCATAATCCAAAGATTCACTATTATCTGTGAGACCCTAAACCCCACTGATCGAACCTCATAATCCCAAAGATTCACTATTATCTGTGAGACCTTAAACCCCACTGATCGAACCTCATAATCCCAGAGATTCACTATTATCTGTGAGACCCCAAACCTCCCTCATCGTACCTCATAATCCAAAGATTCACTATTATCTGTGACACTAAACCCCACAGATCAAACCTCATAACCCCAAAGATTCACTCTTATCTGTGAGACCCTAACGCCACTGATTGAACCTCATAATCCCAGAGATTCACTATTATCTGTGAGACCCTAAACCTCACTTATCGAACCTCATAATCCAAAGATTCACTATTATCTGTGAGACCCTAAACCCAACTGATCGAACCTCATAATCCAAAGATTCACTATAATCTGTGAGACCCTAAACCCCACTGATCGAACCTCATAATCCCAAAGATTCACTATTATCTGTGAGGCCCTAAACCCCACTGATCGAACCTCATAAATCCAAAGATTCACTGTTATCTGCGAGATCCTAACCCCACTGATTGAACCTCATAATCCAAAGATTCACTATTATCTGTGAGACCATAAACCCAACTGATAGAACCTCACAATCCCAAAGAAACAGTATTATCGGTGAGATCCTAACTCCAATGATCGAGCCTCATAATCCCAAAGATTCATTAATATCTGTGAGACACTAAACCCCACTGATCGAAACTCATAATCCAAAGATTCACTATTATCTGTGAGACCCTAAACCCCACTGATCGAACCTCATAATCCCAAGGATTCACTATATCTGTGAGACCATAACCCCACCTGATTGAACCTCATAATCCCAGAGATTCACTATTATCTGTGAGACCCAAAAACCTCTCTCATCGTACCTCATAATCCAAAGATTCACTATTATCTGTGACACTAAACCCCACTGATCAAACCTCATAACCCCAAAGATTCACTAATATCTGTGAGATCCTAAACCCCACTGATCGAACCTCATAATCCAAAGATTCACTAATATCTGTGACACTAAAAGCCACTGATCAAACCACATAACCCCAAAGATTCACTATTATCTGTGAGACCCTAAACCTCACTGATCGAACCTCATAATCCAAAGATTCACTATTATCTGTGAGACCGTAAACCCCACTGATCGAACCTCATAATCCAAAGATTCACTATTATCTGTGAGACCCTATACCCCACTGATCGAACCTCATAATCCCAGAGATTCACTATTATCTGTGAGACCCTAAACGTCACTGATCGAACCTCATAATACAAAGATTCACTGTTATCTGTGAGACCCTAACCGCACTGATTGAACCTCATAATCCAAAGATTCACTATTATCTGTGAGACCATAAACCCAACTGATATAACCTCATCATCCCAAAGAAACAGTATTATCGGTGAGATCCTAACCCCAATGATAGAGCCTCATAATCCCAAAGATTCATTAATATCTGTGAGACCCTAAACCCCACTGATCGAACCTCATAATCCAAAGATTCACTATTATCTGTGAGACCCTAAACACCACTGATCGAACCTCACAATCCCAAGGATTCACTATTATCTGTGAGGCCCTAAACCCCACTGATCGATCCTCATAATTCCAAAGATTCACTGTTATCTCTGAGACCCTAACCCCACTGATTGAACCTCATAATCCAAAGATTCACTATTATCTGTGCTACCATAAACCCAACTGACAGAACCTCATAATCCCAAAGAAACAGTATTATAGGTGAGATCCTAACCCCAATGATCGAGCCTCATAATCCCAAAGATTCATTAATATCTGTGAGATCCTAATCCCCACTGATCGAACCTCATAATCCCAAGGATTCACTATTATCTCTGAGACCATAAACCCCACAGATCGAACCTCATAATTCCAAAAAATCACTATTAACTCTGAGACCCTAAACCGCATTGATAGAACCTCATAATCCCAAGGATTCACTATTATCTGTGAGACCTTAAATCACACTGATCGAACCTCATAATCCCAAGGATTCACTATTATCTGTGAGACCTTAAACCCCACTGATCGAACCTCATAATCCCAGAGATTCACTATTATCTGTGAGACCCCAAACCTCCCTCATCGTACCTCATAATCCAAAGATTCACTATTATCTGTGACACTAAACCCCACTGATCAAACCTCATAACCCCAAAGATTCACTCTTATCTGTGAGACCCTAACGCCACTGATTGAACCTCATAATCCCAGAGATTCACTATTATCTGTGAGACCCTAAACCTCACTTATCGAACCTCATAATCCAAAGATTCACTATTATCTGTGAGACCCTAAACCCAACTGATCGAACCTCATAATCCAAAGATTCACTATAATCTGTGAGACCCTAAACCCCACTGATCGAACCTCATAATCCCAAAGATTCACTATTATCTGTGAGGCCCTAAACCCCACTGATCGAACCTCATAAATCCAAAGATTCACTGTTATCTGCGAGATCCTAACCCCACTGATTGAACCTCATAATCCAAAGATTCACTATTATCTGTGAGACCATAAACCCAACTGATAGAACCTCACAATCCCAAAGAAACAGTATTATCGGTGAGATCCTAACTCCAATGATCGAGCCTCATAATCCCAAAGATTCATTAATATCTGTGAGACACTAAACCCCACTGATCGAAACTCATAATCCAAAGATTCACTATTATCTGTGAGACCCTAAACCCCACTGATCGAACCTCATAATCCCAAGGATTCACTATATCTGTGAGACCATAACCCCACCTGATTGAACCTCATAATCCCAGAGATTCACTATTATCTGTGAGACCCAAAAACCTCTCTCATCGTACCTCATAATCCAAAGATTCACTATTATCTGTGACACTAAACCCCACTGATCAAACCTCATAACCCCAAAGATTCACTAATATCTGTGAGATCCTAAACCCCACTGATCGAACCTCATAATCCAAAGATTCACTAATATCTGTGACACTAAAAGCCACTGATCAAACCACATAACCCCAAAGATTCACTATTATCTGTGAGACCCTAAACCTCACTGATCGAACCTCATAATCCAAAGATTCACTATTATCTGTGAGACCGTAAACCCCACTGATCGAACCTCATAATCCAAAGATTCACTATTATCTGTGAGACCCTATACCCCACTGATCGAACCTCATAATCCCAGAGATTCACTATTATCTGTGAGACCCTAAACGTCACTGATCGAACCTCATAATACAAAGATTCACTGTTATCTGTGAGACCCTAACCGCACTGATTGAACCTCATAATCCAAAGATTCACTATTATCTGTGAGACCATAAACCCAACTGATATAACCTCATCATCCCAAAGAAACAGTATTATCGGTGAGATCCTAACCCCAATGATAGAGCCTCATAATCCCAAAGATTCATTAATATCTGTGAGACCCTAAACCCCACTGATCGAACCTCATAATCCAAAGATTCACTATTATCTGTGAGACCCTAAACACCACTGATCGAACCTCACAATCCCAAGGATTCACTATTATCTGTGAGGCCCTAAACCCCACTGATCGATCCTCATAATTCCAAAGATTCACTGTTATCTCTGAGACCCTAACCCCACTGATTGAACCTCATAATCCAAAGATTCACTATTATCTGTGCTACCATAAACCCAACTGACAGAACCTCAT
The DNA here is from genome assembly GCF_048418815.1 of Hemitrygon akajei. Classification (NCBI taxonomy): domain Eukaryota; kingdom Metazoa; phylum Chordata; class Chondrichthyes; order Myliobatiformes; family Dasyatidae; genus Hemitrygon; species Hemitrygon akajei. The sequence goes on from NC_133126.1 coordinate 106,334,858, forward strand.
AATCCCAAAGAAACAGTATTATAGGTGAGATCCTAACCCCAATGATCGAGCCTCATAATCCCAAAGATTCATTAATATCTGTGAGATCCTAATCCCCACTGATCGAACCTCATAATCCCAAGGATTCACTATTATCTCTGAGACCATAAACCCCACAGATCGAACCTCATAATTCCAAAAAATCACTATTAACTCTGAGACCCTAAACCGCATTGATAGAACCTCATAATCCCAAGGATTCACTATTATCTGTGAGACCTTAAATCACACTGATCGAACCTCATAATCCCAAGGATTCACTATTATCTGTGAGACCTTAAACCCCACTGATCGAACCTCATAATCCCAGAGATTCACTATTATCTGTGAGACCCCAAACCTCCCTCATCGTACCTCATAATCCAAAGATTCACTATTATCTGTGACACTAAACCCCACTGATCAAACCTCATAACCCCAAAGATTCACTAATATCTGTGAGATCCTAAACCCCACTGATCGAACCTCATAATCCAAAGATTCACTAATATCTGTGACACTAATCCCCACTGATCAAACCTCATAACCCCAAAGATTCACTCTTATCTGTGAGACCCTAACGCCACTGATTGAACCTCATAATCCCAGAGATTCACTATTATCTGTGAGACCCTAAACCTCACTTATCGAACCTCATAATCCAAAGATTCACTATTATCTGTGAGACCCTAAACCCAACTGATCGAACCTCATAATCCAAAGATTCACTATTATCTGTGAGACCCTAAACCCCACTGATCGAACCTCATAATCCCAAAGATTCACTATTATCTGTGAGGCCCTAAACCCCACTGATCGAACCTCATAAATCCAAAGATTCACTGTTATCTGCGAGACCCTAACCCCACTGATTGAACCTCATAATCCAAAGATTCACTATTATCTGTGAGACCATAAACCCAACTGATAGAACCTCACAATCCCAAAGAAACAGTATTATCGGTGAGATCCTAACTCCAATGATCGAGCCTCATAATCCCAAAGATTCATTAATATCTGTGAGACACTAAACCCCACTGATCGAAACTCATAATCCAATTATTCACTAATATCTGTGAGACCCTAAACCCCACTGATCGAACCTCATAATCCCAAGGATTCACTATTATCTGTGAGACCATAACCCCACCTGATTGAACCTCATAATCCCAGAGATTCACTATTATCTGTGAGACCCCAAACCTCTCACATCGTACCTCATAATCCAAAGATTCACTATTATCTGTGACACTAAACCCCACTGATCAAACCTCATAACCCCAAAGATTCACTAATATCTGTGAGATCCTAAACCCCACTGATCGAACCTCATAATCCAAAGATTCACTAATATCTGTGACACTAAAAGCCACTGATCAAACCACATAACCCCAAAGATTCACTATTATCTGTGAGACCCTAAACCTCACTGATCGAACCTCATAATCCAAAGATTCACTATTATCTGTGATACCGTAAACCCCACTGATCGAACCTCATAATCCAAAGATTCACTATTATCTGTGAGACCCTATACCCCACTGATCGAACCTCATAATCCCAAAGATTCACTATTATCTGTGAGACCCTAAACGTCACTGATCGAACCTCATAATACAAAGATTCACTGTTATCTGTGAGACCCTAACCGCACTGATTGAACCTCATAATCCAAAGATTCACTATTATCTGTGAGACCATAAACCCAACTGATATAACCTCATCATCCCAAAGAAACAGTATTATCGGTGAGATCCTAACCCCAATGATAGAGCCTCATAATCCCAAAGATTCATTAATATCTGTGAGACCCTAAACCCCACTGATCGAACCTCATAATCCAAAGATTCACTAATATCTGTGAGACCCTAAACACCACTGATCGAACCTCACAATCCCAAGGTTTCACTATTATCTGTGAGGCCCTAAACCCCACTGATCGATCCTCATAATTCCAAAGATTCACTGTTATCTCTGAGACCCTAACCCCACTGATTGAACCTCATAATCCAAAGATTCACTATTATCTGTGCTACCATAAACCCAACTGACAGAACCTCATAATCCCAAAGAAACAGTATTATAGGTGAGATCCTAACCCCAATGATCGAGCCTCATAATCCCAAAGATTCATTAATATCTGCGAGATCCTAATCCCCACTGATCGAACGTCATAATCCCAAGGATTCACTATTATCTCTGAGACCATAAACCCCACAGATCGAACCTCATAATTCCAAAAAATCACTATTAACTCTGAGACCCTAAACCGCATTGATAGAACCTCATAATCCCAAGGATTCACTATTATCTGTGAGGCCCTAAACCCCACTGATCGAACCTCATAATTCCAAAGATTCACTGTTATCAGTGAGACCCTAACCCCACTGATTGAACCCCATAATCCAAAGATTCACTATTATCTGTGAGACCATAAACCCAACTGATAGCACCTCATAATCCAAAGATTCACTATTATCTGTGAGACCCTAAACCCCACTGATCGAACCTCATAATCCCAAAGATTCACTATTATCTGTGAGGCCCTAAACCCCACTGATCGAACCTCATAAATCCAAAGATTCACTGTTATCTGCGAGACCCTAACCCCACTGATTGAACCTCATAATCCAAAAATTCACTATTATCTGTGAGACCATAAACCCAACTGATAGAACCTCACAATCCCAAAGAAACAGTATTATCGGTGAGATCCTAACTCCAATGATCGAGCCTCATAATCCCAAAGATTCATTCATATCTGTGAGACACTAAACCCCACTGATCGAAACTCATAATCCAAAGATTCACTATTATCTGTGAGACCCTAAACCCCACTGATCGAACCTCATAATCCCAAGGATTCACTATTATCTGTGAGACCATAACCCCACCTGATTGAACCTCATAATCCCAGAGATTCACTATTATCTGTGAGACCCCAAACCTCTCTCATCGTACCTCATAATCCAAAGATTTACTATTATCTGTGACACTAAACCCCACTGATCAAACCTCATAACCCCAAAGATTCACTAATATCTGTGAGATCCTAAACCCCACTGATCGAACCTCATAATCCAAAGATTCACTAATATCTGTGACACTAAAAGCCACTGATCAAACCACATAACCCCAAAGATTCACTATTATCTGTGAGACCCTAAACCTCACTGATCGAACCTCATAATCCAAAGATTCACTATTATCTGTGAGACCGTAAACCCCACTGATCGAACCTCATAATCCAAAGATTCACTATTATCTGTGAGACCCTAAACGTCACTGATCGAACCTCATAATACAAAGATTCACTGTTATCTGTGAGACCCTAACCGCACTGATTGAACCTCATAATCCAAAGATTCACTATTATCTGTGAGACCATAAACCCAACTGATATAACCTCATCATCCCAAAGAAACAGTATTATCGGTGAGATCCGAACCCCAATGATAGAGCCTCATAATCCCAAAGATTCATTAATATCTGTGAGACCCTAAACCCCACTGATCGAACCTCATAATCCAAAGATTCACTATTATCTGTGAGACCCTAAACACCACTGATCGAACCTCACAATCCCAAGGTTTCACTATTATCTGTGAGGCCCTAAACCCCACTGATCGATCCTCATAATTCCAAAGATTCACTGTTATCTCTGAGACCCTAACCCCACTGATTGAACCTCATAATCCAAAGATTCACTATTATCTGTGCTACCATAAACCCAACTGACAGAACCTCATAATCCCAAAGAAACAGTATTATAGGTGAGATCCTAACCCCAATGATCGAGCCTCATAATCCCAAAGATTCATTAATATCTGTGAGATCCTAATCCCCACTGATCGAACCTCATAATCCCAAGGATTCACTATTATCTCTGAGACCATAAACCCCACAGATCGAACCTCATAATTCCAAAAAATCACTATTAACTCTGAGACCCTAAACCGCATTGATAGAACCTCATAATCCCAAGGATTCACTATTATCTGTGAGGCCCTAATCCCCACTGATCGAACCTCATAATTCCAAAGATTCACTGTTATCAGTGAGACCCTAACCCCACTGATTGAACCCCATAATCCAAAGATTCACTATTATCTGTGAGACCATAAACCCAACTGATAGCACCTCATAATCCCAAAGAATCACTATTATCTGTGAGACACTAAACCCCACTGATCGAACGTCATAATCCAGAGATTCACTATAATTTGTGAGATCCTTACACCCATTGAATGAATCTCATAATCCCAAAGAATCACTATTATCTGTGAGACACTAAACCCCACTGATCGAACGTCATAATCCAGAGATTCACTATAATTTGTGAGATCCTTACCCCCATTGAATGAATCTCATAATCCCAAAGAATCACGATTATCTGTGAGACTCTAACCCCCACTGATCGAAACTCATAATCCCAAAGATTCACTATTATCTGTGAGATCCTAACCCCAAATGATCGAACCTCATAATCCCAAGGATTCCGTATTATCTGTGAGGCCCTAAAACCCACTGATCGAACCTCATAATTGCAAAGAATCACTATTATCTGTGAGACCCTAAACCCCACTGATCGAACCTCATAATCCCAAGGATTCACTATTATCTGGGAGGCCCTAAACCCCACTGATCGATCCTCATAATTCCAAAGATTCACTGTTATCTGTGAGACCCTAACCCCACTGATTGAACCTCATAATCCAAAGATTCACTATTATCTGTGAGACCATAAAGCCAACTGATAGAACCTCATAATCCCAAAGAAACTGTATTATTGGTGAGATCCTAACCCCAATGATCGAGCCTCATAATCCCAAAGATTCATTAATATCTGTGAGATCCTAATCCCCACTGATCGAACCTCATAATCCCAAGGATTCACTATTATCTGTGAGATACTAAACCCCACCGATCGAACCTCATAATTCCAAAGAATCACTATTTTTGTGAGTCCCTATACCCCACTGATCAAACCTCATAATCTCAAAGAAACACTATTATCTGTGAGACCCTAACCCCAACTGATTGAACCTCATAATCCCAGTGATTCACTATTATCTGTGAGACCCTAAACCTCACTGATCGAACCTCATAATCCACAGATTCACTATTATCTGTGAGACCCTAAACCCCACTGATTGAAGATCGTAATCCAAATATTCACTATTATCTCTGAGACCCTAAACCCCACTGATCGAACCTCATAATTCCAAAGATTCACTAATATCTGTGACACTAATCGCCACTGATCAAACCTCATAACCCCAAAGATTCACTACTATCTGAGACCCTAAACCCACCGATTGAACCTCATAATCCCAGAGATTCACTATTATCTGTGAGACCCTAAACCTCACTGATCGAACCTCATAATCCACAGATTCACTATTATCTGTGAGACCCTAAACCCCACTGATTGAAGATCGTAATCCAAATATTCACTATTATCTGTGAAACCCTAAACCCCACTGATCGAACCTCATAATCCCAAGGATACACTATTATCTGTGAGGCCCTAAACCCCACTGATCGAACCTCATAATTCCAAAGATTCACTGTTATCTGTGAGACCCTAATCCCACTGATTTAACCTCATAATCCAAAGATTCACTATTATCTGTGAGACCATAAACCCAACTGATAGAACCTAATAATCCCAAAGAAACAGTATTATCGGTGAGATCCTAACCCCAATGATCGAGCCTCATAATCCCAAAGATTGATTAATATCTGCGAGATCCTAATCCCCACTGATCGAACCTCATAATCCCAAGGATTCACTATTATCTGTGAGACCCTAAACCCCACTGATCGAACCTCATAATTCCAAAGAATCACTATTATCTGTGAGACCCTAAACCCCACTGATCGAACCTCATAATCCCAAAGAATCACTATTATCTGTGAGACCCTAACCACAACTGATCGAACCTCATAATCCGAGAGTTTCACTATTATCTGTGAGACCTTAAACCCCACTGATCGAACCTCATAATTCCAAAGATTCACTGTTATCTGTGAGACCATAACCCCACTGATTGAACCTCATAATCCAAAGAATCACTATTATCTGTGAGACCATAAACACAACTGATAGAACCTCATAATCCCAAAGATTCACTATTATCTGTGAGACCATAAACCCAACTGATAGAACCTCATAATCCCAAAGATTCACTATTATCTGTGAGATCCTAATCCTCACTGATCGAACTTCATAATCCCAAGGATTCACTATTATCTGTGAGACCCTAAACCCCACTGATCGAACCTCATAATACCAAAGAATCACTATTATCTGTGAGACCCTAAACCCCACGGATCGAACCTCATAATCCCAAAGAATCACTATTATCTGTGAGACCCTAACCACAACTGATCGAACCTCATAATCCCAAAGATTCACTGTTAACTGTGAGACCCTAACCCCCACTGATTGAACCTCATAATCCCAGAGATTCACTATTAACTGTGAGACCCTAAACTCCACTGATCGAACCTCATAATCCCAGAGATTCACTACTATCTGTGAGACCTTAAACCCCAATGATCGAACCTCATAATCCCAAGGATTCGCTATTATCTGTGAGACCCTAAACCACACTGATCGAACCTCATAATTCCAAAGAAAAGCTATTATCTGTGAGTCCCTAAACCCCACTGATCAAACCTCTTTATCCCAAAGAATCACTATTATCAGTGAGACAATAACCCCCACTGATTGAACCTCATAATCCCAGAGAGTCTCTATTAACTGTGAGACCCTAAACCCCACTGATCGAACCTCATAATCCCAGAGATTCACTATTATCTGAGAGACCTTAAATCCCCCTGATCGAACCTCATAATCCAAAGGATTCACTATTATCTGTGAGACACTAAACCCCACTGATCAAACCTCATAATTCCAAAGAATCTCTATTATCTGTGAGTCCCTATACCCCACTGATCAAACCTCATAATCCCAAAGAATCACTATTATCTGTGAGACCCTAACCCCAACTGATTGAACCTCATAATCACAGAGATTCACTATTATCTGTGAGACCCCAAACCTCCCTCATCGTACCTCATAATCCAAAGATTCTCTAATATCTGTCAGATCCTAAACCCCTCTGATCGAACCTCATATTCCAAAGATTCACTAATATCTGTGACACTAAACCCCACTGATTAAACCTCATAACCCCAAAGATTCACTATTATCTGTGAGACCCTAACCCCACTGATTGAACCTTATAATCCCAGAGATTCACTATTATCTGTGAGACCCTAAACCCCACTGATCGAACCTCATAATCCCAAGGATTCACTATTGTCTGTGAGGCCCTAAACCCCACTGATCGAACCTCATAATCCAAAGATTCACTATTATCTGTGAGACCATAAACCCAACTGATAGAAACTCAGAATCCCAAAGAATCAGTATTATCGGTGAGATCCTAACCCCAATGATCGAGCCTCATAATCCGAAAGAATCACTATTATCTGTGAGACACTAAACTCCACAGATCAAAGGTCATAATCCAGTGATTCACTGTAATTTGTGAGATCCTTACCCTCATTGAATGAATCTCATAATCCCAAAGAATCACTATAATCTGTGAGACCCTAAACCTTACTGATCGATCCTCATAATCCAAAGATTCACTATTATCTGTGAGGCCCTATAACCCACTGATCGAACCTCATAATTCAAAAGATTCACTATTATCTGTGAGACCCTAAATCCCACTAATCGAACCTCATAATCCCAAGGATTCACTATTATCTGTGAGACCCTAACCCCCACTGATTGAACCTCATAATCCCAGAGATTCACTATTAACTTTGAGACCCTAAACCCCACTGATCGAAACATAATCCCAGAGATTCACTATTATCTGTGAGACCCTAAGCACCACTGATCGAACCTCATAATCCAAAGATTCACTATTATCTGTGAGACCCTAAACCCCACTGATCGAACCTCATAATCCAAAGATTCACTATAATCTGTGAGACCATAAACCCAACTGATAGAACCTCATAATCCCAAAGAATCAGTATTATCAGTGAGATCCTAACCCCAATCATTGAGCTTCATAATCCCAAAGATTCATTAAAATCTGTGAGATCCTAATCCCCACTGATCGAACCTCATAATCCCAAGGATTCACTATTATCTGTGAGACCCTAACCCCCACTGACTGAACCTCATAATCCCAAAGATTTACTATTATCTGTGAGATGCTAACCCCAACTGATCGAACCTCATAATCCCAGAGATTCACTATTATCTCTGAGGCCCTATAACCCACTGATCGAACCTCATAATTCCAAAGATTCACTATTATCTGTGAGACCCTAATTCGCACTGATCGAACCTCATAATCCCAAGGATTCACTATTATCTGTGAGACCCTAACCCCCACTGATTGAACCTCATAATCCCAGAGATTCACTATTAACTTTGAGACCCTAAACCCCACTGATCGAAACTCATAATCGCAGAGATTCACTATTATCTGTGAGACCTTAAACCCCACTGATCGAACATCATAATCCCAAAGAATCACTATTATATGTGAGTGCCTATACCCCACTGATCAAACCTCATAATCCCAAAGAATCACTATTATCTGTGAGACCCTAATCCTCACTGATCAAACCTCATAATCCAAAGATTCACTATTATCTGTGAAACCATAAACCACACTGATCGAACCTCATAATCCCAAGGATTCACTATTATCTGTGAGGCCCTAAACCCCACTGTTCGAAACTCATAATTCCAAAGATTCACTGTTATCTGTGAGACCATAACCCCACTGATTGAAACTCATAATCCAAAGAATCACTATTATCTGTGAGACCATAAACCCAACTGATAGAACCTCATAATCCCAAAGATTCACTATTATCTGTGAGACCATAAACCCAACTGATAGAACCTCATAATCCCAAAGATTCACTATTATCTGTGAGATCCTAATCCTCACTGATCGAACTTCATAATCCCAAGGATTCACTATTATCTGTGAGACCCTAAACCCCACTGATCGAACCTCATAATACCAAAGAATCACTATTATTTGTGAGACCCTAAACCCCACGGATCGTACCTCATAATCCCAAAGAATCACTATTATCTGTGAGACTCTAACCCCCACTGACTGAACCACATAATCCCAAAGATTTACTATTATCTGTGAGATGCTAACCCCAACTGATCGAACCTCATAATCCCAGAGATTCACTATTATCTCTGAGGCCCTATAACCCACTGATCGAACCTCATAATTCCAAAGATTCACTATTATCTGTGAGACCCTAATTCGCACTGATCGAACCTCATAATCCCAAGGATTCACTATTATCTGTGAGACCCTAACCCCCACTGATTGAACCTCATAATCCCAGAGATTCTCTATTAACTTTGAGACCCTAAACCCCACTGATCGAAACTCATAATCGCAGAGATTCACTATTATCTGTGAGACGTTAAACCCCACTGATCGAACATCATAATCCCAATGATTCACTATTATCTGTGAGACCCTAAACCCCACTGATCGAACCTCATAATTCCAAAGAATCACTATTATATGTGAGCGCCTATACCCCACTGATCAAACCTCATAATCCCAAAGAATCACTATTATCTGTGAGACCCTAATCCTCACTGATCAAACCTCATAATCCAAAGATTCACTATTATCTGTGAAATCATAAACCACACTGATCGAACTTCATAATCCCAAGGATTGACTATTATCTGTGAGGCCCTAAACCCCACTGTTCGAACCTCATAATTGCAAAGATTCACTGTTATCTGTGAGACCATAACCCCACTGATTGAACCTCATAATCCAAAGAATCACTATTATCTGTGAGACCATAAACCCAACTGATAGAACCTCATAATCCCAAAGATTCACTATTATCTGTGAGACCATAAACCCAACTGATAGAACCTCATAATCCCAAAGATTCACTATTATCTGTGAGATCCTAATCCTCACTGATCGAACTTCATAATCCCAAGGATTCACTATTATCTGTGAGACCCTAAACCCCATTGATCGAACCTCATAATACCAAAGAATCACTATTATCTGTGAGACCCTAAACCCCACTGACCGAACCTCATAATTCCAAAGAATCACTATTATATGTGAGTGCCTATACCCCACTGATCAAACCTCATAATCCCAAAGAATCACTATTATCTGTGAGACCCTAATCCTCACTGATCAAACCTCATAATCCAAAGATTCACTATTATCTGTGAAACCATAAACCACACTGATCGAACCTCATAATCCCAAGGATTCACTATTATCTGTGAGGCCCTAAACCCCACTGTTCGAACCTCATAATTCCAAAGATTCACTGTTATCTGTGAGACCATAACCCCACTGATTGAACCTCATAATCCAAAGAATCACAATTATCTGTGAGACCATAAACCCAACTGATAGAACCTCATAATCCCAAAGATTCACTATTATCTGTGAGACCATAAACCCAACTGATAGAACCTCATAATCCCAAAGATTCACTATTATCTGTGAGATCCTAATCCTCACTGATAGAACTTCATAATCCCAAGGATTCACTATTATCTGTGAGACCCTAAACCCCACTGATCGAACCTCATAATACCAAAGAATCACTATTATCTGTGAGACCCTAAACCCCACGGATCGAACCTCATAATCCCAAAGAATCACTATTATCTGTGAGACCCTAACCACAACTGATCGAACCTCATAATCCCAAGGATTCACTATTATCTGTGAGACACTAAACCCCACTGATTAAACCTCATAATTCCAAAGAATCTCTATTATCTGTGAGTCCCTATACCCCACTGATCAAACCTCATAATCCCAAAGAATCACTATTATCTGTGAGACCCTAACCCCAACTGATTGAACCTCATAATCACAGAGATTCACTATTATCTGTGAGACACTAAACCCCACTGATCAAACCTCATAATTCCAAAGAATCTCTATTATCTGTGAGTTCCTATACCCCACTGATCAAACCTCATAATCCCAAAGAATCACTATTATCTGTGAGACCCTAACCCCAACTGATTGAACCTCATAATCACAGAGATTCACTATTATCTGTGAGACCCCAAACCTCCCTCATCGTACCTCATAATCCAAAGATTCTCTAATATCTGTGAGATCCTAAACCCCTCTGATCGAACCTCATAATCCAAAGATTCACTAATATCTGTGACACTAAACCCCACTGATTAAACCTCATAACCCCAAAGATTCACTATTATCTGTGAGACCCTAACCCCACTGATTGAACCTTATAATCCCAGAGATTCACTATTATCTGTGAGACCCTAAACCCCACTGATCGAACCTCATAATCCCAAGGATTCACTATTGTCTGTGAGTCCCTAAACCCCACTGATCGAACCTCATAATCCAAAGATTCACTATTATCTGTGAGACCATAAACCCAACTGATAGAAACTCAGAATCCCAAAGAATCAGTATTATCGGTGAGATCCTAACCCCAATGATCGAGCCTCATAATCCGAAAGAATCACTATTATCTGTGAGACACTAAACTCCACAGATCAAAGGTCATAATCCAGTGATTCACTGTAATTTGTGAGATCCTTACCCTCATTGAATGAATCTCATAATCCCAAAGAATCACTATAATCTGTGAGACCCTAAACCTTACTGATCGATCCTCATAATCCTAAGATTCACTATTATCTGTGAGACCCTATAACCCACTGATCGAACCACATAATTCCAAAGATTCACTATTATCTGTGAGGCCCTATAACCCACTGATCGAACCTCATAATTCAAAAGATTCACTATTATCTGTGAGACCCTAAATCCCACTGATCGAACCTCATAATCCCAAGGATTCACTATTATCTGTGAGACCCTAACCCCCACTGATTGAACCTCATAATCCCAGAGATTCACTATTAACTTTGAGACCCTAAACCCCACTGATCGAAACTCATAATCCCAGAGATTCACTATTATCTGTGAGACCTTAAACCCCACTGATCGAACCTCATAATCCCAAGGATTCACTATTATCTGTGAGACCCTAATTCGCACTGATCGAACCTCATAATCCCAAGGATTCACTATTATCTGTGAGACCCTAACCCCCACTGATTGAACCTCATAATCCCAGAGATTCACTATTAACTTTGAGACCCTAAACCCCACTGATCGAAACTCATAATCGCAGAGATTCACTATTATCTGTGAGACCCTAAGCACCACTGATCGAACCTCATAATCCAAAGATTCACTATTATCTGTGAGACCCTAAGCACCACTGATCGAACCTCATAATCCAAAGATTCACTATAATCTGTGAGACCATAAACCCAACTGATAGAACCTCATAATCCCAAAGAATCAGTATTATCAGTGAGATCCTAACCCCAATCATCGAGCTTCATAATCCCAAAGATTCATTAAAATCTGTGAGATCCTAATCCCCACTGATCGAACCTCATAATCCCAAGGATTCACTATTATCTGTGAGACCCTAACCCCCACTGACTGAACCTCATAATCCCAAAGATTTACTATTATCTGTGAGATGCTAACCCCAACTGATCGAACCTCATAATCCCAGAGATTCACTATTATCTCTGAGGCCCTATAACCCACTGATCGAACCTCATAATTCCAAAGATTCACTATTATCTGTGAGACCCTAATTCGCACTGATCGAACCTCATAATCCCAAGGATTCACTATTATCTGTGAGACCCTAACCCCCACTGATTGAACCTCATAATCCCAGAGATTCACTATTAACTTTGAGACCCTAAACCCCACTGATCGAAACTCATAATCGCAGAGATTCACTATTATCTGTGAGACCTTAAACCCCACTGATCGAACATCATAATCCCAACGATTCACTATTATCTGTGAGACCCTAAACCCCACTGATCAAACCTCATAATCCAAAGATTCACTATTATCTGTGAAACCATAAACCACACTGATCGAACCTCATAATCCCAAGGATTCACTATTATCTGTGAGGCCCTAAACCCCAATGTTCGAACCTCATAATTCCAAAGATTCACTGTTATCTGTGAGACCATAACCCCACTGATTGAAACTCATAATCCAAAGAATCACTATTATCTGTGAGACCATAAACCCAACTGATAGAACCTCATAATCCCAAAGATTCACTATTATCTGTGAGACCATAAACCCAACTGATAGAACCTCATAATCCCAAAGATTCACTATTATCTGTGAGATCCTAATCCTCACTGATCGAACTTCATAATCCCAAGGATTCACTATTATCTGTGAGACCCTAAACCCCACTGATCGAACCTCATAATACCAAAGAATCACTATTATTTGTGAGACCCTAAACCCCACGGATCGTACCTCATAATCCCAAAGAATCACTATTATCTGTGAGACCCTAACCCCCACTGACTGAACCACATAATCCCAAAGATTTACTATTATCTGTGAGATGCTAACCCCAACTGATCGAACCTCATAATCCCAGAGATTCACTATTATCTCTGAGGCCCTATAACCCACTGATCGAACCTCATAATTCCAAAGATTCACTATTATCTGTGAGACCCTAATTCGCACTGATCGAACCTCATAATCCCAAGGATTCACTATTATCTGTGAGACCCTAACCCCCACTGATTGAACCTCATAATCCCAGAGATTCTCTATTAACTTTGAGACCCTAAACCCCACTGATCGAAACTCATAATCGCAGAGATTCACTATTATCTGTGAGACGTTAAACCCCACTGATCGAACATCATAATCCCAACGATTCACTATTATCTGTGAGACCCTAAACCCCACTGATCGAACCTCATAATTCCAAAGAATCACTATTATATGTGAGTGCCTATACCCCACTGATCAAACCTCATAATCCCAAAGAATCACTATTATCTGTGAGACCCTAATCCTCACTGATCATCCTCATAATCCAAAGATTCACTATTATCTGTGAAACCATAAACCACACTGATCGAACCTCATAATCCCAAGGATTCACTATTATCTGTGAGGCCCTAAACCCCATTGTTCGAACCTCATAATTCCAAAGATTCACTGTTATCTGTGAGACCATAACCCCACTGATTGAACCTCATAATCCAAAGAATCACTATTATCTGTGAGACCATAAACCCAACTGATAGAACCTCATAATCCCAAAGATTCACTATTATCTGTGAGACCATAAACCCAACTGATAGAACCTCATAATCCCAAAGATTCACTATTATCTGTGAGATCCTAATCCTCACTGATCGAACTTCATAATCCCAAGGATTCACTATTATCTGTGAGACCCTAAACCCCACTGATCGAACCTCATAATACCAAAGAATCACTATTATCTGTGAGACCCTAAACCCCACTGACCGAACCTCATAATTCCAAAGAATCACTATTATATGTGAGTGCCTATACCCCACTGATCAAACCTCATAATCCCAAAGAATCACTATTATCTGTGAGACCCTAATCCTCACTGATCAAACCTCATAATCCAAAGATTCACTATTATCTGTGAAACCATAAACCACACTGATCGAACCTCATAATCCCAAGGATTCACTATTATCTGTGAGGCCCTAAACCCCACTGTTCGAACCTCATAATTCCAAAGATTCACTGTTATCTGTGAGACCATAACCCCACTGATTGAACCTCATAATCCAAAGAATCACTATTATCTGTGAGACCATAAACCCAACTGATAGAACCTCATAATCCCAAAGATTCACTATTATCTGTGAGACCATAAACCCAACTGATAGAACCTCATAATCCCAAAGATTCACTATTATCTGTGTGATCCTAATCCTCACTGATCGAACTTCATAATCCCAAGGATTCACTGTTAACTGTGAGACCCTAACCCCCACTGATTGAACCTCATAATCCCAGAGATTCACTATTAACTGTGAGACCCTAAACTCCACTGACCGAACCTCATAATCCCAGAGATTCACTACTATCTGTGAGACCTTAAACCCCACTGTTCGAACCTCATAATCCCAAGGATTCGCTATTATCTGTGAGACCCTAAACCACACTGATCGAACCTCATAATTCCAAAGAAAAGCTATTATCTGTGAGTCCCTAAACCCCACTGATCAAACCTCTTTATCCCAAAGAATCACTATTATCAGTGAGACCCTAACCCCCACTGATTGAACCTCATAATCCCAGAGATTCTCTATTAACTGTGAGACCCTAAACCCCACTGATCGAACCTCATAATCCCAGAGATTCACTATTATCTGAGAGACCTTAAATCCCCCTGATCAAACCTGATAATCCCAAGGATTCACTATTATCTGTGAGACACTAAACCCCACTGATCAAACCTCATAATTCCAAAGAAAAGCTATTATCTGTGAGTCCCTAAACCCCACTGATCAAACCTCTTTATCCCAAAGAATCACTATTATCAGTGAGACCCTAACCCCCACTGATTGAACCTCATAATCCCAGAGATTCACTATAATCTGTGAGACCATAAACCCAACTGATAGAACCTCATAATCCCAAAGAATCAGAATTATCGGTGAGATCCTAACCCCAATCATCGAGCTTCATAATCCCAAAGATTCATTAAAATCTGTGAGATCCTAATCCCCACTGATCGAACCTCATAATCCCAAAGATTCACTATTATCTGTGAGACCCTAACCCCCACTGACTGAACCTCATAATCCCAGAGATTCACTATTAACTTTGAGACCCTAAACCCCACTGATCGAAACTCATAATCCCAGAGATTCACTATTATCTGTGAGACCTTAAACCCCACTGATCGAACCTCATAATCCCAAGGATTCACTATTATCTGTGAGACCCTAAACCCCACTGATCGAACCTCATAATTCCAAAGAATCACTATTATATGTGAGTGCCTATACCCCACTGATCAAACCTCATAATCCCAAAGAATCACTATTATCTGTGAGACCCTAATCCTCACTGATCAAACCTCATAATCCAAAGATTCACTATTATCTGTGAAACCATAAACCACACTGATCGAACCTCATAATCCCAAGGATTCACTATTATCTGTGAGGCCCTAAACCCCACTGTTCGAACCTCATAATTCCAAAGATTCACTGTTATCTGTGAGACCATAACCCCACTGATTGAACCTCATAATCCAAAGAATCACTATTATCTGTGAGACCATAAACCCAACTGATAGAACCTCATAATCCCAAAGATTCACTATTATCTGTGAGACCATAAACCCAACTGATCGAACCTCATAATCCCAAGGATTCACTATTATCTGTGAGACCCTAACCCCCACTGACTGAACCACATAATCCCAAAGATTTACTATTATCTGTGAGATGCTAACCCCAACTGATCGAACCTCATAATCCCAAAGATTAACTATTATCTGTGAGACCCTAAACCCCACTGATCGAACCTCATAATTCCAAAGAATCACTATTATCTGTGAGTCCCTAAACCCCACTGATCAGACCTCATAATCCCAAAGTATCACTATTATCTGTGAGACTCTAACCCCATCTGATTGAACATAATCCCAGAGATTCACTATTTTCGGTGAGATCCTAACCCCAACTGATCGAAGCTCATAATCCCAAGGATTCACTATTATCTGTGAGGCTCTATAACCCACTGATCGAACCTCATAATTCCAAAGAATCACTAATATCTGTGAGACCCAAAGCACCACTGATCGAACCTCATAATCCAAAGATTCACTATTATCTGTGAGACCCTAAGCACCACTGATCGAACCTCATAATCCAAAGATTCACTATAATCTGTGAGACCATAAACCCAACTGATAGAACCTCATAATCCCAAAGAATCAGTATTATCGGTGAGATCATAACCCCAATCATCGAGCTTCATAATCCCAAAGATTCATTAAAATCTGTGAGATCATAATCCCCACTGATCGAACCTCATAATCCCAAGGATTCACTATTATCTGTGAGACCCTAACCCCCACTGACTGAACCTCATAATCCCAGAGATTCACTATTAACTTTGAGACCCTAAACCCCACTGATCGAAACTCATAATCCCAGAGATTCACTATTATCTGTGAGACCTTAAACCCCACTGATCGAACCTCATAATCCCAAGGATTCACTATTATCTGTGAGACCCTAAACCCCACTGATCGAACCTCATAATTCCAAAGAATCACTATTATATGTGAGTGCCTATACCCCACTGATCAAACCTCATAATCCCAAAGAATCACTATTATCTGTGAGACCCTAATCCTCACTGATCAAACCTCATAATCCAAAGATTCACTATTATCTGTGAAACCATAAACCACACTGATCGAACCTCATAATCCCAAGGATTCACTATTATCTGTGAGGCCCTAAACCCCACTGTTCGAACCTCATAATACCAAAGAATCACTATTATTTGTCAGACCCTACACCCCACGGATCGAACCTCATAATCCCAAAGAATCACTATTATCTGTGAGACCCTAACCCCCACTGACTGAACCACATAATCCCAAAGATTTACTATTATCTGTGAGATGCTAACCCCAACTGATCGAACCTCATAATCCCAGAGATTCACTATTATCTCTTGAGGCCCTATAACCCACTGATCGAACCTCATAATTCCAAAGATTCACTATTATCTGTGAGACCCTAATTCGCACTGATCGAACCTCATAATCCCAAGGATTCACTATTATCTGTGAGACCCTAACCCCCACTGATTGAACCTCATAATCCCAGAGATTCTCTATTAACTTTGAGACCCTAAACCCCACTGATCGAAACTCATAATCGCAGAGATTCACTATTATCTGTGAGACCATAACCCCACTGATTGAACCTCATAATCCAAAGAATCACTATTATCTGTGAGACCATAAACCCAACTGATAGAACCTCATAATCCCAAAGATTCACTATTATCTGTGAGGCCCTAAACCCCACTGTTCGAACCTCATAATTCCAAAGATTCACTGTTATCTGTGAGACCATAACCCCACTGATTGAACCTCATAATCCAAAGAATCACTATTATCTGTGAGACCATAAACCCAACTGATAGAACCTCATAATCCCAAAGATTCACTATTATCTGTGAGACCATAAACCCAACTGATAGAACCTCATAATCCCAAAGATTCACTATTATCTGTGAGATCCTAATCCTCACTGATCGAACTTCATAATCCCAAGGATTCACTATTATCTGTGAGACCCTAAACCCCACTGATCGAACCTCATAATACCAAAGAATCACTATTATCTGTGAGACCCTAAACCCCACGGATCGAACCTCATAATCCCAAAGAATCACTATTATCTGTGAGACCCTAACCACAACTGATCGAACCTCATAATCCCAAAGATTCACTGTTAACTGTGAGACCCTAACCCCCACTGATTGAACCTCATAATCCCAGAGATTCACTATTAACTGTGAGACCCTAAACTCCACTGACCGAACCTCATAATCCCAGAGATTCACTACTATCTGTGAGACAAACCCCACTGATCGAACCTCATAATCCCAAGGATTCGCTATTATCTGTGAGACCCTAAACCACACTGATCGAACCTCATAATTCCAAAGAAAAGCTATTATCTGTGAGTCCCTAAACCCCACTGATCAAACCTCTTTATCCCAAAGAATCACTATTATCAGTGAGACCCTAACCCCCACTGATTGAACCTCATAATCCCAGAGATTCTCTATTAACTGTGAGACCCTAAACCCCACTGATCGAACCTCATAATCCCAGAGATTCACTATTATCTGAGAGACCTTTAATCCCCCTGATCGAACCTGATAATCCCAAGGATTCACTATTATCTGTGAGACACTAAACCCCACTGATCAAACCTCATAATCCCGAAGAATCACTATTATCTGTGAGACCCTAACCCCAACTGATTGAACCTCATAATCACAGAGATTCACTATTATCTGTGAGACCCCAAACCTCCCTCATCGTACCTCATAATCCAAAGATTCTCTAATATCTGTGAGATCCTAAACCCCTCTGATCGAACCTCATAATCCAAAGATTCACTAATATCTGTGACACTAAACCCCACTGATTAAACCTCATAACCCCAAAGATTCACTATTATCTGTGAGACCCTAACCCCACTGATTGAACCTTATAATCCCAGAGATTCACTATTATCTGTGAGACCCTAAACCCCACTGATCGAACCTCATAATCCCAAGGATTCACTATTGTCTGTGAGGCCCTAAACCCCACTGATCGAACCTCATAATCCAAAGATTCACTATTATCTGTGAGACCATAAACCCAACTGATAGAACCTCATAATCCCAAAGAATCAGTATTATCGGTGAGATCCTAACCCCAATGATCGAGCCTTATAATCCCAAAGATTCATTAATATCTGTGAGATCCTAATATCCACTGATCGAACATCATAATTCCAAAGAATCACTATTATTTGTGACATCCTAACCCCCACTGATCGAACCTCATAATCCGAAAGAATCACTATTATCTGTGAGACACTAAACTCCACAGATCAAAGGTCATAATCCAGTGATTCACTATAATTTGTGAGATCCTTACCCTCATTGAATGAATCTCATAATCCCAAAGAATCACTATAATCTGTGAGACCCTAACCCTTACTGATCGATCCTCATAATCCAAAGATTCACTATTATCTGTGAGATGCTAACCCCAACTGATCGAACCTCATAATCCCAAAGATTCACTATTATCTGTGAGGCCCTATAACCCACTGATCGAACCTCATAATTCCAAAGATTCACTATTATCTGTGAGACCCTAAATCCCACTGATCGAACCTCATAATCCCAAGGATTCACTATTAACTGTGAGACCCTAACCCCCACTGACTGAACCTCATAATCCCAAAGATTTACTATTATCTGTGAGATGCTAACCCCAACTGATCGAACCTCATAATCCCAGTGATTCACTATTATCTCTGAGGCCCTATAACCCACTGATCGAACCTCATAATTCCAAAGATTCACTATTATCTGTGAGACCCTAATTCGCACTGATCGAACCTCATAATCCCAAGGATTCACTATTATCTGTGAGACCCTAACCCCCACTGATTGAACCTCATAATCCCAGAGATTCACTATTAACTTTGAGACCCTAAACCCCACTGATCGAAACTCATAATCCCAAGGATTCACTATTATCTGTGAGACCCTAACCCCCACTGACTGAACCTCATAATCCCAAAGATTTACTATTATCTGTGAGATGCTAACCCCAACTGATCGAACCTCATAATCCCAAAGATTAACTATTAGCTGTGAGACCCTAAACCCCACTGATCGAACCTCATAATTCCAAAGAATCACTATTATCTGTGAGTCCCTAAACCCCACTGATCAGACCTCATAATCCCAAAGTATCACTATTATCTGTGAGACTCTAACCCCATCTGATTGAACATAATCCCAGAGATTCACTATTTTCGGTGAGATCCTAACCCCAACTGATCGAAGCTCATAATCCCAAGGATTCACTATTATCTGTGAGGCCCTATAACCCACTGATCGAACCTCATAATTCCAAAGAATCACTATTATCTGTGAGACCCTAAGCACCACTGATCGAACCTCATAATCCAAAGATTCACTATTATCTGTGAGACCCTAAGCACCACTGTTCGAACCTCATAATCCAAATATTCACTATAATCTGTGAGACCATAAACCCAACTGATAGAACCTCATAATCCCAAAGAATCAGTATTATCGGTGAGATCCTAACCCCAATCATCGAGCTTCATAATCCCAAAGATTCATTAAAATCTGTGAGATCCTAATCCCCACTGATCGAACCTCATAATCCCAAGGATTCACTATTATCTGTGAGACCCTAACCCCCACTGACTGAACCTCATAATCCCAGAGATTCACTATTAACTTTGAGACCCTAAACCCCACTGATCGAAACTCATAATCCCAGAGATTCACTATTATCTGTGAGACCTTAAACCCCACTGATCGAACCTCATAATCCCAAGGATTCACTATTATCTGTGAGACCCTAAACCCCACTGATCGAACCTCATAATTCCAAAGAATCACTATTATCTGTGAGACTCTAACCCCATCTGATTGAACCTCATAATCCCAGAGATTCACTATTTTCTGTGAGATCCTAACCCCAACTGATCGAACCTCATAATCCCAAGGATTCACTATTATCTGTGAGGCCCTATAACCCACTGATCGAACCTCATAATTCCAAAGAATCACTATTATCTGTGAGACCCTAAGCACCACTGATCGAACCTCATAATCCAAAGATTCACTATTATCTGTGAGACCCTAAGCACCACTGATCGAACCTCATAATCCAAAGATTCACTATAATCTGTGAGACCATAAACCCAACTGATAGAACCTCATAATCCCAAAGAATCAGTATTATCAGTGAGATCCTAACCCCAATCATCGAGCTTCATAATCCCAAAGATTCATTAAAATCTGTGAGATCCTAAACCCCACTGATCGAACCTCATAATCCCAAGGATTCACTATTATCTGTGAGACCCTAACCCCCACTGACTGAACCTCATAATCCCAAAGATTTACTATTATCTGTGAGATGCTAACCCCAACTGATCGAACCTCATAATCCCAAAGATTAACTATTATCTGTGAGACCCTAAACCCCACTGATCGAACCTCATAATTCCAAAGAATCACTATTATCTGTGAGTCCCTAAACCCCACTGATCAGACCTCATAATCCCAAAGTATCACTATTATCTGTGAGACTCTAACCCCATCTGATTGAACATAATCCCAGAGATTCACTATTTTCGGTGAGATCCTAACCCCAACTGATCGAAGCTCATAATCCCAAGGATTCACTATTATCTGTGAGGCCCTATAACCCACTGATCGAACCTCATAATTCCAAAGAATCACTAATATCTGTGAGACCCTAAGCACCACTGATCGAACCTCATAATCCAAAGATTCACTATTATCTGTGAGACCCTAAGCACCACTGATCGAACCTCATAATCCAAAGATTCACTATAATCTGTGAGACCATAAACCCAACTGATAGAACCTCATAATCCAAAAGAATCAGTATTATCGGTGAGATCCTAACCCCAATCATTGAGCTTCATAATCCCAAAGATTCATTAAAATCTGTGAGATCCTAATCCCCACTGATCGAACCTCATAATCCCAAGGATTCACTATTATCTGTGAGACCCTAAACCCCACTGACTGAACCTCATAATCCCAGAGATTCACTATTAACTTTGAGACCCTAAACCCCACTGATCGAAACTCATAATCCCAGAGATTCACTATTATCTGTGAGACCTTAAACCCCACTGATCGAACCTCATAATCCCAAGGATTCACTATTATCTGTAAGACCCTAAACCCCACTGATCGAACCTCATAATTCCAAAGAATCACTATTATATGTGAGTGCCTATACCCCACTGATCAAACCTCATAATCCCAAAGAATCACTATTATCTGTGAGACCCTAATCCTCACTGATCAAACCTCATAATCCAAAGATTCACTATTATCTGTGAGACCATAACCCCACTGATTGAAACTCATAATCCAAAGAATCACTATTATCTGTGAGACCATAAACCCAACTGATAGAACCTCATAATCCCAAAGATTCACTATTATCTGTGAGACCCTAAGCACCACTGATCGAACCTCATAATCCAAAGATTCACTATAATCTGTGAGACCATAAACCCAACTGATAGAACCTCATAATCCCAAAGAATCAGTATTATCAGTGAGATCCTAACCCCAATCATCGAGCTTCATAATCCCAAAGATTCATTAAAATCTGTGAGATCCTAAACCCCACTGATCAAACCTCATAATCCCAAGGATTCACTATTATCTGTGAGACCCTAACCCCCACTGACTGAACCACATAATCCCAAAGATTTACTATTATCTGTGAGATGCTAACCCCAACTGATCGAACCTCATAATCCCAAAGATTAACTATTATCTGTGAGACCCTAAACCCCACTGATCGAACCTCATAATTCCAAAGAATCACTATTATCTGTGAGTCCCTAAACCCCACTGATCAGACCTCATAATCCCAAAGTATCACTATTATCTGTGAGACTCTAACCCCATCTGATTGAACATAATCCCAGAGATTCACTATTTTCGGTGAGATCCTAACCCCAACTGATCGAAGCTCATAATCCCAAGGATTCACTATTATCTGTGAGGCCCTATAACCCACTGATCGAACCTCATAATTCCAAAGAATCACTAATATCTGTGAGACCCAAAGCACCACTGATCGAACCTCATAATCCAAAGATTCACTATTATCTGTGAGACCCTAAGCACCACTGATCGAACCTCATAATCCAAAGATTCACTATAATCTGTGAGACCATAAACCCAACTGATAGAACCTCATAATCCCAAAGAATCAGTATTATCGGTGAGATCCTAACCCCAATCATCGAGCTTCATAATCCCAAAGATTCATTAAAATCTGTGAGATCCTAATCCCCACTGATCGAACCTCATAATCCCAAGGATTCACTATTATCTGTGAGACCCTAACCCCCACTGACTGAACCTCATAATCCCAGAGATTCACTATTAACTTTGAGACCCTAAACCCCACTGATCGAAACTCATAATCCCAGAGATTCACTATTATCTGTGAGACCTTAAACCCCACTGATCGAACCTCATAATCCCAAGGATTCACTATTATCTGTGAGACCCTAAACCCCACTGATCAAACCTCATAATTCCAAAGAATCACTATTATATGTGAGTGCCTATACCCCACTGATCAAACCTCATAATACCAAAGAATCACTATTATTTGTGAGACCATAAACCCAACTGATAGAACCTCATAATCCCAAAGTTTCACTATTATCTGTGAGACCATAAACCCAACTGATAGAACCTCATAATCCCAAAGATTCACTATTATCTGTGAGATCCTAATCCTCACTGATCGAACTTCATAATCCCAAGGATTCACTATTATCTGTGAGACCCTAAACCCCACTGATCGAACCTCATAATACCAAAGAATCACTATTATTTGTGAGACCCTACACCCCACGGATCGAACCTCATAATCCCAAAGAATCACTATTATCTGTGAGACCCTAACCCCCACTGACTGAACCACATAATCCCAAAGATTTACTATTATCTGTGAGATGCTAACCCCAACTGATCGAACCTCATAATCCCAGAGATTCACTATTATCTCTGAGGCCCTATAACCCACTGATCGAACCTCATAATTCCAAAGATTCACTATTATCTGTGAGACCCTAATTCGCACTGATCGAACCTCATAATCCCAAGGATTCACTATTATCTGTGAGACCCTAACCCCCACTGATTGAACCTCATAATCCCAGAGATTCTCTATTAACTTTGAGACCCTAAACCCCACTGATCGAAACTCATAATCGCAGAGATTCACTATTATCTGTGAGACCCTAAACCCCACTGATCGAACCTCATAATTCCAAAGAATCACTATTATCTGTGAGTCCCTAAACCCCACTGATCAGACCTCATAATCCCAAAGTATCACTATTATCTGTGAGACTCTAACCCCATCTGATTGAACATAATCCCAGAGATTCACTATTTTCGGTGAGATCCTAACCCCAACTGATCGAAGCTCATAATCCCAAGGATTCACTATTATCTGTGAGGCCCTATAACCCACTGATCGAACCTCATAATTCCAAAGAATCACTAATATCTGTGAGACCCTAAGCACCACTGATCGAACCTCATAATCCAAAGATTCACTATTATCTGTGAGACCCTAAGCACCACTGATCGAACCTCATAATCCAAAGATTCACTATAATCTGTGAGACCATAAACCCAACTGATAGAACCTCATAATCCCAAAGAATCAGTATTATCGGTGAGATCCTAACCCCAATCATTGAGCTTCATAATCCCAAAGATTCATTAAAATCTGTGAGATCCTAATCCCCACTGATCGAACCTCATAATCCCAAGGATTCACTATTATCTGTGAGACCCTAACCCCCACTGACTGAACCTCATAATCCCAGAGATTCACTATTAACTTTGAGACCCTAAACCCCACTGATCGAAACTCATAATCCCAGAGATTCACTATTATCTGTGAGACCTTAAACCCCACTGATCGAACCTCATAGTCCCAAGGATTCACTATTATCTGTAAGACCCTAAACCCCACTGATCGAACCTCATAATTCCAAAGAATCACTATTATATGTGAGTGCCTATACCCCACTGATCAAACCTCATAATCCCAAAGAATCACTATTATCTGTGAGACCCTAATCCTCACTGATCAAACCTCATAATCCAAAGATTCACTATTATCTGTGAAACCATAAACCACACTGATCGAACCTCATAATCCCAAGGATTCACTATTATCTGTGAGGCCCTAAACCCCACTGTTCGAACCTCATAATTCCAAAGATTCACTGTTATCTGTGAGACCATAACCCCACTGATTGAAACTCATAATCCAAAGAATCACTATTATCTGTGAGACCATAAACCCAACTGATAGAACCTCATAATCCCAAAGATTCACTATTATCTGTGAGACCCTAAGCACCACTGATCGAACCTCATAATCCAAAGATTCACTATAATCTGTGAGACCATAAACCCAACTGATAGAACCTCATAATCCCAAAGAATCAGTATTATCAGTGAGATCCTAACCCCAATCATCGAGCTTCATAATCCCAAAGATTCATTAAAATCTGTGAGATCCTAAACCCCACTGATCGAACCTCATAATCCCAAGGATTCACTATTATCTGTGAGACCCTAACCCCCACTGACTGAACCACATAATCCCAAAGATTTACTATTATCTGTGAGATGCTAACCCCAACTGATCGAACCTCATAATCCCAAAGATTAACTATTATCTGTGAGACCCTAAACCCCACTGATCGAACCTCATAATTCCAAAGAATCACTATTATCTGTGAGTCCCTAAACCCCACTGATCAGACCTCATAATCCCAAAGTATCACTATTATCTGTGAGACTCTAACCCCATCTGATTGAACATAATCCCAGAGATTCACTATTTTCGGTGAGATCCTAACCCCAACTGATCGAAGCTCATAATCCCAAGGATTCACTATTATCTGTGAGGCCCTATAACCCACTGATCGAACCTCATAATTCCAAAGAATCACTAATATCTGTGAGACCCAAAGCACCACTGATCGAACCTCATAATCCAAAGATTCACTATTATCTGTGAGACCCTAAGCACCACTGATCGAACCTCATAATCCAAAGATTCACTATAATCTGTGAGACCATAAACCCAACTGATAGAACCTCATAATCCCAAAGAATCAGTATTATCGGTGAGATCCTAACCCCAATCATCGAGCTTCATAATCCCAAAGATTCATTAAAATCTGTGAGATCCTAATCCCCACTGATCGAACCTCATAATCCCAAGGATTCACTATTATCTGTGAGACCCTAACCCCCACTGACTGAACCTCATAATCCCAGAGATTCACTATTAACTTTGAGACCCTAAACCCCACTGATCGAAACTCATAATCCCAGAGATTCACTATTATCTGTGAGACCTTAAACCCCACTGATCGAACCTCATAATCCCAAGGATTCACTATTATCTGTGAGACCCTAAACCCCACTGATCGAACCTCATAATTCCAAAGAATCACTATTATATGTGAGTGCCTATACCCCACTGATCAAACCTCATAATCCCAAAGAATCACTATTATCTGTGAGACCCTAATCCTCACTGATCAAACCTCATAATCCAAAGATTCACTATTATCTGTGAAACCATAAACCACACTGATCGAACCTCATAATCCCAAGGATTCACTATTATCTGTGAGGCCCTAAACCCCACTGTTCGAACCTCATAATTCCAAAGATTCACTGTTATCTGTGAGACCATAACCCCACTGATTGAAACTCATAATCCAAAGAATCACTATTATCTGTGAGACCATAAACCCAACTGATAGAACCTCATAATCCCAAAGTTTCACTATTATCTGTGAGACCATAAACCCAACTGATAGAACCTCATAATCCCAAAGATTCACTATTATCTGTGAGATCCTAATCCTCACTGATCGAACTTCATAATCCCAAGGATTCACTATTATCTGTGAGACCCTAAACCCCACTGATCGAACCTCATAATACCAAAGAATCACTATTATTTGTGAGACCCTACACCCCACGGATCGAACCTCATAATCCCAAAGAATCACTATTATCTGTGAGACCCTAACCCCCACTGACTGAACCACATAATCCCAAAGATTTACTATTATCTGTGAGATGCTAACCCCAACTGATCGAACCTCATAATCCCAGAGATTCACTATTATCTCTGAGGCCCTATAACCCACTGATCGAACCTCATAATTCCAAAGATTCACTATTATCTGTGAGACCCTAATTCGCACTGATCGAACCTCATAATCCCAAGGATTCACTATTATCTGTGAGACCCTAACCCCCACTGATTGAACCTCATAATCCCAGAGATTCTGTATTAACTTTGAGACCCTAAACCCCACTGAACGAAACTCATAATCGCAGAGATTCACTATTATCTGTGAGACCATAACCCCACTGATTGAACCTCATAATCCAAAGAATCACTATTATCTGTGAGACCATAAACCCAACTGATAGAACCTCATAATCCCAAAGATTTACTATTATCTGTGAGATGCTAACCCCAACTGATCGAACCTCATAATCCCAAAGATTAACTATTATCTGTGAGACCCTAAACCCCACTGATCGAACCTCATAATTCCAAAGAATCACTATTATCTGTGAGTCCCTAAACCCCACTGATCAGACCTCATAATCCCAAAGTATCACTATTATCTGTGAGACTCTAACCCCATCTGATTGAACATAATCCCAGAGATTCACTATTTTCGGTGAGATCCTAACCCCAACTGATCGAAGCTCATAATCCCAAGGATTCACTATTATCTGTGACGCCCTATAACCCACTGATCGAACCTCATAATTCCAAAGAATCACTAATATCTGTGAGACCCTAAGCACCACTGATCGAACCTCATAATCCAAAGATTCACTATTATCTGTGAGACCCTAAGCACCACTGATCGAACCTCATAATCCAAAGATTCACTATAATCTGTGAGACCATAAACCCAACAGATAGAACCTCATAATCCCAAAGAATCAGTATTATCGGTGAGATCCTAACCCCAATCATCGAGCTTCATAATCCCAAAGATTCATTAAAATCTGTGAGATCCTAATCCCCACTGATCGAACCTCATAATCCCAAGGATTCACTATTATCTGTGAGACCCTAACCCCCACTGACTGAACCTCATAATCCCAGAGATTCACTATTAACTTTGAGACCCTAAACCCCACTGATCGAAACTCATAATCCCAGAGATTCACTATTATCTGTGAGACCTTAAACCCCACTGATCGAACCTCATAATCCCAAGGATTCACTATTATCTGTGAGACCCTAAACCCCACTGATCGAACCTCATAATTCCAAAGAATCACTATTATATGTGAGTGCCTATACCCCACTGATCAAACCTCATAATCCCAAAGAATCACTATTATCTGTGAGACCCTAATCCTCACTGATCAAACCTCATAATCCAAAGATTCACTATTATCTGTGAAACCATAAACCACACTGATCGAACCTCATAATCCCAAGGATTCACTATTATCTGTGAGGCCCTAAACCCCACTGTTCGAACCTCATAATTCCAAAGATTCACTGTTATCTGTGAGACCATAACCCCACTGATTGAAACTCATAATCCAAAGAATCACTATTATCTGTGAGACCATAAACCCAACTGATAGAACGTCATAATCCCAAAGTTTCACTATTATCTGTGAGACCATAAACCCAACTGATAGAACCTCATAATCCCAAAGATTCACTATTATCTGTGAGACCCTAAGCACCACTGATCGAACCTCATAATCCAAAGATACACTATAATCTGTGAGACCATAAACCCAACTGATAGAACCTCATAATCCCAAAGAATCAGTATTATCAGTGAGATCCTAACCCCAATCATCGAGCTTCATAATCCCAAAGATTCATTAAAATCTGTGAGATCCTAAACCCCACTGATCGAACCTCATAATCCCAAGGATTCACTATTATCTATGAGACCCTAACCCCCACTGACTGAACCACATAATCCCAAAGATTTACTATTATCTGTGAGATGCTAACCCCAACTGATCGAACCTCATAATCCCAAAGATTAACTATTATCTGTGAGACCCTAAACCCCACTGATCGAACCTCATAATTCCAAAGAATCACTATTATCTGTGAGTCCCTAAACCCCACTGATCAGACCTCATAATCCCAAAGTATCACTATTATCTGTGAGACTCTAACCCCATCTGATTGAACATAATCCCAGAGATTCACTATTTTCGGTGAGATCCTAACCCCAACTGATCGAAGCTCATAATCCCAAGGATTCACTATTATCTGTGAGGCCCTATAACCCACTGATCGAACCTCATAATTCCAAAGAATCACTAATATCTGTGAGACCCTAAGCACCACTGATCGAACCTCATAATCCAAAGATTCACTATTATCTGTGAGACCCTAAGCACCAATGATCGAACCTCATCATCCAAAGATTCACTATAATCTGTGAGACCATAAACCCAACTGATAGAACCTCATAATCCCAAAGAATCAGTATTATCGGTGAGATCCTAACCCCAATCATCGAGCTTCATAATCCCAAAGATTCATTAAAATCTGTGAGATCCTAATCCCCACTGATCGAACCTCATAATCCCAAGGATTCAGTATTATCTGTGAGACCCTAACCCCCACTGACTGAACCTCATAATCCCAGAGATTCACTATTATCTGTGAGACCTTAAACCCCACTGATCGAACCTCATAATCCCAAGAATTCACTATTATCTGTGAGACCCTAAACCCCACTGATCGAACCTCATAATTCCAAAGAATCACTATTATATGTGAGTGCCTATACCCCACTGATCAAACCTCATAATCCCAAAGAATCACTATTATCTGTGAGACCCTAATCCTCACTGATCAAACCTCATAATCCAAAGATTCACTATTATCTGTGAAACCATAAACCACACTGATCGAACCTCATAATCCCAAGGATTCACTATTATCTGTGAGGCCCTAAACCCCACTGTTCGAACCTCATAATTCCAAAGATTCACTGTTATCTGTGAGACCATAACCCCACTGATTGAAACTCATAATCCAAAGAATCACTATTATCTGTGAGACCATAAACCCAACTGATAGAACCTCATAATCCCAAAGTTTCACTATTATCTGTGAGACCATAAACCCAACTGATAGAACCTCATAATCCCAAAGATTCACTATTATCTGTGAGATCCTAATCCTCACTGATCGAACTTCATAATCCCAAGGATTCACTATTATCTGTGAGACCCTAAACCCCACTGATCGAACCTCATAATACCAAAGAATCACTATTATTTGTGAGACCCTACACCCCACGGATCAAACCTCATAATCCCAAAGAATCACTATTATCTGTGAGACCCTAACCCCCACTGACTGAACCACATAATCCCAAAGATTTACTATTATCTGTGAGATGCTAACCCCAACTGATCGAACCTCATAATCCCAGAGATTCACTATTATCTCTGAGGCCCTATAACCCACTGATCGAACCTCATAATTCCAAAGATTCACTATTATCTGTGAGACCCTAATTCGCACTGATCGAACCTCATAATCCCAAGGATTCACTATTATCTGTGAGACCCTAACCCCCACTGATTGAACCTCATAATCCCAGAGATTCTCTATTAACTTTGAGACCCTAAACCCCACTGATCGAAACTCATAATCGCAGAGATTCACTATTATCTGTGAGACCATAACCCCACTGATTGAACCTCATAATCCAAAGAATCACTATTATCTGTGAGACCATAAACCCAACTGATAGAACCTCATAATCCCAAAGTTTCACTATTATCTGTGAGGCCCTAAACCCCACTGTTCGAACCTCATAATTCCAAAGATTCACTGTTATCTGTGAGACCATAACCCCACTGATTGAACCTCATAATCCAAAGAATCACTATTATCTGTGAGACCATAAACCCAACTGATAGAACCTCATAATCCCAAAGATTCACTATTATCTGTGAGACCATAAACCCAACTGATCGAACCTCATAATCCCAAGGATTCACTATTATCTGTGAGACCCTAACCCCCACTGACTGAACCACATAATCCCAAAGATTTACTATTATCTGTGAGATGCTAACCCCAACTGATCGAACCTCATAATCCCAAAGATTAACTATTATCTGTGAGACCCTAAACCCCACTGATCGAACCTCATAATTCCAAAGAATCACTATTATCTGTGAGTCCCTAAACCCCACTGAACAGACCTCATAATCCCAAAGTATCACTATTATCTGTGAGACTCTAACCCCATCTGATTGAACATAATCCCAGAGATTCACTATTTTCGGTGAGATCCTAACCCCAACTGATCGAAGCTCATAATCCCAAGGATTCACTATTATCTGTGAGGCTCTATAACCCACTGATCGAACCTCATAATTCCAAAGAATCACTAATATCTGTGAGACCCAAAGCACCACTGATCGAACCTCATAATCCAAAGATTCACTATTATCTGTGAGACCCTAAGCACCACTGATCGAACCTCATAATCCAAAGATTCACTATAATCTGTGAGACCATAAACCCAACTGATAGAACCTCATAATCCCAAAGAATCAGTATTATCGGTGAGATCATAACCCCAATCATCGAGCTTCATAATCCCAAAGATTCATTAAAATCTGTGAGATCCTAATCCCCACTGATCGAACCTCATAATCCCAAGGATTCACTATTATCTGTGAGACCCTAACCCCCACTGACTGAACCTCATAATCCCAGAGATTCACTATTAACTTTGAGACGCTAAACCCCACTGATCGAAACTCATAATCCCAGAGATTCACTATTATCTGTGAGACCTTAAACCCCACTGATCGAACCTCATAATCCCAAGGATTCACTATTATCTGTGAGACCCTAAACCCCACTGATCGAACCTCATAATTCCAAAGAATCACTATTATATGTGAGTGCCTATACCCCACTGATCAAACCTCATAATCCCAAAGAATCACTATTATCTGTGAGACCCTAATCCTCACTGATCAAACCTCATAATCCAAAGATTCACTATTATCTGTGAAACCATAAACCACACTGATCGAACCTCATAATCCCAAGGATTCACTATTATCTGTGAGGCCCTAAACCCCACTGTTCGAACCTCATAATACCAAAGAATCACTATTATTTGTGAGACCCTACACCCCACGGATCGAACCTCATAATCCCAAAGAATCACTATTATCTGTGAGACCCTAACCCCCACTGACTGAACCACATAATCCCAAAGATTTACTATTATCTGTGAGATGCTAACCCCAACTGATCGAACCTCATAATCCCAGAGATTCACTATTATCTCTGAGGCCCTATAACCCACTGATCGAACCTCATAATTCCAAAGATTCACTATTATCTGTGAGACCCTAATTCGCACTGATCGAACCTCATAATCCCAAGGATTCACTATTATCTGTGAGACCCTAACCCCCACTGATTGAACCTCATAATCCCAGAGATTCTCTATTAACTTTGAGACCCTAAACCCCACTGATCGAAACTCATAATCGCAGAGATTCACTATTATCTGTGAGACCATAAACCCCACTGATTGAACCTCATAATCCAAAGAATCACTATTATCTGTGAGACCATAAACCCAACTGATAGAACCTCATAATCCCAAAGATTTACTATTATCTGTGAGATGCTAACCCCAACTGATCGAACCTCATAATCCCAAAGATTAACTATTATCTGTGAGACCCTAAACCCCACTGATCGAACCTCATAATTCCAAAGAATCACTATTATCTGTGAGTCCCTAAACCCCACTGATCAGACCTCATAATCCCAAAGTATCACTATTATCTGTGAGACTCTAACCCCATCTGATTGAACATAATCCCAGAGATTCACTATTTTCGGTGAGATCCTAACCCCAACTGATCGAACCTCATAATCCCAGAGATTCACTATTATCTCTGAGGCCCTATAACCCACTGATCGAACCTCATAATTCCAAAGATTCACTATTATCTGTGAGACCCTAATTCGCACTGATCGAACCTCATAATCCCAAGGATTCACTATTATCTGTGAGACCCTAACCCCCACTGATTGAACCTCATAATCCCAGAGATTCTCTATTAACTTTGAGACCCTAAACCCCACTGATCGAAACTCATAATCGCAGAGATTCACTATTATCTGTGAGACCATAAACCCCACTGATTGAACCTCATAATCCAAAGAATCACTATTATCTGTGAGACCCTAACCCCCACTGACTGAACCTCATAATCCCAGAGATTCACTATTAACTTTGAGACCCTAAACCCCACTGATCGAAACTCATAATCCCAGAGATTCACTATTATCTGTGAGACCTTAAACCCCACTGATCGAACCTCATAATCCCAAGGATTCACTATTATCTGTGAGACCCTAAACCCCACTGATCGAACCTCATAATTCCAAAGAATCACTATTATATGTGAGTGCCTATACCCCACTGATCAAACCTCATAATCCCAAAGATTAACTATTATCTGTGAGACCCTAAACCCCACTGATCGAACCTCATAATTCCAAAGAATCACTATTATCTGTGAGTCCCTAAACCCCACTGAACAGACCTCATAATCCCAAAGTATCACTATTATCTGTGAGACTCTAACCCCATCTGATTGAACATAATCCCAGAGATTCACTATTTTCGGTGAGATCCTAACCCCAACTGATCGAAGCTCATAATCCCAAGGATTCACTATTATCTGTGAGGCTCTATAACCCACTGATCGAACCTCATAATTCCAAAGAATCACTAATATCTGTGAGACCCAAAGCACCACTGATCGAACCTCATAATCCAAAGATTCACTATTATCTGTGAGACCCTAAGCACCACTGATCGAACCTCATAATCCAAAGATTCACTATAATCTGTGAGACCATAAACCCAACTGATAGAACCTCATAATCCCAAAGAATCAGTATTATCGGTGAGATCATAACCCCAATCATCGAGCTTCATAATCCCAAAGATTCATTAAAATCTGTGAGATCCTAATCCCCACTGATCGAACCTCATAATCCCAAGGATTCACTATTATCTGTGAGACCCTAACCCCCACTGACTGAACCTCATAATCCCAGAGATTCACTATTAACTTTGAGACCCTAAACCCCACTGATCAAACCTCATAATCCCAAAGAATCACTATTATCTGTGAGACCCTAATCCTCACTGATCAAACCTCATAATCCAAAGATTCACTATTATCTGTGAAACCATAAACCACACTGATCGAACCTCATAATCCCAAGGATTCACTATTATCTGTGAGGCCCTAAACCCCACTGTTCGAACCTCATAATACCAAAGAATCACTATTATTTGTGAGACCCTACACCCCACGGATCGAACCTCATAATCCCAAAGAATCACTATTATCTGTGAGACCCTAACCCCCACTGACTGAACCACATAATCCCAAAGATTTACTATTATCTGTGAGATGCTAACCCCAACTGATCGAACCTCATAATCCCAGAGATTCACTATTATCTCTGAGGCCCTATAACCCACTGATCGAACCTCATAATTCCAAAGATTCACTATTATCTGTGAGACCCTAATTCGCACTGATCGAACCTCATAATCCCAAGGATTCACTATTATCTGTGAGACCCTAACCCCCACTGATTGAACCTCATAATCCCAGAGATTCTCTATTAACTTTGAGACCCTAAACCCCACTGATCGAAACTCATAATCGCAGAGATTCACTATTATCTGTGAGACCATAAACCCCACTGATTGAACCTCATAATCCAAAGAATCACTATTATCTGTGAGACCATAAACCCAACTGATAGAACCTCATAATCCCAAAGATTTACTATTATCTGTGAGATGCTAACCCCAACTGATCGAACCTCATAATCCCAAAGATTAACTATTATCTGTGAGACCCTAAACCCCACTGATCGAACCTCATAATTCCAAAGAATCACTATTATCTGTGAGTCCCTAAACCCCACTGATCAGACCTCATAATCCCAAAGTATCACTATTATCTGTGAGACTCTAACCCCATCTGATTGAACATAATCCCAGAGATTCACTATTTTCGGTGAGATCCTAACCCCAACTGATCGAACCTCATAATCCCAGAGATTCACTATTATCTCTGAGGCCCTATAACCCACTGATCGAACCTCATAATTCCAAAGATTCACTATTATCTGTGAGACCCTAATTCGCACTGATCGAACCTCATAATCCCAAGGATTCACTATTATCTGTGAGACCCTAACCCCCACTGATTGAACCTCATAATCCCAGAGATTCTCTATTAACTTTGAGACCCTAAACCCCACTGATCGAAACTCATAATCGCAGAGATTCACTATTATCTGTGAGACCATAAACCCCACTGATTGAACCTCATAATCCAAAGAATCACTATTATCTGTGAGACCCTAACCCCCACTGACTGAACCTCATAATCCCAGAGATTCACTATTAACTTTGAGACCCTAAACCCCACTGATCGAAACTCATAATCCCAGAGATTCACTATTATCTGTGAGACCTTAAACCCCACTGATCGAACCTCATAATCCCAAGGATTCACTATTATCTGTGAGACCCTAAACCCCACTGATCGAACCTCATAATTCCAAAGAATCACTATTATATGTGAGTGCCTATACCCCACTGATCAAACATCATAATCCCAAAGATTAACTATTATCTGTGAGACCCTAAACCCCACTGATCGAACCTCATAATTCCAAAGAATCACTATTATCTGTGAGTCCCTAAACCCCACTGAACAGACCTCATAATCCCAAAGTATCACTATTATCTGTGAGACTCTAACCCCATCTGATTGAACATAATCCCAGAGATTCACTATTTTCGGTGAGATCCTAACCCCAACTGATCGAAGCTCATAATCCCAAGGATTCACTATTATCTGTGAGGCTCTATAACCCACTGATCGAACCTCATAATTCCAAAGATTCACTATTATCTGTGAGACCCAAAGCACCACTGATCGAACCTCATAATCCAAAGATTCACTATTATCTGTGAGACCCTAAGCACCACTGATCGAACCTCATAATCCAAAGATTCACTATAATCTGTGAGACCATAAACCCAACTGATAGAACCTCATAATCCCAAAGAATCAGTATTATCGGTGAGATCATAACCCCAATCATCGAGCTTCATAATCCCAAAGATTCATTAAAATCTGTGAGATCCTAATCCCCACTGATCGAACCTCATAATCCCAAGGATTCACTATTATCTGTGAGACCCTAACCCCCACTGACTGAACCTCATAATCCCAGAGATTCACTATTAACTTTGAGACCCTAAACCCCACTGATCGAAACTCATAATCCCAGAGATTCACTATTATCTGTGAGACCTTAAACCCCACTGATCGAACCTCATAATCCCAAGGATTCACTATTATCTGTGAGACCCTAAACCCCACTGATCGAACCTCATAATTCCAAAGAATCACTATTATATGTGAGTGCCTATACCCCACTGATCAAACCTCATAATCCCAAAGAATCACTATTATCTGTGAGACCCTAATCCTCACTGATCAAACCTCATAATCCAAAGATTCACTATTATCTGTGAAACCATAAACCACACTGATCGAACCTCATAATCCCAAGGATTCACTATTATCTGTGAGGCCCTAAACCCCACTGTTCGAACCTCATAATACCAAAGAATCACTATTATTTGTGAGACCCTACACCCCACGGATCGAACCTCATAATCCCAAAGAATCACTATTATCTGTGAGACCCTAACCCCCACTGACTGAACCACATAATCCCAAAGATTTACTATTATCTGTGAGATGCTAACCCCAATTGATCGAACCTCATAATCCCAGAGATTCACTATTATCTCTGAGGCCCTATAACCCACTGATCGAACCTCATAATTCCAAAGATTCACTATTATCTGTGAGACCCTAATTCGCACTGATCGAACCTCATAATCCCAAGGATTCACTATTATCTGTGAGACCCTAACCCCCACTGATTGAACCTCATAATCCCAGAGATTCTCTATTAACTTTGAGACCCTAAACCCCACTGATCGAAACTCATAATCGCAGAGATTCACTATTATCTGTGAGACCATAAACCCCACTGATTGAACCTCATAATCCAAAGAATCACTATTATCTGTGAGACCATAAACCCAACTGATAGAACCTCATAATCCCAAAGATTTACTATCATCTGTGAGATGCTAACCCCAACTGATCGAACCTCATAATCCCAAAGATTAACTATTATCTGTGAGACCCTAAACCCCACTGATCGAAACTCATAATTCCAAAGAATCACTATTATCTGTGAGTCCCTAAACCCCACTGATCAGACCTCATAATCCCAAAGTATCACTATTATCTGTGAGACTCTAACCCCATCTGATTGAACATAATCCCAGAGATTCACTATTTTCGGTGAGATCCTAACCCCAACTGATTGAACCTCATAATCCCAGAGATTCACTATTATCTCTGAGGCCCTATAACCCACTGATCGAACCTCATAATTCCAAAGATTCACTATTATCTGTGAGACCCTAATTCGCACTGATCGAACCTCATAATCCCAAGGATTCACTATTATCTGTGAGACCCTAACCCCCACTGATTGAACCTCATAATCCCAGAGATTCTCTATTAACTTTGAGACCCTAAACCCCACTGATCGAAACTCATAATCGCAGAGATTCACTATTATCTGTGAGACCATAAACCCCACTGATTGAACCTCATAATCCAAAGAATCACTATTATCTGTGAGACCCTAACCCCCACTGACTGAACCTCATAATCCCAGAGATTCACTATTAACTTTGAGACCCTAAACCCCACTGATCGAAACTCATAATCCCAGAGATTCACTATTATCTGTGAGACCTTAAACCCCACTGATCGAACCTCATAATCCCAAGGATTCACTATTATCTGTGAGACCCTAAACCCCACTGATCGAACCTCATAATTCCAAAGAATCACTATTATATGTGAGTGCCTATACCCCACTGATCAAACCTCATAATCCCAAAGAATCACTATTATCTGTGAGACCCTAATCCTCACTGATCAAACCTCATAATCCAAAGATTCACTATTATCTGTGAAACCATAAACCACACTGATCGAACCTCATAATCCCAAGGATTCACTATTATCTGTGAGACCCTAACCCCCACTGACTGAACCTCATAATCCCAGAGATTCACTATTATCTGTGAGACCTTAAACCCCACTGATCGAACCTCATAATCCCAAGGATTCACTATTATCTGTGAGACCCTAAACCCCACTGATCGAACCTCATAATTCCAAAGAATCACTATTATATGTGAGTGCCTATACCCCACTGATCAAACCTCATAATCCCAAAGAATCACTATTATCTGTGAGACCCTAAACCCCACTGATCGAACCTCATAATTCCAAAGAATCACTATTATCTGTGAGTCCCTAAACCCCACTGATCAGACCTCATAATCCCAAAGTATCACTATTATCTGTGAGACTCTAACCCCATCTGATTGAACATAATCCCAGAGATTCACTATTTTCGGTGAGATCCTAACCCCAACTGATCGAACCTCATAATCCCAGAGATTCACTATTATCTCTGAGGCCCTATAACCCACTGATCGAACCTCATAATTCCAAAGATTCACTATTATCTGTGAGACCCTAATTCGCACTGATCGAACCTCATAATCCCAAGGATTCACTATTATCTGTGAGACCCTAACCCCCACTGATTGAACCTCATAATCCCAGAGATTCTCTATTAACTTTGAGACCCTAAACCCCACTGATCGAAACTCATAATCGCAGAGATTCACTATTATCTGTGAGACCATAAACCCCACTGATTGAACCTCATAATCCAAAGAATCACTATTATCTGTGAGACCCTAACCCCCACTGACTGAACCTCATAATCCCAGAGATTCACTATTAACTTTGAGACCCTAAACCCCACTGATCGAAACTCATAATCCCAGAGATTCACTATTATCTGTGAGACCTTAAACCCCAC
Organism: Hemitrygon akajei; assembly: GCF_048418815.1. NCBI lineage: Eukaryota > Metazoa > Chordata > Chondrichthyes > Myliobatiformes > Dasyatidae > Hemitrygon > Hemitrygon akajei. The sequence goes on from NC_133126.1 coordinate 106,374,371, forward strand.
TGATCGAACCTCATAATCCCAAGGATTCACTATTATCTGTGAGACCCTAAACCCCACTGATCGAACCTCATAATTCCAAAGAATCACTATTATATGTGAGTGCCTATACCCCACTGATCAAACCTCATAATCCCAAAGATTAACTATTATCTGTGAGACCCTAAACCCCACTGATCGAACCTCATAATTCCAAAGAATCACTATTATCTGTGAGTCCCTAAACCCCACTGAACAGACCTCATAATCCCAAAGTATCACTATTATCTGTGAGACTCTAACCCCATCTGATTGAACATAATCCCAGAGATTCACTATTTTCGGTGAGATCCTAACCCCAACTGATCGAAGCTCATAATCCCAAGGATTCACTATTATCTGTGAGGCTCTATAACCCACTGATCGAACCTCATAATTCCAAAGAATCACTATTATATGTGAGTGCCTATACCCCACTGATCAAACCTCATAATCCCAAAGAATCACTATTATCTGTGAGACCCTAATCCTCACTGATCAAACCTCATAATCCAAAGATTCACTATTATCTGTGAAACCATAAACCACACTGATCGAACCTCATAATCCCAAGGATTCACTATTATCTGTGAGGCCCTAAACCCCACTGTTCGAACCTCATAATTCCAAAGATTCACTGTTATCTGTGAGACCATAACCCCACTGATTGAAACTCATAATCCAAAGAATCACTATTATCTGTGAGACCATAAACCCAACTGATAGAACCTCATAATCCCAAAGTTTCACTATTATCTGTGAGACCATAAACCCAACTGATAGAACCTCATAATCCCAAAGATTCACTATTATCTGTGAGATCCTAATCCTCACTGATCGAACTTCATAATCCCAAGGATTCACTATTATCTGTGAGACCCTATACCCCACTGATCGAACCTCATAATACCAAAGAATCACTATTATTTGTGAGACCCTACACCCCACGGATCAAACCTCATAATCCCAAAGAATCACTATTATCTGTGAGACCCTAAACCCCACTGACTGAACCACATAATCCCAAAGATTTACTATTATCTGTGAGATGCTAACCCCAACTGATCGAACCTCATAATCCCAGAGATTCACTATTATCTCTGAGGCCCTATAACCCACTGATCGAACCTCATAATTCCAAAGATTCACTATTATCTGTGAGACCCTAATTCGCACTGATCGAACCTCATAATCCCAAGGATTCACTATTATCTGTGAGACCCTAACCCCCACTGATTGAACCTCATAATCCCAGAGATTCTCTATTAACTTTGAGACCCTAAACCCCACTGATCGAAACTCATAATCGCAGAGATTCACTATTATCTGTGAGACCATAACCCCACTGATTGAACCTCATAATCCAAAGAATCACTATTATCTGTGAGACCATAAACCCAACTGATAGAACCTCATAATCCCAAAGTTTCACTATTATCTGTGAGGCCCTAAACCCCACTGTTCGAACCTCATAATTCCAAAGATTCACTGTTATCTGTGAGACCATAACCCCACTGATTGAACCTCATAATCCAAAGAATCACTATTATCTGTGAGACCATAAACCCAACTGATAGAACCTCATAATCCCAAAGATTCACTATTATCTGTGAGACCATAAACCCAACTGATCGAACCTCATAATCCCAAGGATTCACTATTATCTGTGAGACCCTAACCCCCACTGACTGAACCACATAATCCCAAAGATTTACTATTATCTGTGAGATGCTAACCCCAACTGATCGAACCTCATAATTCCAAAGAATCACTATTATCTGTGAGTCCCTAAACCCCACTGAACAGACCTCATAATCCCAAAGTATCACTATTATCTGTGAGACTCTAACCCCATCTGATTGAACATAATCCCAGAGATTCACTATTTTCGGTGAGATCCTAACCCCAACTGATCGAAGCTCATAATCCCAAGGATTCACTATTATCTGTGAGGCTCTATAACCCACTGATCGAACCTCATAATTCCAAAGAATCACTAATATCTGTGAGACCCAAAGCACCACTGATCGAACCTCATAATCCAAAGATTCACTATTATCTGTGAGACCCTAAGCACCACTGATCGAACCTCATAATCCAAAGATTCACTATAATCTGTGAGACCATAAACCCAACTGATAGAACCTCATAATCCCAAAGAATCAGTATTATCGGTGAGATCATAACCCCCACTGACTGAACCTCATAATCCCAGAGATTCACTATTAACTTTGAGACCCTAAACCCCACTGATCGAAACTCATAATCCCAGAGATTCACTATTATCTGTGAGACCTTAAACCCCACTGATCGAACCTCATAATCCCAAGGATTCACTATTATCTGTGAGACCCTAAACCCCACTGATCGAACCTCATAATTCCAAAGAATCACTATTATATGTGAGTGCCTATACCCCACTGATCAAACCTCAAAATCCGAAAGAATCACTATTATCTGTGAGACCCTAATCCTCACTGATCAAACCTCATAATCCAAAGATTCACTATTATCTGTGAAACCATAAACCACACTGATCGAACCTCATAATCCCAAGGATTCACTATTATCTGTGAGGCCCTAAACCCCACTGTTCGAACCTCATAATACCAAAGAATCACTATTATTTGTGAGACCCTACACCCCACGGATCGAACCTCATAATCCCAAAGAATCACTATTATCTGTGAGACCCTAACCCCCACTGACTGAACCACATAATCCCAAAGATTTACTATTATCTGTGAGATGCTAACCCCAACTGATCGAACCTCATAATCCCAGAGATTCACTATTATCTCTGAGGCCCTATAACCCACTGATCGAACCTCATAATTCCAAAGATTCACTATTATCTGTGAGACCCTAATTCGCACTGATCGAACCTCATAATCCCAAGGATTCACTATTATCTGTGAGACCCTAACCCCCACTGATTGAACCTCATAATCCCAGAGATTCTCTATTAACTTTGAGACCCTAAACCCCACTGATCGAAACTCATAATCGCAGAGATTCACTATTATCTGTGAGACCATAAACCCCACTGATTGAACCTCATAATCCAAAGAATCACTATTATCTGTGAGACCATAAACCCAACTGATAGAACCTCATAATCCCAAAGATTTACTATTATCTGTGAGATGCTAACCCCAACTGATCGAACCTCATAATCCCAAAGATTAACTATTATCTGTGAGACCCTAAACCCCACTGATCGAACCTCATAATTCCAAAGAATCACTATTATCTGTGAGTCCCTAAACCCCACTGATCAGACCTCATAATCCCAAAGTATCACTATTATCTGTGAGACTCTAACCCCATCTGATTGAACATAATCCCAGAGATTCACTATTTTCGGTGAGATCCTAACCCCAACTGATCGAAGCTCATAATCCCAAGGATTCACTATTATCTGTGAGGCCCTATAACCCACTGATCGAACCTCATAATTCCAAAGAATCACTAATATCTGTGAGACCCAAAGCACCACTGATCGAACCTCATAATCCAAAGATTCACTATTATCTGTGAGACCCTAAGCACCACTGATCGAACCTCATAATCCAAAGATTCACTATAATCTGTGAGACCATAAACCCAACTGATAGAACCTCATAATCCCAAAGAATCAGTATTATCGGTGAGATCATAACCCCAATCATCGAGCTTCATAATCCCAAAGATTCATTAAAATCTGTGAGATCCTAATCCCCACTGATCGAACCTCATAATCCCAAGGATTCACTATTATCTGTGAGACCCTAACCCCCACTGACTGAACCTCATAATCCCAGAGATTCACTATTAACTTTGAGACCCTAAACCCCACTGATCGAAACTCATAATCCCAGAGATTCACTATTATCTGTGAGACCTTAAACCCCACTGATCGAACCTCATAATCCCAAGGATTCACTATTATCTGTGAGACCCTAAACCCCACTGATCGAACCTCATAATTCCAAAGAATCACTATTATATGTGAGTGCCTATACCCCACTGATCAAACCTCATAATCCCAAAGAATCACTATTATCTGTGAGACCCTAATCCTCACTGATCAAACCTCATAATCCAAAGATTCACTATTATCTGTGAAACCATAAACCACACTGATCGAACCTCATAATCCCAAGGATTCACTATTATCTGTGAGACCCTAACCCCCACTGACTGAACCTCATAATCCCAGAGATTCACTATTATCTGTGAGACCTTAAACCCCACTGATCGAACCTCATAATCCCAAGGATTCACTATTATCTGTGAGACCCTAAACCCCACTGATCGAACCTCATAATTCCAAAGAATCACTATTATATGTGAGTGCCTATACCCCACTGATCAAACCTCATAATCCCAAAGAATCACTATTATCTGTGAGACCCTAATCCTCACTGATCAAACCTCATAATCCAAAGATTCACTATTATCTGTGAAACCATAAACCACACTGATCGAACCTCATAATCCCAAGGATTCACTATTATCTGTGAGGCCCTAAACCCCACTGTTCGAACCTCATAATTCCAAAGATTCACTGTTATCTGTGAGACCATAACCCCACTGATTGAAACTCATAATCCAAAGAATCACTATTATCTGTGAGACCATAAACCCAACTGATAGAACCTCATAATCCCAAAGTTTCACTATTATCTGTGAGACCATAAACCCAACTGATAGAACCTCATAATCCCAAAGATTCACTATTATCTGTGAGATCCTAATCCTCACTGATCGAACTTCATAATCCCAAGGATTCACTATTATCTGTGAGACCCTATACCCCACTGATCGAACCTCATAATACCAAAGAATCACTATTATTTGTGAGACCCTACACCCCACGGATCAAACCTCATAATCCCAAAGAATCACTATTATCTGTGAGACCCTAACCCCCACTGACTGAACCACATAATCCCAAAGATTTACTATTATCTGTGAGATGCTAACCCCAACTGATCGAACCTCATAATCCCAGAGATTCACTATTATCTCTGAGGCCCTATAACCCACTGATCGAACCTCATAATTCCAAAGATTCACTATTATCTGTGAGACCCTAATTCGCACTGATCGAACCTCATAATCCCAAGGATTCACTATTATCTGTGAGACCCTAACCCCCACTGATTGAACCTCATAATCCCAGAGATTCTCTATTAACTTTGAGACCCTAAACCCCACTGATCGAAACTCATAATCGCAGAGATTCACTATTATCTGTGAGACCATAACCCCACTGATTGAACCTCATAATCCAAAGAATCACTATTATCTGTGAGACCATAAACCCAACTGATAGAACCTCATAATCCCAAAGATTCACTATTATCTGTGAGGCCCTAAACCCCACTGTTCGAACCTCATAATTCCAAAGATTCACTGTTATCTGTGAGACCATAACCCCACTGATTGAACCTCATAATCCAAAGAAACACTATTATCTGTGAGACCATAAACCCAACTGATAGAACCTCATAATCCCAAAGATTCACTATTATCTGTGAGACCATAAACCCAACTGATCGAACCTCATAATCCCAAGGATTCACTATTATCTGTGAGACCCTAACCCCCACTGACTGAACCACATAATCCCAAAGATTTACTATTATCTGTGAGATGCTAACCCCAACTGATCGAACCTCATAATCCCAAAGATTAACTATTATCTGTGAGACCCTAAACCCCACTGATCGAACCTCATAATTCCAAAGAATCACTATTATCTGTGAGTCCCTAAACCCCACTGATCAGACCTCATAATCCCAAAGTATCACTATTATCTGTGAGACTCTAACCCCATCTGATTGAACATAATCCCAGAGATTCACTATTTTCGGTGAGATCCTAACCCCAACTGATCGAAGCTCATAATCCCAAGGATTCACTATTATCTGTGAGGCCCTATAACCCACTGATCGAACCTCATAATTCCAAAGAATCACTAATATCTGTGAGACCCAAAGCACCACTGATCGAACCTCATAATCCAAAGATTCACTATTATCTGTGAGACCCTAAGCACCACTGATCGAACCTCATAATCCAAAGATTCACTATAATCTGTGAGACCATAAACCCAACTGATAGAACCTCATAATCCCAAAGAATCAGTATTATCGGTGAGATCCTAACCCCAATCATCGAGCTTCATAATCCCAAAGATTCATTAAAATCTGTGAGATCCTAATCCCCACTGATCGAACCTCATAATCCCAAGGATTCACTATTATCTGTGAGACCCTAACCCCCACTGACTGAACCTCATAATCCCAGAGATTCACTATTAACTTTGAGACCCTAAACCCCACTGATCGAAACTCATAATCCCAGAGATTCACTATTATCTGTGAGACCTTAAACCCCACTGATCGAACCTCATAATCCCAAGGATTCACTATTATCTGTGAGACCCTAAACCCCACTGATCGAACCTCATAATTCCAAAGAATCACTATTATATGTGAGTGCCTATACCCCACTGATCAAACCTCATAATCCCAAAGAATCACTATTATCTGTGAGACCCTAATCCTCACTGATCAAACCTCATAATCCAAAGATTCACTATTATCTGTGAAACCATAAACCACACTGATCGAAACTCATAATTTCAAGGATTCACTATTATCTGTGAGGCCCTAAACCCCACTGTTCGAACCTCATAATACCAAAGAATCACTATTATTTGTGAGACCCTACACCCCACGGATCGAACCTCATAATCCCAAAGAATCACTATTATCTGTGAGACCCTAACCCCCACTGACTGAACCACATAATCCCAAAGATTTACTATTATCTGTGAGATGCTAACCCCAACTGATCGAACCTCATAATCCCAGAGATTCACTATTATCTCTGAGGCCCTATAACCCACTGATCGAACCTCATAATTCCAAAGATTCACTATTATCTGTGAGACCCTAATTCGCACTGATCGGACCTCATAATCCCAAGGATTCACTATTATCTGTGAGACCCTAACCCCCACTGATTGAACCTCATAATCCCAGAGATTCTCTATTAACTTTGAGACCCTAAACCCCACTGATCGAAACTCATAATCGCAGAGATTCACTATTATCTGTGAGACCATAAACCCCACTGATTGAACCTCATAATCCAAAGAATCACTATTATCTGTGAGACCATAAACCCAACTGATAGAACCTCATAATCCCAAAGATTTACTATCATCTGTGAGATGCTAACCCCAACTGATCGAACCTCATAATCCCAAAGATTAACTATTATCTGTGAGACCCTAAACCCCACTGATCGAACCTCATAATTCCAAAGAATCACTATTATCTGTGAGTCCCTAAACCCCACTGATCAGACCTCATAATCCCAAAGTATCACTATTATCTGTGAGACTCTAACCCCATCTGATTGAACATAATCCCAGAGATTCACTATTTTCGGTGAGATCCTAACCCCAACTGATCGAAGCTCATAATCCCAAGGATTCACTATTATCTGTGAGGCCCTATAACCCACTGATCGAACCTCATAATTCCAAAGAATCACTATAATCTGTGAGACCATGAACACAACTGATAGAACCTCATAATCCCAAAGAATCAGTATTATCGGTGAGATCCTAACCCCAATCATCAAGCTTCATAATCCCAAAGATTCATTAAAATCTGTGAGATCCTAATCCCCACTGATCGAACCTCATAATCCCAAGGATTCACTATTATCTGTGAGACCCTAACCCCCACTGACTGAACCTCATAATCCCAGAGATTCACTATTAACTTTGAGACCCTAAACCCCACTGATCGAAACTCATAATCCCAGAGATTCACTATTATCTGTGAGACCTTAAACCCCACTGATCGAACCTCATAATCCCAAGGATTCACTATTATCTGTGAGACCCTAAACCCCACTGATCGAACCTCATAATTCCAAAGAATCACTATTATCTGTGAGACTCTAACCCCATCTGATTGAACCTCATAATCCCAGAGATTCACTATTTTCTGTGAGATCCTAACCCCAACTGATCGAACCTCATAATCCCAAGGATTCACTATTATCTGTGAGGCACTATAACCCACTGATCGAACCTCATAATTCCAAAGAATCACTATTATCTGTGAGACCCTAAGCACCACTGATCGAACCTCATAATCCAAAGATTCACTATTATCTGTGAGACCCTAAGCACCACTGATCGAACCTCATAATCCAAAGATTCACTATAATCTGTGAGACCATAAACCCAACTGATAGAACCTCATAATCCCAAAGAATCAGTATTATCAGTGAGATCCTAAACCCAATCATCGAGCTTCATAATCCCAAAGATTCATTAAAATCTGTGAGATCCTAAACCCCACTGATCAAACCTCATAATCCCAAGGATTCACTATTATCTGTGAGACCCTAACCCCCACTGACTGAACCTCATAATCCCAAAGATTTACTATTATCTGTGAGATGCTAACCCCAACTGATCGAACCTCATAATCCCAAGGATTCACTATTATCTGTGAGACCCTAACCCCCACTGACTGAACCTCATAATCCCAAAGATTTACTAGTATCTGTGAGTCCCTAACCCCCCCGATCAGACCTCATAATCCCAAAGTATCACTATTATCTGTGAGACCCTAACCCCCACTGACTGAACCTCATAATCCCAGAGATTCACTATTAACTTTGAGACCCTAAACCCCACTGATCGAAACTCATAATCCCAGAGATTCACTATTATCTGTGAGACCTTAAACCCCACTGATCGAACCTCATAATCCCAAGGATTCACTATTATCTGTGAGACCCTAAACCCCACTGATCGAACCTCATAATTCCAAAGAATCACTATTATCTGTGAGACTCTAACCCCATCTGATTGAACCTCATAATCCCAGAGATTCACTATTTTCTGTGAGATCCTAACCCCAACTGATCGAACCTCATAATCCCAAGGATTCACTATTATCTGTGAGGCACTATAACCCACTGATCGAACCTCATAATTCCAAAGAATCACTATTATCTGTGAGACCCTAAGCACCACTGATCGAACCTCATAATCCAAAGATTCACTATTATCTGTGAGACCCTAAGCACCACTGATCGAACCTCATAATCCAAAGATTCACTATAATCTGTGAGACCATAAACCCAACTGATAGAACCTCATAATCCCAAAGAATCAGTATTATCAGTGAGATCCTAACCCCAATCATCGAGCTTCATAATCCCAAAGATTCATTAAAATCTGTGAGATCCTAAACCCCACTGATCAAACCTCATAATCCCAAGGATTCACTATTATCTGTGAGACCCTAACCCCCACTGACTGAACCTCATAATCCCAAAGATTTACTATTATCTGTGAGATGCTAACCCCAACTGATCGAACCTCATAATCCCAAGGATTCACTATTATCTGTGAGACCCTAACCCCCACTGACTGAACCTCATAATCCAAAGATTTACTAGTATCTGTGAGATGCTAACCCCAACTGATCGAACCTCATAATCCCAAAGATTAACTATTATCTGTGAGACCCTAAACCCCACTGATCGAACCTCATAATTCCAAAGAATCACTATTATCTGTGAGTCCCTAAACCCCACTGATCAGACCTCATAATCCCAAAGTATCACTATTATCTGTGAGACTCTAACCCCATCTGATTGAACATAATCCCAGAGATTCACTATTTTCGGTGAGATCCTAACCCCAACTGATCGAAGCTCATAATCCCAAGGATTCACTATTATCTGTGAGGCCCTATAACCCACTGATCGAACCTCATAATTCCAAAGAATCACTATTATCTGTGAGACCCAAAACCTCACTGATCGAACCTCAGAATCCAAAGATTCACTATTATCTGTGAGACCCTAAACCCCACTGATCGAACCTCATAATCCAAAGATTCACTATTATCTGTGAGACCCTAAACCCCACTGATCGAACCTCATAATCCCAAAGATTCACTATTATCTGTGAGGCCCTAAACCCCACTGATCGAACCTCATAAATCCAAAGATTCACTGTTATCTGCGAGACCCTAACCCCACTGATTGAACCTCATAATCCAAAGATTCACTATTATCTGTGATACTAAACCCCACTGATCAAACCTCATAACCCCAAAGATTCACTATTATCTGTGAGACCTTAAACCCCACTGATCAAACCTCATAACCCCAAAAATTCACTATTATCAGTGAGATCCTAACCCCAATGATCGAAGCTCATTATCCAAAGATTCACTAATATCTGTGACACTAAACCACCACTGATCAAGCCTCATAACCACAAAGATTCACTAATATCTGTGAGATCCTAAACCCCACTGATCGAACCTCATAATCCAAAGATTCACTATTATCTGTTAGACCCTAAACCCCACTGATCAAACCTCATAATCCGAAGATCCACTATTATCTGTGAGACACGAAACACCACTGATTGAACCTCATAATCCAAAGATTCACTATTATCTGTGAGACCCTAACCCCACTGATTGAACCTCATAATCCAAGGATTCACTATTATCTGTGAGACCAAAAAACCAACTGATAGAACCTCATAATCCCAAAGAATCAGTATTATCGGTGAGATCCTAACCCCAATGATCGAGCTTCATAATCCCAAAGATTCATTAAAATCTGTGAGAACCTAATCCCCACTGATCAGACCTCATAATCCCAAAGTATCACTATTATCTGTGAGACTCTAACCCCATCTGATTGAACATAATCCCAGAGATTCACTATTTTCGGTGAGATCCTATCCCCAACTGATCGAAGCTCATAATCCCAAGGATTCACTATTATCTGTGAGGCCCTATAACCCACTGATCGAACCTCATAATTCCAAAGAATCACTATTATCTGTGAGACCCTAAGCACCACTGATCGTACCTCATAATCCAAAGATTCACTATTATCTGTGAGACCCTAAGCACCACTGATCGAACCTCATAATCCAAAGATTCACTATAATCTGTGAGACCATGAACACAACTGATAGAACCTCATAATCCCAAAGAATCAGTATTATCGGTGAGATCCTAACCCCAATCATCGAGCTTCATAATCCCAAAGATTCATTAAAATCTGTGAGATCCTAATCCCCACTGATCGAACCTCATAATCCCAAGGATTCACTATTATCTGTGAGACCCTAACCCCCACTGACTGAACCTCATAATCCCAGAGATTCACTATTAACTTTGAGACCCTAAACCCCACTGATCGAAACTCATAATCCCAGAGATTCACTATTATCTGTGAGACCTTAAACCCCACTGATCGAACCTCATAATCCCAAGGATTCACTATTATCTGTGAGACCCTAAACCCCACTGATCGAACCTCATAATTCCAAAGAATCACTATTATCTGTGAGACTCTAACCCCATCTGATTGAACCTCATAATCCCAGAGATTCACTATTTTCTGTGAGATCCTAACCCCAACTGATCGAACCTCATAATCCCAAGGATTCACTATTATCTGTGAGGCACTATAACCCACTGATCGAACCTCATAATTCCAAAGAATCACTATTATCTGTGAGACCCTAAGCACCACTGATCGAACCTCATAATCCAAAGATTCACTATTATCTGTGAGACCCTAAGCACCACTGATCGAACCTCATAATCCAAAGATTCACTATAATCTGTGAGACCATAAACCCAACTGATAGAACCTCATAATCCCAAAGAATCAGTATTATCAGTGAGATCCTAAACCCAATCATCGAGCTTCATAATCCCAAAGATTCATTAAAATCTGTGAGATCCTAAACCCCACTGATCAAACCTCATAATCCCAAGGATTCACTATTATCTGTGAGACCCTAACCCCCACTGACTGAACCTCATAATCCCAAAGATTTACTATTATCTGTGAGATGCTAACCCCAACTGATCGAACCTCATAATCCCAAGGATTCACTATTATCTGTGAGACCCTAACCCCCACTGACTGAACCTCATAATCCCAAAGATTTACTAGTATCTGTGAGTCCCTAACCCCCCCGATCAGACCTCATAATCCCAAAGTATCACTATTATCTGTGAGACCCTAACCCCCACTGACTGAACCTCATAATCCCAGAGATTCACTATTAACTTTGAGACCCTAAACCCCACTGATCGAAACTCATAATCCCAGAGATTCACTATTATCTGTGAGACCTTAAACCCCACTGATCGAACCTCATAATCCCAAGGATTCACTATTATCTGTGAGACCCTAAACCCCACTGATCGAACCTCATAATTCCAAAGAATCACTATTATCTGTGAGACTCTAACCCCATCTGATTGAACCTCATAATCCCAGAGATTCACTATTTTCTGTGAGATCCTAACCCCAACTGATCGAACCTCATAATCCCAAGGATTCACTATTATCTGTGAGGCACTATAACCCACTGATCGAACCTCATAATTCCAAAGAATCACTATTATCTGTGAGACCCTAAGCACCACTGATCGAACCTCATAATCCAAAGATTCACTATTATCTGTGAGACCCTAAGCACCACTGATCGAACCTCATAATCCAAAAATTCACTATAATCTGTGAGACCATAAACCCAACTGATAGAACCTCATAATCCCAAAGAATCAGTATTATCAGTGAGATCCTAAACCCAATCATCGAGCTTCATAATCCCAAAGATTCATTAAAATCTGTGAGATCCTAAACCCCACTGATCAAACCTCATAATCCCAAGGATTCACTATTATCTGTGAGACCCTAACCCCCACTGACTGAACCTCATAATCCCAAAGATTTACTATTATCTGTGAGATGCTAACCCCAACTGATCGAACCTCATAATCCCAAGGATTCACTATTATCTGTGAGACCCTAACCCCCACTGACTGAACCTCATAATCCCAAAGATTTACTAGTATCTGTGAGTCCCTAACCCCCCCGATCAGACCTCATAATCCCAAAGTATCACTATTATCTGTGAGACCCTAACCCCCACTGACTGAACCTCATAATCCCAGAGATTCACTATTAACTTTGAGACCCTAAACCCCACTGATCGAAACTCATAATCCCAGAGATTCACTATTATCTGTGAGACCTTAAACCCCACTGATCGAACCTCATAATCCCAAGGATTCACTATTATCTGTGAGACCCTAAACCCCACTGATCGAACCTCATAATTCCAAAGAATCACTATTATCTGTGAGACTCTAACCCCATCTGATTGAACCTCATAATCCCAGAGATTCACTATTTTCTGTGAGATCCTAACCCCAACTGATCGAAGCTCATAATCCCAAGGATTCACTATTATCTGTGAGGCCCTATAACCCACTGATCGAACCTCATAATTCCAAAGAATCACTATTATCTGTGAGACCCTAAGCACCACTGATCGAACCTCATAATCCAAAGATTCACTATTATCTGTGAGACCCTAAGCACCACTGATCGAACCTCATAATCCAAAGATTCACTATAATCTGTGAGACCATAAACCCAACTGATAGAACCTCATAATCCCAAAGAATCAGTATTATCAGTGAGATCCTAACCCCAATCATCGAGCTTCATAATCCCAAAGATTCATTAAAATCTGTGAGATCCTAAACCCCACTGATCAAACCTCATAATCCCAAGGATTCACTATTATCTGTGAGACCCTAACCCCCACTGACTGAACCTCATAATCCCAAAGATTTACTATTATCTGTGAGATGCTAACCCCAACTGATCGAACCTCATAATCCCAAGGATTCACTATTATCTGTGAGACCCTAACCCCCACTGACTGAACCTCATAATCCCAAAGATTTACTAGTATCTGTGAGATGCTAACCCCAACTGATCGAACCTCATAATCCCAAAGATTAACTATTATCTGTGAGACCCTAAACCCCACTGATCGAACCTCATAATTCCAAAGAATCACTATTATCTGTGAGTCCCTAAACCCCACTGATCAGACCTCATAATCCCAAAGTATCACTATTATCTGTGAGACTCTAACCCCATCTGATTGAACATAATCCCAGAGATTCACTATTTTCGGTGAGATCCTAACCCCAACTGATCGAAGCTCATAATCCCAAGGATTCACTATTATCTGTGAGGCCCTATAACCCACTGATCGAACCTCATAATTCCAAAGAATCACTATTATCTGTGAGACCCAAAACCTCACTGATCGAACCTCAGAATCCAAAGATTCACTATTATCTGTGAGACCCTAAACCCCACTGATCGAACCTCATAATCCAAAGATTCACTATTATCTGTGAGACCCTAAACCCCACTGATCGAACCTCATAATCCCAAAGATTCACTATTATCTGTGAGGCCCTAAACCCCACTGATCGAACCTCATAAATCCAAAGATTCACTGTTATCTGCGAGACCCTAACCCCACTGATTGAACCTCATAATCCAAAGATTCACTATTACCTGTGATACTAAACCCCACTGATCAAACCTCATAACCCCAAAGATTCACTATTATCTGTGAGACCTTAAACCCCACTGATCAAACCTCATAACCCCAAAAATTCACTATTATCAGTGAGATCCTAACCCCAATGATCGAAGCTCATTATCCAAAGATTCACTAATATCTGTGACACTAAACCCCACTGATCAAGCCTCATAACCACAAAGATTCACTAATATCTGTGAGATCCTAAACCCCACTGATCGAACCTCATAATCCAAAGATTCACTATTATCTGTTAGACCCTAAACCCCACTGATCAAACCTCATAATCCGAAGATCCACTATTATCTGTGAGACACGAAACACCACTGATTGAACCTCATAATCCAAAGATTCACTATTATCTGTGAGACCCTAACCCCACTGATTGAACCTCATAATCCAAGGATTCACTATTATCTGTGAGACCAAAAAACCAACTGATAGAACCTCATAATCCCAAAGAATCAGTATTATCGGTGAGATCCTAACCCCAATGATCGAGCTTCATAATCCCAAAGATTCATTAAAATCTGTGAGAACCTAATCCCCACTGATCGAACCTCATAATTTCAAAGAATCACTATTATATGTGAGACCCTGAACACCACTGATTGAACCTCATAATCCCAAAGAATCACTATTATCTGTGAGACCCTAACCACCACTGATCTAAACTCATAATCCCAAAGATTCACTGTTAACTGTGAGACCCTATCCCCCACTGATTGAACCTCATAATCCCAGAGATTCACTATTAACTGTGAGACCCTAAATCCCACTGATGGAAACTCATAATCCCAGAGATTCACTATTATCTGTGAGACCTTAAACCACACTGATCGAACCTCATAATCACAAGGATTCACTATTATCTGTGAGACTTTAAACCCCACTGATCGAACCTCATAATCCCAGAGATTCACTATTATCTGTGAGACCCCAAACCTCCCTCATCGTACCTCATAATCCAAAGATTCACTATTATCTGTGACACTAAACCCCACTGATCAAACCTCATAACCCCAAAGATTCACTATTATCTGTGAGACGTTAAACCCCACTGATCAAACCTCATAACCCCAAAGATTCACTATTATCTGTGAGACCCTAACGCCACTGATTGAACCTCATAATCCCAGAGATTCACTATTATCTGTGAGACCCTAAACCTCACTGATCGAATCTCAGAATCCAAAGATTCACTATTATCTGTGAGACCCTAAACCCCACTGATCGAACCTCATAATCCAAAGATTCACTATTATCTGTGACACTAAACCCCACTGATCAAACCTCATAACCCCAAAGATTCACTATTATCTGTGAGACCCTAACACCACTGATTGAACCTCATAATCCCAGAGATTCACTATTATCTGTGAGACCCTAAACCTCACTGATAGAACCTCATAATCCCAAAGAATCAGTATTATCGGTGAGATCCTAACCCCAATCATCGAGCTTCATAATCCCAAAGATTCATTAAAATCTGTGAGATCCTAATCCCCACTGATCGAACCTCATAATCCCAAGGATTCACTATTATCTGTGAGACCCTAACACCCACTGACTGAACCTCATAATCCCAGAGATTCACTATTAACTTTGAGACCCTAAACCCCACTGATCGAAACTCATAATCCCAGAGATTCACTATTATCTGTGAGACCTTAAACCCCACTGATCGAACCTCATAATCCCAGGGATTCACTATTATCTGTGAGACCCTAAACCCCACTGATCGAACCTCATAATTCCAAAGAATCACTATTATCTGTGAGTCGCTAAACCCCACTGATCAAACCTCATAATCCCAAAGTATCACTATTATCTGTGAGACTCTAACCCCATCTGATTGAACCTCATAATCCCAGAGATTCACTATTATCTGTGAGAACCCAAACCTCCCTGATCGAACCTCATAATCCAAAGATTCACTATTATCTGTGACACTAAACCCCACTGATCATACCTCATAACCCCAAAGATTCACTAATATCTGTGAGATCCTAAACCCTACTGATCAAACCTCATAATCCAAAGATTCACTATTATCTGTGACACTAAACCCCACTGAACAAACCTCATAACCCCAAAGATTCACTGTTATCTGTGAGACCCTAACCCCCACTGATTGAACCTCATAATCCCAGAGATTCACTATTATCTGTGAAACCCTAAACCTCACTGATCGAAGATCATAATCCAAAGATTCACTAATATCTGTGACACTAAACCCCACTGATCAAGCCTCATAACCACAAAGATTCACTAATATCTGTGAGATCCTAAACCCCACTGATCGAACCTCATAATCCAAAGATTCACTATTATCTGTGAGACCAAAAAACCAACTGATAGAACCTCATAATCCCAAAGAATCAGTATTATCGGTGAGATCCTAACCCCAATGATCGAGCTTCATAATACCAAAGATTCATTAAAATCTGTGAGATCCTAATCCCCACTGATCGAACCTCATAATTCCAAAGAATCACTATTATATGTGAGACCCTGAACCCCACTGATTGAACCTCATAATCCCAAAGAATCACTATTATCTGTGAGACCCTATCCCCCACTGATTGAACCTCATAATCCCAGAGATTCACTATTAACTGTGAGACCCTAAACCCCACTGATGGAAACTCATAATCCCAGAGATTCACTATTATCTGTGAGACCTTAAACCACACTGATCGAACCTCATAATCCCAAGGATTCACTATTATCTGTGAGAACTTAAACCCCACTGATCGAACCTCATAATCCCAGAGATTCACAATTATCTGTGAGACCCCAAACCTCCCTCATCGTACCTCATAATCCAAAGATTCACTATTATCTGTGACACTAAACCCCACTGATCAAACCTCATAACCCCAAAGATTCACTATTATCTGTGAGACCTTAAACCCCACTGATCAAACCTCATAACCCCAAAGATTCACTATTATCTGTGAGACCCTAATGCCACTGATTCAACCTCATAATCCCAGAGATTCACTATTATCTGTGAGACCCAAAACCTCACTGATCGAACCTCAGAATCCAAAGATTCACTATTATCTGTGAGACCCTAAACCCCACTGATCAAACCTCATAATCCAAAGATTCACTATTATCTGTGAGACCCTAAACCCCACTGATCGAACCTCATAATCCCAAAGATTCACTATTATCTGTGAGGCCCTAAACCCCACTGATCGAACCTCATAATCCAAAGATTCACTATTATCTGTGAGACCATAAACCCAACTGATAGAACCTCACAATCCCAAAGAAACAGTATTATCGGTGAGATCCTAACCCCAATGATCGAGCCTCATAATCCCAAAGATTAATTAATATCTGTGAGACCCTAAACCCCACTGATCGAACCTCATAATCCAAAGATTCACTATTATCTGTGAGACCCTAAACCCCACTGATCGAACCTCATAATCCCAAGGATTCACTATTATCTGTGAGGCCCTAAACCCCACTGATCGAACCTCATAATTCCAAAGATTCACTGTTATCTGTGAGACCCTAACCCCACTGATTGAACCTCATAATCCAAAGATTCACTATTATCTGTGAGACCATAAACCCAACTGATAGAACCTCATAATCCCAAAGAATCAGTATTATCGGTGAGATCCTAACCCCAATGATCGAGCTTCATAATACCAAAGATTCATTAAAATCTGTGAGATCCTAACCCCAACTGATCGAACCTCATAATCCCAAGGATTCACTATTATCTGTGAGACCCTAACCCCCACTGACTGAACCTCATAATCCCAAAGATTTACTATTATCTGTGAGATGCTAACCCCAACTGATCGAACCTCATAATCCCAAAGATTAACTATTATCTGTGAGACCCTAAACCCCACTGATCGAACCTCATAATTCCAAAGAATCACTATTATCTGTGAGTCCCTAAACCCCACTGATCAGACCTCATAATCCCAAAGTATCACTATTATCTGTGAGACTCTAACCCCATCTGATTGAACATAATCCCAGAGATTCACTATTTTCGGTGAGATCCTAACCCCAACTGATCGAAGCTCATAATCCCAAGGATTCACTATTATCTGTGAGGCCCTATAACCCACTGATCGAACCTCATAATTCCAAAGAATCACTATTATCTGTGAGACCCTAAGCACCACTGATCGAACCTCATAATCCAAAGATTCACTATTATCTGTGAGACCCTAAGCACCACTGATCGAACCTCATAATCCAAAGATTCACTATAATCTGTGAGACCATAAACCCAACTGATAGAACCTCATAATCCCAAAGAATCAGTATTATCGGTGAGATCCTAACCCCAATCATCGAGCTTCATAATCCCAAAGATTCATTAAAATCTGTGAGATCCTAATCCCCACTGATCGAACCTCATAATCCCAAGGATTCACTATTATCTGTGAGACCCTAACCCCCACTGACTGAACCTCATAATCCCAGAGATTCACTATTAACTTTGAGACCCTAAACCCCACTGATCGAAACTCATAATCCCAGAGATTCACTATTATCTGTGAGACCTTAAACCCCACTGATCGAACCTCATAATCCCAAGGATTCACTATTATCTGTGAGACCCTAAACCCCACTGATCGAACCTCATAATTCCAAAGAATCACTATTATCTGTGAGTCGCTAAACCCCACTGATCAAACCTCATAATCCCAAAGTATCACTATTATCTGTGAGACTCTAACCCCATCTGATTAAACCTCATAATCCCAGAGATTCACTATTATCTGTGAGAACCCAAACCTCCCTGATCGAACATAATCCAAAGATTCACTATTATCTGTGACACTAAACCCCACTGATCATACCTCATAACCCCAAAGATTCACTAATATCTGTGAGATCCTAAACCCTACTGATCAAACCTCATAATCCAAAGATTCACTATTATCTGTGACACTAAACCCCACTGAACAAACCTCATAACCCCAAAGATTCACTGTTATCTGTGAGACCCTAACCCCCACTGATTGAACCTCATAATCCCAGAGATTCACTATTATCTGTGAAACCCTAAACCTCACTGATCGAAGATCATAATCCAAAGATTCACTAATATCTGTGACACTAAACCCCACTGATCAAGCCTCATAACCACAAAGATTCACTAATATCTGTGAGATCCTAAACCCCACTGATCGAACCTCATAATCCAAAGATTCACTATTATCTGTGAGACCAAAAAACCAACTGATAGAACCTCATAATCCCAAAGAATCAGTATTATCGGTGAGATCCTAACCCCACTGATCGAACCTCATAATTCCAAAGAATCACTATTATATGTGAGACCCTGAACCCCACTGATTGAACCTCATAATCCCAAAGAATCACTATTATCTGTGAGACCCTAACCACCACTGATCGAACCTCATAATCCCAAAGATTCACTGTTAACTGTGAGACCCTATCCCCCACTGATTGAACCTCATAATCCCAGAGATTCACTATTAACTGTGAGACCCTAAACCCCACTGATGGAAACTCATAATCCCAGAGATTCACTATTATCTGTGAGACCTTAAACCACACTGATCGAACCTCATAATCCGAAGGATTCACTATTATCTGTGAGACCTTAAACCCCACTGATCGAACCTCATAATCCCAAAGATTCATTAAAATCTGTGAGAACCTAATCCCCACTGATCGAACCTCATAATTTCAAAGAATCACTATTATATGTGAGACCCTGAACACCACTGATTGAACCTCATAATCCCAAAGAATCACTATTATCTGTGAGACCCTAACCACCACTGATCGAAACTCATAATCCCAAAGATTCACTGTTAACTGTGAGACCCTATCCCCCACTGATTGAACCTCATAATCCCAGAGATTCACTATTAACTGTGAGACCCTAAACCCCACTGATGGAAACTCATAATCCCAGAGATTCACTATTATCTGTGAGACCTTAAACCACACTGATCGAACCTCATAATCACAAGGATTCACTATTATCTGTGAGACCCCAAACCTCCCTCATCGTACCGCATAATCCAAAGATTCACTATTATCTGTGACACTAAACCCCACTGATCAAACCTCATAACCCCAAAGATTCACTATTATCTGTGAGACCTTAAACCCCACTGATCAAACCTCATAACCCCAAAGATTCACAATTATCTGTGAGACCCTAACGCCACTGATTGAACCTCATAATCCCAGAGATTCACTATTATCTGTGAGACCCTAAACCTCACTGATCGAACCTCAGAATCCAAAGATTCACTATTATCTGTGAGACCCTAAACCCCACTGATCGAACCTCATAATCCAAAGATTCACTATTATCTGTGACACTAAACCCCACTGATCAAACCTCATAACCCCAAAGATTCACTATCTGTGAGACCTTAAACCCCACTGATCAAACCTCATAACCCCAAAGATTCACTATTATCTGTGAGACCCTAACGCCACTGATTGAACCTCATAATCCCAGAGATTCACTATTATCTGTGAGACACTAAACCCCACTGATCGAACCTCATAATTCCAAAGATTCACTATTATCTGTGAGACCCTAATGCCACTGATTGAACCTCATAATCCCAGAGATTCACTATTATCTGTGAGACCCTAAACCCCACTGATCGAACCTCATAATCCCAAAGATTCACTATTATCTGTGAGGCCCTAAACCCCACTGATCGAACCTCATAATCCAAAGATTCACTATTATCTGTGAGACCATAAACCCAACTGATAGAACCTCACAATCCCAAAGAAACAGTATTATCGGTGAGATCTTAACCCCAATGATCGAGCCTCATAATCCCAAAGATTCATTAATATCTGTGAGACCCTAAACCCCACTGATCGAACCTCATAATCCAAAGATTCACTATTATCTGTGAGACCCTAAACCCCACTGATCGAACCTCATAATCCCAAGGATTCACTATTATCTGTGAGGCCCTAAACCCCACTGATCGAACCTCATAATTCCAAAGATTCACTGTTATCTGTGAGACCCCAATCTCCCTCATCGTACCTCATAATCCAAAGATTCACTATTACCTGTGACACTAAACCCCACTGATCAAACCTCATAACCCCAAAGATTCACTATTATCTGTGAGACCTTAAACCCCACTGATCAAACCTCATAACCCAAAAGATTCACTATTATCTGTGAGACCCTAACGCCACTGATTGAACCTCATGATCCCAGAGATTCACTATTATCTGTGAGACCCAAAACCTCACTGATCGAACCTCAGAATCCAAAGATTCACTATTATCTGTGTGACCCTAAACCCCACTGATCGAACCTCATAATCCAAAGATTCACTATTATCTGTGAGACCCTAAACCCCACTGATCGAACCTCATAATCCCAAAGATTCACTATTATCTGTGAGGCCCTAAACCCCACTGATCGAACCTCATAAATCCAAAGATTCACTGTTATCTGCGAGACCCTAACCCCACTGATTGAACCTCATAATCCAAAGATTCACTATTATCTGTGATACTAAACCCCACTGATCAAACCTCATAACCCCAAAGATTCACTATTATCTGTGAGACCTTAAACCCCACTGATCAAACCTCATAACCCCAAAGATTCACTATTATCGGTGAGATCCTAACCCCAATGATCGAGCCTCATAATCCCAAAGATTCATTAATATCTGTGAGACCCTAAACCCCACTGATCGAACCTCATAATCCCAAGGATTCACTATTATCTGTGACGCCCTAAACCCCACTGATCGAACCTCATAATTCCAAAGATTCTCTGTTATCTGTGAGACCCTAACCCCACTGATTGAACCTCATAATCCAAAGATTCACTATTATCTGTGAGACCCTAAACCCCACTGATCGAACCTCATAATCCCAAGGATTCACTATTATCTCTGACGCCCTAAACCCCACTGATCGAACCTCATAATTCCAAAGATTCTCTGTTATCTGTGAGACCCTAACCCCACTGATTGAACCTCATAATCCAAAGATTCACTATTATCTGTGAGACCAAAAAACCAACTGATAGAACCTCATAATCCCAAAGAATCAGTATTATCGGTGAGATCCTAACCCCGATGATCGAGCTTCATAATCCCAAAGATTCATTAGAATCTGTGAGATCCTAATCCCCACTGATCGTACCTCATAATTCCAAAGAATCACTATTATATGTGAGACCCTAAACCCCACTGATTGAACCTCATAATCCCAAAGAATCACTATTATCTGTGAGACCCTAAGCACCACTGATCGAACCTCATAATTCCAAAGATTCACTGTTAACTGTGAGACCCTATCCCCCACTGATTGAACCTCATAATCCCAGAGATTCACTATTAACTGTGAGACCCTAAACCCCACTGATGGAAACTCATAATCCCAGAGATTCACTATTATCTGTGAGACCTTAAACCACACTGATCGAACCTCATAATCCCAAGGATTCACTATTATCTCTGAGACCTTAAACCCCACTGATCGAACCTCATAATCCCAGAGATTCACTATTATCTGTGAGACCCCAAACCTCCCTCATCGTACCTCATAATCCAAAGATTCACTAATATCTGTGACACTAAACCCCACTGATCAAACCTCATAACCCCAAAGATTCACTATTATCTGTGAGACCCTAACACCACTGATTGAACCTCAGAATCCCAGAGATTCACTATTATCTGTGAGACCCTAAACCTCACTGATAGAACCTCATAATCCCAAAGAATCAGTATTATCGGTGAGATCCTAACCCCAATCATCGAGCTTCATAATCCCAAAGATTCATTAAAATCTGTGAGATCCTAATCCCCACTGATCGAACCTCATAATCCCAAGGATTCACTATTATCTGTGAGACCCTAACACCCACTGACTGAACCTCATAATCCCAGAGATTCACTATTAACTTTGAGACCCTAAACCCCACTGATCGAAACTCATAATCCCAGAGATTCACTATTATCTGTGAGACCTTAAACCCCACTGATCGAACCTCATAATCCCAGGGATTCACTATTATCTGTGAGACCCTAAACCCCACTGATCGAACCTCATAATTCCAAAGAATCACTATTATCTGTGAGTCGCTAAACCCCACTGATCAAACCTCATAATCCCAAAGTATCACTATTATCTGTGAGACTCTAACCCCATCTGATTGAACCTCATAATCCCAGAGATTCACTATTATCTGTGAGAACCCAAACCTCCCTGATCGAACCTCATAATCCAAAGATTCACTATTATCTGTGACACTAAACCCCACTGATCATACCTCATAACCCCAAAGATTCACTAATATCTGTGAGATCCTAAACCCTACTGATCAAACCTCATAATCCAAAGATTCACTATTATCTGTGACACTAAACCCCACTGAACAAACCTCATAACCCCAAAGATTCACTGTTATCTGTGAGACCCTAACCCCCACTGATTGAACCTCATAATCCCAGAGATTCACTATTATCTGTGAAACCCTAAACCTCACTGATCGAAGATCATAATCCAAAGATTCACTAATATCTGTGACACTAAACCCCACTGATCAAGCCTCATAACCACAAAGATTCACTAATATCTGTGAGATCCTAAACCCCACTGATCGAACCTCATAATCCAAAGATTCACTATTATCTGTGAGACCAAAAAACCAACTGATAGAACCTCATAATCCCAAAGAATCAGTATTATCGGTGAGATCCTAACCCCAATGATCGAGCTTCATAATACCAAAGATTCATTAAAATCTGTGAGATCCTAATCCCCACTGATCGAACCTCATAATTCCAAAGAATCACTATTATATGTGAGACCCTGAACCCCACTGATTGAACCTCATAATCCCAAAGAATCACTATTATCTGTGAGACCCTATCCCCCACTGATTGAACCTCATAATCCCAGAGATTCACTATTAACTGTGAGACCCTAAACCCCACTGATGGAAACTCATAATCCCAGAGATTCACTATTATCTGTGAGACCTTAAACCACACTGATCGAACCTCATAATCCCAAGGATTCACTATTATCTGTGAGACCTTAAACCCCACTGATCGAACCTCATAATCCCAGAGATTCACAATTATCTGTGAGACCCCAAACCTCCCTCATCGTACCTCATAATCCAAAGATTCACTATTATCTGTGACACTAAACCCCACTGATCAAACCTCATAACCCCAAAGATTCACTATTATCTGTGAGACCTTAAACCCCACTGATCAAACCTCATAACCCCAAAGATTCACTATTATCTGTGAGACCCTAATGCCACTGATTGAACCTCATAATCCCAGAGATTCACTATTATCTGTGAGACCCAAAACCTCACTGATCGAACCTCAGAATCCAAAGATTCACTATTATCTGTGAGACCCTAAACCCCACTGATCAAACCTCATAATCCAAAGATTCACTATTATCTGTGAGACCCTAAACCCCACTGATCGAACCTCATAATCCCAAAGATTCACTATTATCTGTGAGGCCCTAAACCCCACTGATCGAACCTCATAATCCAAAGATTCACTATTATCTGTGAGACCATAAACCCAACTGATAGAACCTCACAATCCCAAAGAAACAGTATTATCGGTGAGATCCTAACCCCAATGATCGAGCCTCATAATCCCAAAGATTCATTAATATCTGTGAGACCCTAAACCCCACTGATCGAACCTCATAATCCAAAGATTCACTATTATCTGTGAGACACTAAACCCCACTGATCAAACCTCATAACCCCAAAGATTCACTATCTGTGAGACCTTAAACCCCACTGATCAAACCTCATAACCCCAAAGATTCACTATTATCTGTGAGACCCTAACGCCACTGATTGAACCTCATAATCCCAGAGATTCACTATTATCTGTGAGACACTAAACCCCACTGATCGAACCTCATAATTCCAAAGATTCACTATTATCTGTGAGACCCTAATGCCACTGATTGAACCTCATAATCCCAGAGATTCACTATTATCTGTGAGACCCTAAACCCCACTGATCGAACCTCATAATCCCAAAGATTCACTATTATCTGTGAGGCCCTAAACCCCACTGATCGAACCTCATAATCCAAAGATTCACTATTATCTGTGAGACCATAAACCCAACTGATAGAACCTCACAATCCCAAAGAAACAGTATTATCGGTGAGATCCTAACCCCAATGATCGAGCCTCATAATCCCAAAGATTCATTAATATCTGTGAGACCCTAAACCCCACTGATCGAACCTCATAATCCAAAGATTCACTATTATCTGTGAGACCCTAAACCCCACTGATCGAACCTCATAATCCCAAGGATTCACTATTATCTGTGAGGCCCTAAACCCCACTGATCGAACCTCATAATTCCAAAGATTCACTGTTATCTGTGAGACCCCAATCTCCCTCATCGTACCTCATAATCCAAAGATTCACTATTATCTGTGACACTAAACCCCACTGATCAAACCTCATAACCCCAAAGATTCACTATTATCTGTGAGACCTTAAACCCCACTGATCAAACCTCATAACCCAAAAGATTCACTATTATCTGTGAGACCCTAACGCCACTGATTGAACCTCATGATCCCAGAGATTCACTATTATCTGTGAGACCCAAAACCTCACTGATCGAACCTCAAAATCCAAAGATTCACTATTATCTGTGTGACCCTAAACCCCACTGATCGAACCTCATAATCCAAAGATTCACTATTATCTGTGAGACCCTAAACCCCACTGATCGAACCTCATAATCCCAAAGATTCACTATTATCTGTGAGGCCCTAAACCCCACTGATCGAACCTCATAAATCCAAAGATTCACTGTTATCTGCGAGACCCTAACCCCACTGATTGAACCTCATAATCCAAAGATTCACTATTATCTGTGATACTAAACCCCACTGATCAAACCTCATAACCCCAAAGATTCACTATTATCTGTGAGACCTTAAACCCCACTGATCAAACCTCATAACCCCAAAGATTCACTATTATCGGTGAGACCTTAAACCCCACTGATCAAACCTCATAACCCCAAAGATTCTCTGTTATCTGTGAGACCCTAACCCCACTGATTGAACCTCATAATCCAAAGATTCACTATTATCTGTGAGACCCTAAACCCCACTGATCGAACCTCATAATCCCAAGGATTCACTATTATCTCTGACGCCCTAAACCCCACTGATCGAACCTCATAATTCCAAAGATTCTCTGTTATCTGTGAGACCCTAACCCCACTGATTGAACCTCATAATCCAAAGATTCACTATTATCTGTGAGACCAAAAAACCAACTGATAGAACCTCATAATCCCAAAGAATCAGTATTATCGGTGAGATCCTAACCCCGATGATCGAGCTTCATAATCCCAAAGATTCATTAAAATCTGTGAGATCCTAATCCCCACTGATCGTACCTCATAATTCCAAAGAATCACTATTATATGTGAGACCCTAAACCCCACTGATTGAACCTCATAATCCCAAAGAATCACTATTATCTGTGAGACCCTAAGCACCACTGATCGAACCTCATAATTCCAAAGATTCACTGTTAACTGTGAGACCCTATCCCCCACTGATTGAACCTCATAATCCCAGAGATTCACTATTAACTGTGAGACCCTAAACCCCACTGATGGAAACTCATAATCCCAGAGATTCACTATTATCTGTGAGACCTTAAACCACACTGATCGAACCTCATAATCCCAAGGATTCACTATTATCTCTGAGACCTTAAACCCCACTGATCGAACCTCATAATCCCAGAGATTCACTATTATCTGTGAGACCCCAAACCTCCCTCATCGTACCTCATAATCCAAAGATTCACTAATATCTGTGACACTAAACCCCACTGATCAAACCTCATAACCCCAAAGATTCACTATTATCTGTGAGACCCTAACACCACTGATTGAACCTCATAATCCCAGAGATTCACTATTATCTGTGAGACACTAAACCCCACTGATCGAACCTCATAATTCCAAAGATTCACTATTATCTGTGAGACCCTAATGCCACTGATTGAACCTCATAATCCCAGAGATTCACTATTATCTGTGAGGCCCTAAACCCCACTGATCGAACCTCATAATCCAAAGATTCACTATTATCTGTGAGACCATAAACCCAACTGATAGAACCTCACAATCCCAAAGAAACAGTATTATCGGTGAGATCCTAACCCCAATGATCGAGCCTCATAATCCCAAAGATTCATTAATATCTGTGAGACCCTAAACCCCACTGATCGAACCTCATAATCCAAAGATTCACTATTATCTGTGAGACCCTAAACCCCACTGATCGAACCTCATAATCCCAAGGATTCACTATTATCTGTGAGGCCCTAAACCCCACTGATCGAACCTCATAATTCCAAAGATTCACTGTTATCTGTGAGACCCTAACCCCACTGATTGAACCTCATAATCCAAAGATTCACTATTATCTGTGAGACCATAAACCCAACTGATAGAACCTCATAATCCCAAAGAATCAGTATTATCGGTGAGATCCTAACCCCAATGATCGAGCTTCATAATACCAAAGATTCATTAAAATCTGTGAGATCCTAACCCCAACTGATCGAACCTCATAATCCCAAGGATTCACTATTATCTGTGAGACCCTAACCCCCACTGACTGAACCTCATAATCCCAAAGATTTACTATTATCTGTGAGATGCTAACCCCAACTGATCGAACCTCATAATCCCAAAGATTAACTATTATCTGTGAGACCCTAAACCCCACTGATCGAACCTCATAATTCCAAAGAATCACTATTATCTGTGAGTCCCTAAACCCCACTGATCAGACCTCATAATCCCAAAGTATCACTATTATCTGTGAGACTCTAACCCCATCTGATTGAACATAATCCCAGAGATTCACTATTTTCGGTGAGATCCTAACCCCAACTGATCGAAGCTCATAATCCCAAGGATTCACTATTATCTGTGAGGCCCTATAACCCACTGATCGAACCTCATAATTCCAAAGAATCACTATTATCTGTGAGACCCTAAGCACCACTGATCGAACCTCATAATCCAAAGATTCACTATTATCTGTGAGACCCTAAGCACCACTGATCGAACCTCATAATCCAAAGATTCACTATAATCAGTGAGACCATAAACCCAACTGATAGAACCTCATAATCCCAAAGAATCAGTATTATCGGTGAGATCCTAACCCCAATCATCGAGCTTCATAATCCCAAAGATTCATTAAAATCTGTGAGATCCTAATCCCCACTGATCGAACCTCATAATCCCAAGGATTCACTATTATCTGTGAGACCCTAACCCCCACTGACTGAACCTCATAATCCCAGAGATTCACTATTAACGTTGAGACCCTAAACCCCACTGATCGAAACTCATAATCCCAGAGATTCACTATTATCTGTGAGACCTTAAACCCCACTGATCGAACCTCATAATCCCAAGGATTCACTATTATCTGTGAGACCCTAAACCCCACTGATCGAACCTCATAATTCCAAAGAATCACTATTATCTGTGAGTCGCTAAACCCCACTGATCAAACCTCATAATCCCAAAGTATCACTATTATCTGTGAGACTCTAACCCCATCTGATTAAACCTCATAATCCCAGAGATTCACTATTATCTGTGAGAACCCAAACCTCCCTGATCGAACATAATCCAAAGATTCACTATTATCTGTGACACTAAACCCCACTGATCATACCTCATAACCCCAAAGATTCACTAATATCTGTGAGATCCTAAACCCTACTGATCAAACCTCATAATCCAAAGATTCACTATTATCTGTGACACTAAACCCCACTGAACAAACCTCATAACCCCAAAGATTCACTGTTATCTGTGAGACCCTAACCCCCACTGATTGAACCTCATAATCCCAGAGATTCACTATTATCTGTGAAACCCTAAACCTCACTGATCGAAGATCATAATCCAAAGATTCACTAATATCTGTGACACTAAACCCCACTGATCAAGCCTCATAACCACAAAGATTCACTAATATCTGTGAGATCCTAAACCCCACTGATCGAACCTCATAATCCAAAGATTCACTATTATCTGTGAGACCAAAAAACCAACTGATAGAACCTCATAATCCCAAAGAATCAGTATTATCGGTGAGATCCTAACCCCACTGATCGAACCTCATAATTCCAAAGAATCACTATTATATGTGAGACCCTGAACCCCACTGATTGAACCTCATAATCCCAAAGAATCACTATTATCTGTGAGACCCTAACCACCACTGATCGAACCTCATAATCCCAAAGATTCACTGTTAACTGTGAGACCCTATCCCCCACTTATTGAACCTCATAATCCCAGAGATTCACTATTAACTGTGAGACCCTAAACCCCACTGATGGAAACTCATAATCCCAGAGATTCACTATTATCTGTGAGACCTTAAACCACACTGATCGAACCTCATAATCCGAAGGATTCACTATTATCTGTGAGACCTTAAACCCCACTGATCGAACCTCATAATCCCAAAGATTCATTAAAATCTGTGAGAACCTAATCCCCACTGATCGAACCTCATAATTTCAAAGAATCACTATTATATGTGAGACCCTGAACACCACTGATTGAACCTCATAATCCCAAAGAATCACTATTATCTGTGAGACCCTAACCACCACTGATCGAAACTCATAATCCCAAAGATTCACTGTTAACTGTGAGACCCTATCCCCCACTGATTGAACCTCATAATCCCAGAGATTCACTATTAACTGTGAGACCCTAAACCCCACTGATGGAAACTCATAATCCCAGAGATTCACTATTATCTGTGAGACCTTAAACCACACTGATCGAACCTCATAATCACAAGGATTCACTATTATCTGTGAGACCTTAAACCCCACTGATCGAACCTCATAATCCCAGAGATTCACTATTATCTGTGAGACCCCAAACCTCCCTCATCGTACCGCATAATCCAAAGATTCACTATTATCTGTGACACTAAACCCCACTGATCAAACCTCATAACCCCAAAGATTCACTATTATCTGTGAGACCTTAAACCCCACTGATCAAACCTCATAACCCCAAAGATTCACTATTATCTGTGAGACCCTAACGCCACTGATTGAACCTCATAATCCCAGAGATTCACTATTATCTGTGAGACCCTAAACCTCACTGATCGAACCTCAGAATCCAAAGATTCACTATTATCTGTGAGACCCTAAACCCCACTGATCGAACCTCATAATCCAAAGATTCACTATTATCTGTGACACTAAACCCCACTGATCAAACCTCATAACCCCAAAGATTCACTATCTGTGAGACCTTAAACCCCACTGATCAAACCTCATAACCCCAAAGATTCACTATTATCTGTGAGACCCTAACGCCACTGATTGAACCTCATAATCCCAGAGATTCACTATTATCTGTGAGACACTAAACCCCACTGATCGAACCTCATAATTCCAAAGATTCACTATTATCTGTGAGACCCTAATGCCACTGATTGAACCTCATAATCCCAGAGATTCACTATTATCTGTGAGACCCTAAACCCCACTGATCGAACCTCATAATCCCAAAGATTCACTATTATCTGTGAGGCCCTAAACCCCACTGATCGAACCTCATAATCCAAAGATTCACTATTATCTGTGAGACCATAAACCCAACTGATAGAACCTCACAATCCCAAAGAAACAGTATTATCGGTGAGATCCTAACCCCAATGATCGAGCCTCATAATCCCAAAGATTCATTAATATCTGTGAGACCCTAAACCCCACTGATCGAACCTCATAATCCAAAGATTCACTATTATCTGTGAGACCCTAAACCCCACTGATCGAACCTCATAATCCCAAGGATTCACTATTATCTGTGAGGCCCTAAACCCCACTGATCGAACCTCATAATTCCAAAGATTCACTGTTATCTGTGAGACCCCAATCTCCCTCATCGTACCTCATAATCCAAAGATTCACTATTACCTGTGACACTAAACCCCACTGATCAAACCTCATAACCCCAAAGATTCACTATTATCTGTGAGACCTTAAACCCCACTGATCAAACCTCATAACCCAAAAGATTCACTATTATCTGTGAGACCCTAACGCCACTGATTGAACCTCATGATCCCAGAGATTCACTATTATCTGTGAGACCCAAAACCTCACTGATCGAACCTCAGAATCCAAAGATTCACTATTATCTGTGTGACCCTAAACCCCACTGATCGAACCTCATAATCCAAAGATTCACTATTATCTGTGAGACCCTAACCCCCACTGACTGAACCTCATAATCCCAGAGATTCACTATTAACTTTGAGACCCTAAACCCCACTGATCGAAACTCATAATCCCAGAGATTCACTATTATCTGTGAGACCTTAAACCCCACTGATCGAACCTCATAATCCCAAGGATTCACTATTATCTGTGAGACCCTAAACCCCACTGATCGAACCTCATAATTCCAAAGAATCACTATTATCTGTGAGTCGCTAAACCCCACTGATCAAACCTCATAATCCCAAAGTATCACTATTATCTGTGAGACTCTAACCCCATCTGATTAAACCTCATAATCCCAGAGATTCACTATTATCTGTGAGAACCCAAACCTCCCTGATCGAACATAATCCAAAGATTCACTATTATCTGTGACACTAAACCCCACTGATCATACCTCATAACCCCAAAGATTCACTAATATCTGTGAGATCCTAAACCCTACTGATCAAACCTCATAATCCAAAGATTCACTATTATCTGTGACACTAAACCCCACTGAACAAACCTCATAACCCCAAAGATTCACTGTTATCTGTGAGACCCTAACCCCCACTGATTGAACCTCATAATCCCAGAGATTCACTATTATCTGTGAAACCCTAAACCTCACTGATCGAAGATCATAATCCAAAGATTCACTAATATCTGTGACACTAAACCCCACTGATCAAGCCTCATAACCACAAAGATTCACTAATATCTGTGAGATCCTAAACCCCACTGATCGAACCTCATAATCCAAAGATTCACTATTATCTGTGAGACCAAAAAACCAACTGATAGAACCTCATAATCCCAAAGAATCAGTATTATCGGTGAGATCCTAACCCCACTGATCGAACCTCATAATTCCAAAGAATCACTATTATATGTGAGACCCTGAACCCCACTGATTGAACCTCATAATCCCAAAGAATCACTATTATCTGTGAGACCCTAACCACCACTGATCGAACCTCATAATCCCAAAGATTCACTGTTAACTGTGAGACCCTATCCCCCACTTATTGAACCTCATAATCCCAGAGATTCACTATTAACTGTGAGACCCTAAACCCCACTGATGGAAACTCATAATCCCAGAGATTCACTATTATCTGTGAGACCTTAAACCACACTGATCGAACCTCATAATCCGAAGGATTCACTATTATCTGTGAGACCTTAAACCCCACTGATCGAACCTCATAATCCCAAAGATTCATTAAAATCTGTGAGAACCTAATCCCCACTGATCGAACCTCATAATTTCAAAGAATCACTATTATATGTGAGACCCTGAACACCACTGATTGAACCTCATAATCCCAAAGAATCACTATTATCTGTGAGACCCTAACCACCACTGATCGAAACTCATAATCCCAAAGATTCACTGTTAACTGTGAGACCCTATCCCCCACTGATTGAACCTCATAATCCCAGAGATTCACTATTAACTGTGAGACCCTAAACCCCACTGATGGAAACTCATAATCCCAGAGATTCACTATTATCTGTGAGACCTTAAACCACACTGATCGAACCTCATAATCACAAGGATTCACTATTATCTGTGAGACCTTAAACCCCACTGATCGAACCTCATAATCCCAGAGATTCACTATTATCTGTGAGACCCCAAACCTCCCTCATCGTACCGCATAATCCAAAGATTCACTATTATCTGTGACACTAAACCCCACTGATCAAACCTCATAACCCCAAAGATTCACTATTATCTGTGAGACCTTAAACCCCACTGATCAAACCTCATAACCCCAAAGATTCACTATTATCTGTGAGACCCTAACGCCACTGATTGAACCTCATAATCCCAGAGATTCACTATTATCTGTGAGACCCTAAACCTCACTGATCGAACCTCAGAATCCAAAGATTCACTATTATCTGTGAGACCCTAAACCCCACTGATCGAACCTCATAATCCAAAGATTCACTATTATCTGTGACACTAAACCCCACTGATCAAACCTCATAACCCCAAAGATTCACTATCTGTGAGACCTTAAACCCCACTGATCAAACCTCATAACCCCAAAGATTCACTATTATCTGTGAGACCCTAACGCCACTGATTGAACCTCATAATCCCAGAGATTCACTATTATCTGTGAGACACTAAACCCCACTGATCGAACCTCATAATTCCAAAGATTCACTATTATCTGTGAGACCCTAATGCCACTGATTGAACCTCATAATCCCAGAGATTCACTATTATCTGTGAGACCCTAAACCCCACTGATCGAACCTCATAATCCCAAAGATTCACTATTATCTGTGAGGCCCTAAACCCCACTGATCGAACCTCATAATCCAAAGATTCACTATTATCTGTGAGACCATAAACCCAACTGATAGAACCTCACAATCCCAAAGAAACAGTATTATCGGTGAGATCCTAACCCCAATGATCGAGCCTCATAATCCCAAAGATTCATTAATATCTGTGAGACCCTAAACCCCACTGATCGAACCTCATAATCCAAAGATTCACTATTATCTGTGAGACCCTAAACCCCACTGATCGAACCTCATAATCCCAAGGATTCACTATTATCTGTGAGGCCCTAAACCCCACTGATCGAACCTCATAATTCCAAAGATTCACTGTTATCTGTGAGACCCCAATCTCCCTCATCGTACCTCATAATCCAAAGATTCACTATTACCTGTGACACTAAACCCCACTGATCAAACCTCATAACCCCAAAGATTCACTATTATCTGTGAGACCTTAAACCCCACTGATCAAACCTCATAACCCAAAAGATTCACTATTATCTGTGAGACCCTAACGCCACTGATTGAACCTCATGATCCCAGAGATTCACTATTATCTGTGAGACCCAAAACCTCACTGATCGAACCTCAGAATCCAAAGATTCACTATTATCTGTGTGACCCTAAACCCCACTGATCGAACCTCATAATCCAAAGATTCACTATTATCTGTGAGACCCTAAACCCCACTGATCGAACCTCATAATCCCAAAGATTCACTATTATCTGTGAGGCCCTAAACCCCACTGATCGAACCTCATAAATCCAAAGATTCACTGTTATCTGCGAGACCCTAACCCCACTGATTGAACCTCATAATCCAAAGATTCACTATTATCTGTGAGACCCTAAACCCCACTGATCGAACCTCATAATCCCAAGGATTCACTATTATCTCTGACGCCCTAAACCCCACTGATCGAACCTCATAATTCCAAAGATTCTCTGTTATCTGTGAGACCCTAACCCCACTGATTGAACCTCATAATCCAAAGATTCACTATTATCTGTGAGACCAAAAAACCAACTGATAGAACCTCATAATCCCAAAGAATCAGTATTATCGGTGAGATCCTAACCCCGATGATCGAGCTTCATAATCCCAAAGATTCATTAAAATCTGTGAGATCCTAATCCCCACTGATCGTACCTCATAATTCCAAAGAATCACTATTATATGTGAGACCCTAAACCCCACTGATTGAACCTCATAATCCCAAAGAATCACTATTATCTGTGAGACCCTAAGCACCACTGATCGAACCTCATAATTCCAAAGATTCACTGTTAACTGTGAGACCCTATCCCCCACTGATTGAACCTCATAATCCCAGAGATTCACTATTAACTGTGAGACCCTAAACCCCACTGATGGAAACTCATAATCCCAGAGATTCACTATTATCTGTGAGACCTTAAACCACACTGATCGAACCTCATAATCCCAAGGATTCACTATTATCTGTGAGACCTTAAACCCCACTGATAGAACCTCATAATCCCAAAGAATCAGTATTATCGGTGAGATCCTAACCCCAATGATCGAGCTTCATAATACCAAAGATTCATTAAAATCTGTGAGATCCTAATCCCCACTGATCGTACCTCATAATTCCAAAGAATCACTATTATATGTGAGACCCTAAACCCCACTGATTGAACCTCATAATCCCAAAGAATCACTATTATCTGTGAGACCCTAAGCACCACTGATCGAAACTCATAATTCCAAAGATTCACTGTTAACTGTGAGACCCTATCCCCCACTGATTGAACCTCATAATCCCAGAGATTCACTATTAACTGTGAGACCCTAAACCCCACTGATGGAAACTCATAATCCCAGAGATTCACTATTATCTGTGAGACCTTAAACCCCACTGAACAAACCTCATAACCCCAAAGATTCACTGTTATCTGTGAGACCCTAACCCCCACTGATTGAACCTCATAATCCCAGAGATTCACTATTATCTGTGAAACCCTAAACCTCACTGATCGAAGATCATAATCCAAAGATTCACTAATATCTGTGACACTAAACCCCACTGATCAAGCCTCATAACCACAAAGATTCACTAATATCTGTGAGATCCTAAACCCCACTGATCGAACCTCATAATCCAAAGATTCACTATTATCTGTGAGACCAAAAAACCAACTGATAGAACCTCATAATCCCAAAGAATCAGTATTATCGGTGAGATCCTAACCCCAATGATCGAGCTTCATAATACCAAAGATTCATTAAAATCTGTGAGATCCTAATCCCCACTGATCGTACCTCATAATTCCAAAGAATCACTATTATATGTGAGACCCTAAACCCCACTGATTGAACCTCATAATCCCAAAGAATCACTATTATCTGTGAGACCCTAAGCACCACTGATCGAACCTCATAATTCCAAAGATTCACTGTTAACTGTGAGACCCTATCCCCCACTGATTGAACCTCATAATCCCAGAGATTCACTATTAACTGTGAGACCCTAAACCCCACTGATGGAAACTCATAATCCCAGAGATTCACTATTATCTGTGAGACCTTAAACCCCACTGAACAAACCTCATAACCCCAAAGATTCACTGTTATCTGTGAGACCCTAACCCCCACTGATTGAACCTCATAATCCCAGAGATTCACTATTATCTGTGAAACCCTAAACCTCACTGATCGAAGATCATAATCCAAAGATTCACTAATATCTGTGACACTAAACCCCACTGATCAAGCCTCATAACCACAAAGATTCACTAATATCTGTGAGATCCTAAACCCCACTGATCGAACCTCATAATCCAAAGATTCACTATTATCTGTGAGACCAAAAAACCAACTGATAGAACCTCATAATCCCAAAGAATCAGTATTATCGGTGAGATCCTAACCCCAATGATCGAGCTTCATAATACCAAAGATTCATTAAAATCTGTGAGATCCTAATCCCCACTGATCGAACCTCATAATTCCAAAGAATCACTATTATATGTGAGACCCTGAACCCCACTGATTGAACCTCATAATCCCAAAGAATCACTATTATCTGTGAGACCCTATCCCCCACTGATTGAACCTCATAATCCCAGAGATTCACTATTAACTGTGAGACCCTAAACCCCACTGATGGAAACTCATAATCCCAGAGATTCACTATTATCTGTGAGACCTTAAACCACACTGATCGAACCTCATAATCCCAAGGATTCACTATTATCTGTGAGACCTTAAACCCCACTGATAGAACCTCATAATCCCAAAGAATCAGTATTATCGGTGAGATCCTAACCCCAATGATCGAGCTTCATAATACCAAAGATTCATTAAAATCTGTGAGATCCTAATCCCCACTGATCGTACCTCATAATTCCAAAGAATCACTATTATATGTGAGACCCTAAACCCCACTGATTGAACCTCATAATCCCAAAGAATCACTATTATCTGTGAGACCCTAAGCACCACTGATCGAAACTCATAATTCCAAAGATTCACTGTTAACTGTGAGACCCTATCCCCCACTGATTGAACCTCATAATCCCAGAGATTCACTATTAACTGTGAGACCCTAAACCCCACTGATGGAAACTCATAATCCCAGAGATTCACTATTATCTGTGAGACCTTAAACCCCACTGAACAAACCTCATAACCCCAAAGATTCACTGTTATCTGTGAGACCCTAACCCCCACTGATTGAACCTCATAATCCCAGAGATTCACTATTATCTGTGAAACCCTAAACCTCACTGATCGAAGATCATAATCCAAAGATTCACTAATATCTGTGACACTAAACCCCACTGATCAAG
This sequence comes from Hemitrygon akajei, assembly GCF_048418815.1. NCBI lineage: Eukaryota > Metazoa > Chordata > Chondrichthyes > Myliobatiformes > Dasyatidae > Hemitrygon > Hemitrygon akajei. The sequence goes on from NC_133126.1 coordinate 106,412,332, forward strand.
CCTCATAACCACAAAGATTCACTAATATCTGTGAGATCCTAAACCCCACTGATCGAACCTCATAATCCAAAGATTCACTATTATCTGTGAGACCAAAAAACCAACTGATAGAACCTCATAATCCCAAAGAATCAGTATTATCGGTGAGATCCTAACCCCAATGATCGAGCTTCATAATACCAAAGATTCATTAAAATCTGTGAGATCCTAATCCCCACTGATCGTACCTCATAATTCCAAAGAATCACTATTATATGTGAGACCCTAAACCCCACTGATTGAACCTCATAATCCCAAAGAATCACTATTATCTGTGAGACCCTAAGCACCACTGATCGAACCTCATAATTCCAAAGATTCACTGTTAACTGTGAGACCCTATCCCCCACTGATTGAACCTCATAATCCCAGAGATTCACTATTAACTGTGAGACCCTAAACCCCACTGATGGAAACTCATAATCCCAGAGATTCACTATTATCTGTGAGACCTTAAACCCCACTGAACAAACCTCATAACCCCAAAGATTCACTGTTATCTGTGAGACCCTAACCCCCACTGATTGAACCTCATAATCCCAGAGATTCACTATTATCTGTGAAACCCTAAACCTCACTGATCGAAGATCATAATCCAAAGATTCACTAATATCTGTGACACTAAACCCCACTGATCAAGCCTCATAACCACAAAGATTCACTAATATCTGTGAGATCCTAAACCCCACTGATCGAACCTCATAATCCAAAGATTCACTATTATCTGTGAGACCAAAAAACCAACTGATAGAACCTCATAATCCCAAAGAATCAGTATTATCGGTGAGATCCTAACCCCAATGATCGAGCTTCATAATACCAAAGATTCATTAAAATCTGTGAGATCCTAATCCCCACTGATCGAACCTCATAATTCCAAAGAATCACTATTATATGTGAGACCCTGAACCCCACTGATTGAACCTCATAATCCCAAAGAATCACTATTATCTGTGAGACCCTATCCCCCACTGATTGAACCTCATAATCCCAGAGATTCACTATTAACTGTGAGACCCTAAACCCCACTGATGGAAACTCATAATCCCAGAGATTCACTATTATCTGTGAGACCTTAAACCACACTGATCGAACCTCATAATCCCAAGGATTCACTATTATCTGTGAGACCTTAAACCCCACTGATAGAACCTCATAATCCCAAAGAATCAGTATTATCGGTGAGATCCTAACCCCAATGATCGAGCTTCATAATACCAAAGATTCATTAAAATCTGTGAGATCCTAATCCCCACTGATCGTACCTCATAATTCCAAAGAATCACTATTATATGTGAGACCCTAAACCCCACTGATTGAACCTCATAATCCCAAAGAATCACTATTATCTGTGAGACCCTAAGCACCACTGATCGAACCTCATAATTCCAAAGATTCACTGTTAACTGTGAGACCCTATCCCCCACTGATTGAACCTCATAATCCCAGAGATTCACTATTAACTGTGAGACCCTAAACCCCACTGATGGAAACTCATAATCCCAGAGATTCACTATTATCTGTGAGACCTTAAACCCCACTGAACAAACCTCATAACCCCAAAGATTCACTGTTATCTGTGAGACCCTAACCCCCACTGATTGAACCTCATAATCCCAGAGATTCACTATTATCTGTGAAACCCTAAACCTCACTGATCGAAGATCATAATCCAAAGATTCACTAATATCTGTGACACTAAACCCCACTGATCAAGCCTCATAACCACAAAGATTCACTAATATCTGTGAGATCCTAAACCCCACTGATCGAACCTCATAATCCAAAGATTCACTATTATCTGTGAGACCAAAAAACCAACTGATAGAACCTCATAATCCCAAAGAATCAGTATTATCGGTGAGATCCTAACCCCAATGATCGAGCTTCATAATACCAAAGATTCATTAAAATCTGTGAGATCCTAATCCCCACTGATCGTACCTCATAATTCCAAAGAATCACTATTATATGTGAGACCCTAAACCCCACTGATTGAACCTCATAATCCCAAAGAATCACTATTATCTGTGAGACCCTAAGCACCACTGATCGAACCTCATAATTCCAAAGATTCACTGTTAACTGTGAGACCCTATCCCCCACTGATTGAACCTCATAATCCCAGAGATTCACTATTAACTGTGAGACCCTAAACCCCACTGATGGAAACTCATAATCCCAGAGATTCACTATTATCTGTGAGACCTTAAACCCCACTGAACAAACCTCATAACCCCAAAGATTCACTGTTATCTGTGAGACCCTAACCCCCACTGATTGAACCTCATAATCCCAGAGATTCACTATTATCTGTGAAACCCTAAACCTCACTGATCGAAGATCATAATCCAAAGATTCACTAATATCTGTGACACTAAACCCCACTGATCAAGCCTCATAACCACAAAGATTCACTAATATCTGTGAGATCCTAAACCCCACTGATCGAACCTCATAATCCAAAGATTCACTATTATCTGTGAGACCAAAAAACCAACTGATAGAACCTCATAATCCCAAAGAATCAGTATTATCGGTGAGATCCTAACCCCAATGATCGAGCTTCATAATACCAAAGATTCATTAAAATCTGTGAGATCCTAATCCCCACTGATCGAACCTCATAATTCCAAAGAATCACTATTATATGTGAGACCCTGAACCCCACTGATTGAACCTCATAATCCCAAAGAATCACTATTATCTGTGAGACCCTATCCCCCACTGATTGAACCTCATAATCCCAGAGATTCACTATTAACTGTGAGACCCTAAACCCCACTGATGGAAACTCATAATCCCAGAGATTCACTATTATCTGTGAGACCTTAAACCACACTGATCGAACCTCATAATCCCAAGGATTCACTATTATCTGTGAGACCTTAAACCCCACTGATCGAACCTCATAATCCCAGAGATTCACAATTATCTGTGAGACCCCAAACCTCCCTCATCGTACCTCATAATCCAAAGATTCACTATTATCTGTGACACTAAACCCCACTGATCAAACCTCATAACCCCAAAGATTCACTATTATCTGTGAGACCTTAAACCCCACTGATCAAACCTCATAACCCCAAAGATTCACTATTATCTGTGAGACCCTAATGCCACTGATTGAACCTCATAATCCCAGAGATTCACTATTATCTGTGAGACCCTAAACCCCACTGATCAAACCTCATAATCCAAAGATTCACTATTATCTGTGAGACCCTAAACCCCACTGATCGAACCTCATAATCCCAAAGATTCACTATTATCTGTGAGGCCCTAAACCCCACTGATCGAACCTCATAATCCAAAGATTCACTATTATCTGTGAGACCATAAACCCAACTGATAGAACCTCACAATCCCAAAGAAACAGTATTATCGGTGAGATCCTAACCCCAATGATCGAGCCTCATAATCCCAAAGATTCATTAATATCTGTGAGACCCTAAACCCCACTGATCGAACCTCATAATCCAAAGATTCACTATTATCTGTGAGACACTAAACCCCACTGATCAAACCTCATAACCCCAAAGATTCACTATCTGTGAGACCTTAAACCCCACTGATCAAACCTCATAACCCCAAAGATTCACTATTATCTGTGAGACCCTAACGCCACTGATTGAACCTCATAATCCCAGAGATTCACTATTATCTGTGAGACACTAAACCCCACTGATCGAACCTCATAATTCCAAAGATTCACTATTATCTGTGAGACCCTAATGCCACTGATTGAACCTCATAATCCCAGAGATTCACTATTATCTGTGAGACCCTAAACCCCACTGATCGAACCTCATAATCCCAAAGATTCACTATTATCTGTGAGGCCCTAAACCCCACTGATCGAACCTCATAATCCAAAGATTCACTATTATCTGTGAGACCATAAACCCAACTGATAGAACCTCACAATCCCAAAGAAACAGTATTATCGGTGAGATCCTAACCCCAATGATCGAGCCTCATAATCCCAAAGATTCATTAATATCTGTGAGACCCTAAACCCCACTGATCGAACCTCATAATCCAAAGATTCACTATTATCTGTGAGACCCTAAACCCCACTGATCGAACCTCATAATCCCAAGGATTCACTATTATCTGTGAGGCCCTAAACCCCACTGATCGAACCTCATAATTCCAAAGATTCACTGTTATCTGTGAGACCCCAATCTCCCTCATCGTACCTCATAATCCAAAGATTCACTATTATCTGTGACACTAAACCCCACTGATCAAACCTCATAACCCCAAAGATTCACTATTATCTGTGAGACCTTAAACCCCACTGATCAAACCTCATAACCCAAAAGATTCACTATTATCTGTGAGACCCTAACGCCACTGATTGAACCTCATGATCCCAGAGATTCACTATTATCTGTGAGACCCAAAACCTCACTGATCGAACCTCAAAATCCAAAGATTCACTATTATCTGTGTGACCCTAAACCCCACTGATCGAACCTCATAATCCAAAGATTCACTATTATCTGTGAGACCCTAAACCCCACTGATCGAACCTCATAATCCCAAAGATTCACTATTATCTGTGAGGCCCTAAACCCCACTGATCGAACCTCATAAATCCAAAGATTCACTGTTATCTGCGAGACCCTAACCCCACTGATTGAACCTCATAATCCAAAGATTCACTATTATCTGTGATACTAAACCCCACTGATCAAACCTCATAACCCCAAAGATTCACTATTATCTGTGAGACCTTAAACCCCACTGATCAAACCTCATAACCCCAAAGATTCACTATTATCGGTGAGACCTTAAACCCCACTGATCAAACCTCATAACCCCAAAGATTCTCTGTTATCTGTGAGACCCTAACCCCACTGATTGAACCTCATAATCCAAAGATTCACTATTATCTGTGAGACCCTAAACCCCACTGATCGAACCTCATAATCCCAAGGATTCACTATTATCTCTGACGCCCTAAACCCCACTGATCGAACCTCATAATTCCAAAGATTCTCTGTTATCTGTGAGACCCTAACCCCACTGATTGAACCTCATAATCCAAAGATTCACTATTATCTGTGAGACCAAAAAACCAACTGATAGAACCTCATAATCCCAAAGAATCAGTATTATCGGTGAGATCCTAACCCCGATGATCGAGCTTCATAATCCCAAAGATTCATTAAAATCTGTGAGATCCTAATCCCCACTGATCGTACCTCATAATTCCAAAGAATCACTATTATATGTGAGACCCTAAACCCCACTGATTGAACCTCATAATCCCAAAGAATCACTATTATCTGTGAGACCCTAAGCACCACTGATCGAACCTCATAATTCCAAAGATTCACTGTTAACTGTGAGACCCTATCCCCCACTGATTGAACCTCATAATCCCAGAGATTCACTATTAACTGTGAGACCCTAAACCCCACTGATGGAAACTCATAATCCCAGAGATTCACTATTATCTGTGAGACCTTAAACCACACTGATCGAACCTCATAATCCCAAGGATTCACTATTATCTCTGAGACCTTAAACCCCACTGATCGAACCTCATAATCCCAGAGATTCACTATTATCTGTGAGACCCCAAACCTCCCTCATCGTACCTCATAATCCAAAGATTCACTAATATCTGTGACACTAAACCCCACTGATCAAACCTCATAACCCCAAAGATTCACTATTATCTGTGAGACCCTAACACCACTGATTGAACCTCATAATCCCAGAGATTCACTATTATCTGTGAGACCCTAAACCTCACTGATAGAACCTCATAATCCCAAAGAATCAGTATTATCGGTGAGATCCTAACCCCAATCATCGAGCTTCATAATCCCAAAGATTCATTAAAATCTGTGAGATCCTAATCCCCACTGATCGAACCTCATAATCCCAAGGATTCACTATTATCTGTGAGACCCTAACACCCACTGACTGAACCTCATAATCCCAGAGATTCACTATTAACTTTGAGACCCTAAACCCCACTGATCGAAACTCATAATCCCAGAGATTCACTATTATCTGTGAGACCTTAAACCCCACTGATCGAACCTCATAATCCCAGGGATTCACTATTATCTGTGAGACCCTAAACCCCACTGATCGAACCTCATAATTCCAAAGAATCACTATTATCTGTGAGTCGCTAAACCCCACTGATCAAACCTCATAATCCCAAAGTATCACTATTATCTGTGAGACTCTAACCCCATCTGATTGAACCTCATAATCCCAGAGATTCACTATTATCTGTGAGAACCCAAACCTCCCTGATCGAACCTCATAATCCAAAGATTCACTATTATCTGTGACACTAAACCCCACTGATCATACCTCATAACCCCAAAGATTCACTAATATCTGTGAGATCCTAAACCCTACTGATCAAACCTCATAATCCAAAGATTCACTATTATCTGTGACACTAAACCCCACTGAACAAACCTCATAACCCCAAAGATTCACTGTTATCTGTGAGACCCTAACCCCCACTGATTGAACCTCATAATCCCAGAGATTCACTATTATCTGTGAAACCCTAAACCTCACTGATCGAAGATCATAATCCAAAGATTCACTAATATCTGTGACACTAAACCCCACTGATCAAGCCTCATAACCACAAAGATTCACTAATATCTGTGAGATCCTAAACCCCACTGATCGAACCTCATAATCCAAAGATTCACTATTATCTGTGAGACCAAAAAACCAACTGATAGAACCTCATAATCCCAAAGAATCAGTATTATCGGTGAGATCCTAACCCCAATGATCGAGCTTCATAATACCAAAGATTCATTAAAATCTGTGAGATCCTAATCCCCACTGATCGAACCTCATAATTCCAAAGAATCACTATTATATGTGAGACCCTGAACCCCACTGATTGAACCTCATAATCCCAAAGAATCACTATTATCTGTGAGACCCTATCCCCCACTGATTGAACCTCATAATCCCAGAGATTCACTATTAACTGTGAGACCCTAAAACCCACTGATGGAAACTCATAATCCCAGAGATTCACTATTATCTGTGAGACCTTAAACCACACTGATCGAACCTCATAATCCCAAGGATTCACTATTATCTGTGAGACCTTAAACCCCACTGATCGAACCTCATAATCCCAGAGATTCACAATTATCTGTGAGACCCCAAACCTCCCTCATCGTACCTCATAATCCAAAGATTCACTATTATCTGTGACACTAAACCCCACTGATCAAACCTCATAACCCCAAAGATTCACTATTATCTGTGAGACCTTAAACCCCACTGATCAAACCTCATAACCCCAAAGATTCACTATTATCTGTGAGACCCTAATGCCACTGATTGAACCTCATAATCCCAGAGATTCACTATTATCTGTGGGACCCAAAACCTCACTGATCGAACCTCAGAATCCAAAGATTCACTATTATCTGTGAGACCCTAAACCCCACTGATCAAACCTCATAATCCAAAGATTCACTATTATCTGTGAGACCCTAAACCCCACTGATCGAACCTTATAATCCCAAAGATTCACTATTATCTGTGAGGCCCTAAACCCCACTGATCGAACCTCATAATCCAAAGATTCACTATTATCTGTGAGACCATAAACCCAACTGATAGAACCTCACAATCCCAAAGAAACAGTATTATCGGTGAGATCCTAACCCCAATGATCGAGCCTCATAATCCCAAAGATTCATTAATATCTGTGAGACCCTAAACCCCACTGATCGAACCTCATAATCCAAAGATTCACTATTATCTGTGAGACCATAAACCCCACTGATCGAACCTCATAATCCCAAGGATTCACTATTATCTGTGAGGCCCTAAACCCCACTGATCGAACCTCATAATTCCAAAGATTCACTGTTATCTGTGAGACCCTAACCCCACTGATTGAACCTCATAATCCAAAGATTCACTATTATCTGTGAGACCATAAACCCAACTGATAGAACCTCATAATCCCAAAGAATCAGTATTATCGGTGAGATCCTAACCCCAATGATCGAGCTTCATAATACCAAAGATTCATTAAAATCTGTGAGATCCTAACCCCAACTGATCGAACCTCATAATCCCAAGGATTCACTATTATCTGTGAGACCCTAACCCCCACTGACTGAACCTCATAATCCCAAAGATTTACTATTATCTGTGAGATGCTAACCCCAACTGATCGAACCTCATAATCCCAAAGATTAACTATTATCTGTGAGACCCTAAACCCCACTGATCGAACCTCATAATTCCAAAGAATCACTATTATCTGTGAGTCCCTAAACCCCACTGATCAGACCTCATAATCCCAAAGTATCACTATTATCTGTGAGACTCTAACCCCATCTGATTGAACATAATCCCAGAGATTCACTATTTTCGGTGAGATCCTAACCCCAACTGATCGAAGCTCATAATCCCAAGGATTCACTATTATCTGTGAGGCCCTATAACCCACTGATCGAACCTCATAATTCCAAAGAATCACTATTATCTGTGAGACCCTAAGCACCACTGATCGAACCTCATAATCCAAAGATTCACTATTATCTGTGAGACCCTAAGCACCACTGATCGAACCTCATAATCCAAAGATTCACTATAATCTGTGAGACCATAAACCCAACTGATAGAACCTCATAATCCCAAAGAATCAGTATTATCGGTGAGATCCTAACCCCAAACATCGAGCTTCATAATCCCAAAGATTCATTAAAATCTGTGAGATCCTAATCCCCACTGATCGAACCTCATAATCCCAAGGATTCACTATTATCTGTGAGACCCTAACCCCCACTGACTGAACCTCATAATCCCAGAGATTCACTATTAACTTTGAGACCCTAAACCCCACTGATCGAAACTCATAATCCCAGAGATTCACTATTATCTGTGAGACCTTAAACCCCACTGATCGAACCTCATAATTCCAAAGAATCACTATTATCTGTGAGTCGCTAAACCCCACTGATCAAACCTCATAATCCCAAAGTATCACTATTATCTGTGAGACTCTAACCCCATCTGATTAAACCTCATAATCCCAGAGATTCACTATTATCTGTGAGAACCCAAACCTCCCTGATCGAACATAATCCAAAGATTCACTATTATCTGTGACACTAAACCCCACTGATCATACCTCATAACCCCAAAGATTCACTAATATCTGTGAGATCCTAAACCCTACTGATCAAACCTCATAATCCAAAGATTCACTATTATCTGTGACACTAAACCCCACTGAACAAACCTCATAACCCCAAAGATTCACTGTTATCTGTGAGACCCTAACCCCCACTGATTGAACCTCATAATCCCAGAGATTCACTATTATCTGTGAAACCCTAAACCTCACTGATCGAAGATCATAATCCAAAGATTCACTAATATCTGTGACACTAAACCCCACTGATCAAGCCTCATAACCACAAAGATTCACTAATATCTGTGAGATCCTAAACCCCACTGATCGAACCTCATAATCCAAAGATTCACTATTATCTGTGAGACCAAAAAACCAACTGATAGAACCTCATAATCCCAAAGAATCAGTATTATCGGTGAGATCCTAACCCCAATGATCGAGCTTCATAATACCAAAGATTCATTAAAATCTGTGAGATCCTAATCCCCACTGATCGAACCTCATAATTCCAAAGAATCACTATTATATGTGAGACCCTGAACCCCACTGATTGAACCTCATAATCCCAAAGAATCACTATTATCTGTGAGACCCTAACCACCACTGATCGAACCTCATAATCCCAAAGATTCACTGTTAACTGTGAGACCCTATCCCCCACTGATTGAACCTCATAATCCCAGAGATTCACTATTAACTGTGAGACCCTAAACCCCACTGATGGAAACTCATAATCCCAGAGATTCACTATTATCTGTGAGACCTTAAACCACACTGATCGAACCTCATAATCCGAAGGATTCACTATTATCTGTGAGACCTTAAACCCCACTGATCGAACCTCATAATCCCAGAGATTCACAATTATCTGTGAGACCCCAAACCTCCCTCATCGTACCTCATAATCCAAAGATTCACTATTATCTGTGACACTAAACCCCACTGATCAAACCTCATAACCCCAAAGATTCACTATTATCTGTGAGACCTTAAACCCCACTGATCAAACCTCATAACCCCAAAGATTCACTATTATCTGTGAGACCCTAACGCCACTGATTGAACCTCATGATCCCAGAGATTCACTATTATCTGTGAGACCCTAAACCTCACTGATCGAACCTCAGAATCCAAAGATTCACTATTATCTGTGAGACCCTAAACCCCACTGATCGAACCTCATAATCCAAAGATTCACTATTATCTGTGAGACCCTAAACCCCACTGATCGAACCTCATAATCCCAAAGATTCACTATCTGTGAGACCTTAAACCCCACTGATCAAACCTCATAACCCCAAAGATTCACTATTATCTGTGAGACCCTAACGCCACTGATTGAACCTCATAATCCCAGAGATTCACTATAATCTGTGAGACCCTAAACCTCACTGATCGAACCTCAGAATCCAAAGATTCACTATTATCTGTGAGACCCTAAACCCCACTGATCGAACCTCATAATCCAAAGATTCACTATTATCTGTGAGACCCTAAACCCCACTGATCGAACCTCATAATCCCAAAGATTCAATATTATCTGTGAGGCCCTAAACCCCACTGATCGAACCTCATAAATCCAAAGATTCACTGTTATCTGCGAGACCCTAACCCCACTGATTGAACCTCATAATCAAAATATTCACTATTATCTGTGAGACCATAAACCCAACTGAAGAACCTCACAATCCCAAAGAAACAGTATTATCGGTGAGATCCTAACCCCAATGATCGAGCCTCATAATCCAAAGATTCACTATTATCTGTGAGACCCTAAACCCCACTGATCGAACCTCATAATCCAAAGATTCACTATTATCTGTGAGACCCTAAACCCCACTGATCAAACCTCATAATCCCAAGGATTCACTATTATCTGTGAGGCCCTAAACCCCACTGATCGAATCTCATAATTCCAAAGATTCACTGTTATCTGTGAGACCCTAACCCCACTGATTGAACCTCATAATCCAAAGATTCACTATTATCTGTGAGACCATAAACCCAACTGATAGAACCTCATAATCCCAAAGAATCAGTATTATCGGTGAGATCCTAACCCCAATGATCGAGCTTCATAATACCAAAGATTCATTAAAATCTGTGAGATCCTAATCCCCACTGATCGAACCTCATAATTCCAAAGAATCACTATTATATGTGAGACCCTGAACCCCACTGATTGAACCTCATAATCCCAAAGAATCACTACTATCTGTGAGACCCTAACCACCACTGATCGAACCTCATAATCCCAAAGATTCACTGTTAACTGTGAGACCCTATCCCCCACTGATTGAACCTCATAATCCCAGAGATTCACTATTAACTGTGAGACCCTAAACCCCACTGATGGAAACTCATAATCCCAGAGATTCACTATTATCTGTGAGACCTTAAACCACACTGATCGAACCTCATAATCACAAGGATTCACTATTATCTGTGAGACCTTAAACCCCACTGATCGAACCTCATAATCCCAGAGATTCACTATTATCTGTGAGACCCCAAACCTCCCTCATCGTACCTCATAATCCAAAGATTCACTATTATCTGTGACACTAAACCCCACTGATCAAACCTCATAACCCCAAAGATTCACTATTATCTGTGAGACCTTATACCCCACTGATCAAACCTCATAACCCCAAAGATTCACTATTATCTGTGAGACCCTAACGCCACTGATTGAACCTCATAATCCCAGAGATTCACTATTATCTGTGAGACCCTAAACCTCACTGATCGAACCTCAGAATCCAAAGATTCACTATTATCTGTGAGACCCTAAACCCCACTGATCGAACCTCATAATCCAAAGATTCACTATTATCTGTGACACTAAACCCCACTGATCAAACCTCATAACCCCAAAGATTCACTATCTGTGAGACCTTAAACCCCACTGATCAAACCTCATAACCCCAAAGATTCACTATTATCTGTGAGACCCTAACGCCACTGATTGAACTTCATAATCCCAGAGATTCACTATTATCTGTGAGACCCTAAACCTCACTGATCGAACCTCAGAATCCAAAGATTCACTATTATCTGTGAGACCCTAAACCCCACTGATCGAACCTCATAATCCAAAGATTCACTATTATCTGTGAGACCCTAAACCCCACTGATCGAACCTCATAATCCCAAAGATTCACTATTATCTGTGAGGCCCTAAACCCCACTGATCGAACCTCATAAATCCAAAGATTCACTGTTATCTGCGAGACCCTAACCCCACTGATTGAACCTCATAATCCAAAGATTCACTATTATCTGTGAGACCATAAACCCAACTGATAGAACCTCACAATCCCAAAGAAACAGTATTATCGGTGAGATCCTAACCCCAATGATCGAGCCTCATAATCCCAAAGATTCATTAATATCTGTGAGACCCTAAACCCCACTGATCGAACCTCATAATCCAAAGATTCACTATTATCTGTGAGACCCTAAACCCCACTGATCGAACCTCATAATCCCAAGGATTCACTATTATCTGTGAGGCCCTAAACCCCACTGATCGAATCTCATAATTCCAAAGATTCACTGTTATCTGTGAGACCCTAACCCCACTGATTGAACCTCATAATCCAAAGATTCACTATTATCTGTGAGACCATAAACCCAACTGATAGAACCTCATAATCCCAAAGAATCAGTATTATCGGTGAGATCCTAACCCCAATGATCGAGCTTCATAATACCAAAGATTCATTAAAATCTGTGAGATCCTAATCCCCACTGATCGAACCTCATAATTCCAAAGAATCACTATTATATGTGAGACCCTGAACCCCACTGATTGAACCTCATAATCCCAAAGAATCACTATTATCTGTAAGACCCTAACCACCACTGATCGAACCTCATAATCCCAAAGATTCACTGTTAACTGTGAGACCCTATCCCCCACTGATTGAACCTCATAATCCCAGAGATTCACTATTAACTGTGAGACCCTAAACCCCACTGATGGAAACTCATAATCCCAGAGATTCACTATTATCTGTGAGACCTTAAACCACACTGATCGAACCTCATAATCCGAAGGATTCACTATTATCTGTGAGACCTTAAACCCCACTGATCGAACCTCATAATCCCAGAGATTCACTATTATCTGTGAGACCCAAAACCTCCCTCATCGTACCTCATAATCCAAAGATTCACTATTATCTGTGACACTAAACCCCACTGATCAAACCTCATAACCCCAAAGATTCACTATTATCTGTGAGACCTTAAACCCCACTGATCAAACCTCATAACCCCAAAGATTCACTATTATCTGTGAGACCCTAACGCCACTGATTGAACCTCATAATCCCAGAGATTCACTATTATCTGTGAGACCCTAAACCTCACTGATCGAACCTCAGAATCCAAAGATTCACTATTATCTGTGAGACCCTAAACCCCACTGATCGAACCTCATAATCCAAAGATTCACTATTATCTGTGACACTAAACCCCACTGATCAAACCTCATAACCCCAAAGATTCACTATCTGTGAGACGTTTAACCCCACTGATCAAACCTCATAACCCCAAAGATTCACTATTATCTGTGAGACCCTAACGCCACTGATTGAACCTCATAATCCCAGAGATTCACTATTATCTGTGAGACCCTAAACCTCACTGATCGAACCTCAGAATCCAAAGATTCACTATTATCTGTGAGATACTAAACCCCACTGATCGAACCTCGTAATCCAAAGATTCACTATTATCTGTGAGACCCTAAACCCCACTGATCAAACCTCATAACCCCAAAGATTCACTATTATCTGTGAGACCTTAAACCCCACTGATCAAACCTCATAACCCCAAAGATTCACTATTATCTGTGAGACCCTAACGCCACTGATTGAACCTCATGATCCCAGAGATTCACTATTATCTGTGAGACCCTAAACCTCACTGATCGAACCTCAGAATCCAAAGATTCACTATTATCTGTGAGACCCTAAACCCCACTGATCGAACCTCATAATCCAAAGATTCACTATTATCTGTGAGACCCTAAACCCCACTGATCGAACCTCATAATCCCAAAGATTCACTATCTGTGAGACCTTAAACCCCACTGATCAAACCTCATAACCCCAAAGATTCACTATTATCTGTGAGACCCTAACGCCACTGATTGAACCTCATAATCCCAGAGATTCACTATAATCTGTGAGACCCTAAACCTCACTGATCGAACCTCAGAATCCAAAGATTCACTATTATCTGTGAGACCCTAAACCCCACTGATCGAACCTCATAATCCAAAGATTCACTATTATCTGTGAGACCCTAAACCCCACTGATCGAACCTCATAATCCCAAAGATTCAATATTATCTGTGAGGCCCTAAACCCCACTGATCGAACCTCATAAATCCAAAGATTCACTGTTATCTGCGAGACCCTAACCCCACTGATTGAACCTCATAATCAAAATATTCACTATTATCTGTGAGACCATAAACCCAACTGAAGAACCTCACAATCCCAAAGAAACAGTATTATCGGTGAGATCCTAACCCCAATGATCGAGCCTCATAATCCAAAGATTCACTATTATCTGTGAGACCCTAAACCCCACTGATCGAACCTCATAATCCAAAGATTCACTATTATCTGTGAGACCCTAAACCCCACTGATCAAACCTCATAATCCCAAGGATTCACTATTATCTGTGAGGCCCTAAACCCCACTGATCGAATCTCATAATTCCAAAGATTCACTGTTATCTGTGAGACCCTAACCCCACTGATTGAACCTCATAATCCAAAGATTCACTATTATCTGTGAGACCATAAACCCAACTGATAGAACCTCATAATCCCAAAGAATCAGTATTATCGGTGAGATCCTAACCCCAATGATCGAGCTTCATAATACCAAAGATTCATTAAAATCTGTGAGATCCTAATCCCCACTGATCGAACCTCATAATTCCAAAGAATCACTATTATATGTGAGACCCTGAACCCCACTGATTGAACCTCATAATCCCAAAGAATCACTACTATCTGTGAGACCCTAACCACCACTGATCGAACCTCATAATCCCAAAGATTCACTGTTAACTGTGAGACCCTATCCCCCACTGATTGAACCTCATAATCCCAGAGATTCACTATTAACTGTGAGACCCTAAACCCCACTGATGGAAACTCATAATCCCAGAGATTCACTATTATCTGTGAGACCTTAAACCACACTGATCGAACCTCATAATCACAAGGATTCACTATTATCTGTGAGACCTTAAACCCCACTGATCGAACCTCATAATCCCAGAGATTCACTATTATCTGTGAGACCCCAAACCTCCCTCATCGTACCTCATAATCCAAAGATTCACTATTATCTGTGACACTAAACCCCACTGATCAAACCTCATAACCCCAAAGATTCACTATCTGTGAGACCTTAAACCCCACTGATCAAACCTCATAACCCCAAAGATTCACTATTATCTGTGAGACCCTAACGCCACTGATTGAACTTCATAATCCCAGAGATTCACTATTATCTGTGAGACCCTAAACCTCACTGATCGAACCTCAGAATCCAAAGATTCACTATTATCTGTGAGACCCTAAACCCCACTGATCGAACCTCATAATCCAAAGATTCACTATTATCTGTGAGACCCTAAACCCCACTGATCGAACCTCATAATCCCAAAGATTCACTATTATCTGTGAGACCCTAACGCCACTGATTGAACCTCATAATCCCAGAGATTCACTATTATCTGTGAGACCCTAAACCTCACTGATCGAACCTCAGAATCCAAAGATTCACTATTATCTGTGAGACCCTAAACCCCACTGATCGAACCTCATAATCCAAAGATTCACTATTATCTGTGACACTAAACCCCACTGATCAAACCTCATAACCCCAAAGATTCACTATCTGTGAGACCTTAAACCCCACTGATCAAACCTCATAACCCCAAAGATTCACTATTATCTGTGAGACCCTAACGCCACTGATTGAACTTCATAATCCCAGAGATTCACTATTATCTGTGAGACCCTAAACCTCACTGATCGAACCTCAGAATCCAAAGATTCACTATTATCTGTGAGACCCTAAACCCCACTGATCGAACCTCATAATCCAAAGATTCACTATTATCTGTGAGACCCTAAACCCCACTGATCGAACCTCATAATCCCAAAGATTCACTATTATCTGTGAGGCCCTAAACCCCACTGATCGAACCTCATAAATCCAAAGATTCACTGTTATCTGCGAGACCCTAACCCCACTGATTGAACCTCATAATCCAAAGATTCACTATTATCTGTGAGACCATAAACCCAACTGATAGAACCTCACAATCCCAAAGAAACAGTATTATCGGTGAGATCCTAACCCCAATGATCGAGCCTCATAATCCCAAAGATTCATTAATATCTGTGAGACCCTAAACCCCACTGATCGAACCTCATAATCCAAAGATTCACTATTATCTGTGAGACCCTAAACCCCACTGATCGAACCTCATAATCCCAAGGATTCACTATTATCTGTGAGGCCCTAAACCCCACTGATCGAATCTCATAATTCCAAAGATTCACTGTTATCTGTGAGACCCTAACCCCACTGATTGAACCTCATAATCCAAAGATTCACTATTATCTGTGAGACCATAAACCCAACTGATAGAACCTCATAATCCCAAAGAATCAGTATTATCGGTGAGATCCTAACCCCAATGATCGAGCTTCATAATACCAAAGATTCATTAAAATCTGTGAGATCCTAATCCCCACTGATCGAACCTCATAATTCCAAAGAATCACTATTATATGTGAGACCCTGAACCCCACTGATTGAACCTCATAATCCCAAAGAATCACTATTATCTGTAAGACCCTAACCACCACTGATCGAACCTCATAATCCCAAAGATTCACTGTTAACTGTGAGACCCTATCCCCCACTGATTGAACCTCATAATCCCAGAGATTCACTATTAACTGTGAGACCCTAAACCCCACTGATGGAAACTCATAATCCCAGAGATTCACTATTATCTGTGAGACCTTAAACCACACTGATCGAACCTCATAATCCGAAGGATTCACTATTATCTGTGAGACCTTAAACCCCACTGATCGAACCTCAAAATCCCAGAGATTCACTATTATCTGTGAGACCCAAAACCTCCCTCATCGTACCTCATAATCCAAAGATTCACTATTATCTGTGACACTAAACCCCACTGATCAAACCTCATAACCCCAAAGATTCACTATTATCTGTGAGACCTTAAACCCCACTGATCAAACCTCATAACCCCAAAGATTCACTATTATCTGTGAGACCCTAACGCCACTGATTGAACCTCATAATCCCAGAGATTCACTATTATCTGTGAGACCCTAAACCTCACTGATCGAACCTCAGAATCCAAAGATTCACTATTATCTGTGAGACCCTAAACCCCACTGATCGAACCTCATAATCCAAAGATTCACTATTATCTGTGACACTAAACCCCACTGATCAAACCTCATAACCCCAAAGATTCACTATCTGTGAGACGTTTAACCCCACTGATCAAACCTCATAACCCCAAAGATTCACTATTATCTGTGAGACCCTAACGCCACTGATTGAACCTCATAATCCCAGAGATTAACTATTATCTGTGAGACCCTAAACCTCACTGATCGAACCTCAGAATCCAAAGATTCACTATTATCTGTGAGATACTAAACCCCACTGATCGAACCTCGTAATCCAAAGATTCACTATTATCTGTGAGACCCTAAACCCCACTGATCGAACCTCATAATCCCAAAGATTCACTATTATCTGTGAGGCCCTAAACCCCACGGATCGAACCTCATAAATCCAAAGATTCACTGTTATCTGCGAGACCCTAACCCCACTGATTGAACCTCATAATCCAAAGATTCACTATTATCTGTGAGACCATAAACCCAACTGATAGAACCTCACAATCCCAAAGAAACAGTATTATCGGTGAGATCCTAACCCCAATGATCGAGCCTCATAATCCCAAAGATTCATTAATATCTGTGAGACCCTAAACCCCACTGATCGAACCTCATAATCCAAAGATTCACTATTATCTGTGAGACCCTAAACCCCACTGATCGAACCTCATAATCCCAAGGATTCACTATTATCTGTGAGGCCCTAAACCCCACTGATCGAACCTCATAATTCCAAAGATTCACTGTTATCTGTGAGACCCTAACCCCACTGATTGAACCTCATAATCCAAAGATTCACTATTATCTGTGAGACCATAAACCCAACTGATAGAACCTCATAATCCCAAAGAATCAGTATTATCGGTGAGATCCTAACCCCAATGATCGAGCTTCATAATACCAAAGATTCATTAAAATCTGTGAGATCCTAATCCCCACTGATCGAACCTCATAATTCCAAAGAATCACTATTATATGTGAGACCCTGAACCCCACTGATTGAACCTCATAATCCCAAAGAATCACTATTATCTGTGAGACCCTAACCACCACTGATCGAACCTCATAATCCCAAAGATTCACTGTTAACTGTGAGACCCTATCCCCCACTGATTGAACCTCATAAACCCAGAGATTCACTATTAACTGTGAGACCCTAAACCCCACTGATCGAACCTCATAATTCCAAAGATTCACTGTTATCTGTGAGACCCTAACCCCACTGATTGAACCTCATAATCCAAAGATTCACTATTATCTGTGAGACCATAAACCCAACTGATAGAACCTCATAATCCCAAAGAATCAGTATTATCGGTGAGATCCTAACCCCAATGATCGAGCCTCATAATCCCAAAGATTCATTAATATCTGTGAGACCCTAAACCCCACTGATCGAACCTCATAATCCTTAGATTCACTATTATCTGTGAGACCCTAAACCCCACTGATCGAACCTCATAATCCCAAGGATTCACTATTATCTGTGACGCCCTAAACCCCACTGATCGAACCTCATAATTCCAAAGATTCTCTGTTATCTGTGAGACCCTAACCCCACTGATTGAACCTCATAATCCAAAGATTCACTATTATCTGTGAGACCAAAAAACCAACTGATAGAACCTCATAATCCCAAAGAATCAGTATTATCGGTGAGATCCTAACCCCAATGATCGAGCTTCATAATCCCAAAGATTCATTAAAATCTGTGAGATCCTAATCCCCACTGATCGAACCTCATAATTCCAAAGAATCACTATTATATGTGAGACCCTAAACCCCACTGATTGAACCTCATAATCCAAAGATTCACTATTATCTGTGAGACCATAAACCCAACTGATAGAACCTCACAATCCCAAAGAAACAGTATTATCGGTGAGATCCTAACCCCAATGATCGAGCCTCATAATCCCAAAGATTCATTAATATCTGTGAGACCCTAAACCCCACTGATCGAACCTCATAATCCAAAGATTCACTATTATCTGTGAGACCCTAAACCCCACTGATCGAACCTCATAATCCCAAGGATTCACTATTATCTGTGAGGCCCTAAACCCCACTGATCGAACCTCATAATTCCAATGATTCACTGTTATCTGTGAGACCCTAACCCCACTGATTGAACCTCAAAATCCCAGAGATTCACTATTAACTGTGAGACCCTAAACCCCACTGATGGAAACTCATAATCCCAGAGATTCACTATTATCTGTGAGACCTTAAACCACACTGATCGAACCTCATAATCCCAAGGATTCACTATTATCTGTGAGACCTTAAACCCCACTGATCGAACCTCATAATCCCAGAGATTCACAATTATCTGTGAGACCCCAAACCTCCCTCATCGTACCTCATAATCCAAAGATTCACTATTATCTGTGACACTAAACCCCACTGATCAAACCTCATAACCCCAAAGATTCACTATTATCTGTGAGACCTTAAACCCCACTGATCAAACCTCATAACCCCAAAGATTCACTATTATCTGTGAGACCCTAATGCCACTGATTGAACCTCATAATCCCAGAGATTCACTATTATCTGTGAGACCCAAACCCTCACTGATCGAACCTCAGAATCCAAAGATTCACTATTATCTGTGAGACCCTAAACCCCACTGATCGAACCTCATAATCCAAAGATTCACTATTATCTGTGAGACCCTAAACCCCACTGATCGAACCTCATAATCCCAAAGATTCACTATTATCTGTGAGGCCCTAAACCCCACTGATCGAACCTCGTAAATCCAAAGATTCACTGTTATCTGCGAGACCCTAACCCCACTGATTGAACCTCATAATCCAAAGATTCACTATTATCTGTGACACTAAACCCCACTGATCAAACCTCATAACCCCAAAGATTCACTATTATCTGTGAGACCTTAAACCCCACTGATCAAACCTCATAACCCCAAAGATTCACTATTATCGGTGAGATCCTAACCCCAATGATCGAGCCTCATAATCCCAAAGATTCATTAATATCTGTGAGACCCTAAACCCCACTGATTGAACCTCATAATCCCAAAGAATCACTATTATCTGTGAGACCCTAAGCACCACTGATCGAACCTCATAATTCCAAAGATTCACTGTTAACTGTGAGACCCTATCCCCCACTGATTGAACCTCATAATCCCAGAGATTCACTATTAACTGTGAGACCCTAAACCCCACTGATGGAAACTCATAATCCCAGAGATTCACTATTATCTGTGAGACCTTAAACCTCACTGATCGAACCTCATAATCCCAAGGATTCACTATTATCTGTGAGACCTTAAACCCCACTGATCGAACCTCATAATCCCAGAGATTCACTATTATCTGTGAGACCCCAAACCTCCCTCATCGTACCTCATAATCCAAAGATTCACTATTATCTGTGACACTAAACCCCACTGATCAAACCTCATAACCCCAAAGATTCACTAATATCTGTGAGATCCTACACCCCACAGATCGAACCTCATAATCCAAAGATTCACTAATATCTGTGACACTAAACCCCACAGATCAAACCTCATAACCCCAAAGATTCACTATTATCTGTGAGACCGTAACACCACTGATTGAACCTCATAATCCCAGAGATTCACTATTATCTGTGAGACCCTAAACCTCACTGATCGAAACTCATAATCCCAAAGATTTACTATTATCTGTGAGATGCTAACCCCAACTGATCGAACCTCATAATCCCAAAGATTCACTATTATCTGTGAGGCCCTATAACCCACTGATCGAACCTCATAATTCCAAAGATTCACTATTATCTGTGAGACCCTAAATCCCACTGATCGAACCTCATAATAGCAAGGATTCACTATTATCTGTGAGACCCTAACCCCCACTGATTGAACCTCATAATCCCAGAGATTCACTATTAACTTTGAGACCCTAAACCCCACTGATCGAAACTCATAATCCCAGAGATTCACTATTATCTGTGAGACCTTAAACCCCACTGATCGAACCTCATAATCCCAAGGATTCACTATTATCTGTGAGACCCTAAACCCCACTGATCGAACCTCATAATTCCAAAGAATCACTATATCTGTGAGTCCCTAAACCCCACTGATCAAACCTCATAATCCCAAAGTATCACTATTATCTGTGAGACTCTAACCCCATCTGATTGAACCTCATAATCCCAGAGATTCACTATTTTCTGTGAGATCCTAACCCCAACTGATCGAACCTCATAATCCCAAGGATTCACTATTATCTGTGAGGCCCTATAACCCACTGATCGAACCTCATAATTCCAAAGAATCACTATTATCTGTGAGACCCTAAGCACCACTGATCGAACCTCAGAATCCAAAGATTCACTATTATCTGTGAGACCCTAAACCCCACTGATCGAACCTCATAATCCAAAGATTCACTATTATCTGTGAGACCCTAAACCCCACTGATCGAACCTCATAATCCCAAAGATTCACTATTATCTGTGAGGCCCTAAACCCCACTGATCGAACCTCGTAAATCCAAAGATTCACTGTTATCTGCGAGACCCTAACCCCACTGATTGAACCTCATAATCCAAAGATTCACTATTATCTGTGACACTAAACCCCACTGATCAAACCTCATAACCCCAAAGATTCACTATTATCTGTGAGACCTTAAACCCCACTGATCAAACCTCATAACCCCAAAGATTCACTATTATCGGTGAGATCCTAACCCCAATGATCGAGCCTCATAATCCCAAAGATTCATTAATATCTGTGAGACCCTAAACCCCACTGATTGAACCTCATAATCCCAAAGAATCACTATTATCTGTGAGACCCTAAGCACCACTGATCGAACCTCATAATTCCAAAGATTCACTGTTAACTGTGAGACCCTATCCCCCACTGATTGAACCTCATAATCCCAGAGATTCACTATTAACTGTGAGACCCTAAACCCCACTGATGGAAACTCATAATCCCAGAGATTCACTATTATCTGTGAGACCTTAAACCACACTGATCGAACCTCATAATCCCAAGGATTCACTATTATCTGTGACACTAAACCCCACTGATCAAACCTCATAACCCCAAAGATTCACTAATATCTGTGAGATCCTACACCCCACAGATCGAACCTCATAATCCAAAGATTCACTAATATCTGTGACACTAAACCCCACTGATCAAACCTCATAACCCCAAAGATTCACTATTATCTGTGAGACCGTAACACCACTGATTGAACCTCATAATCCCAGAGATTCACTATTATCTGTGAGACCCTAAACCTCACTGATCGAAACTCATAATCCCAAAGATTTACTATTATCTGTGAGATGCTAACCCCAACTGATCGAACCTCATAATCCCAAAGATTCACTATTATCTGTGAGGCCCTATAACCGACTGATCGAACCTCATAATTCCAAAGATTCACTATTATCTGTGAGACCCTAAATCCCACTGATCGAACCTCATAATAGCAAGGATTCACTATTATCTGTGAGACCCTAACCCCCACTGATTGAACCTCATAATCCCAGAGATTCACTATTAACTTTGAGACCCTAAACCCCACTGATCGAAACTCATAATCCCAGAGATTCACTATTATCTGTGAGACCTTAAACCCCACTGATCGAACCTCATAATCCCAAGGATTCACTATTATCTGTGAGACCCTAAACCCCACTGATCGAACCTCATAATTCCAAAGAATCACTAATATCTGTGAGTCCCTAAACCCCACTGATCAAACCTCATAATCCCAAAGTATCACTATTATCTGTGAGACTCTAACCCCATCTGATTGAACCTCATAATCCCAGAGATTCACTATTTTCTGTGAGATCCTAACCCCAACTGATCGAACCTCATAATCCCAAGGATTCACTATTATCTGTGAGGCCCTATAACCCACTGATCGAACCTCATAATTCCAAAGAATCACTATTATCTGTGAGACCCTAAGCACCACTGATCGAACCTCATAATCCAAAGATTCACTATAATCTGTGAGACCATAAACCCAACTGATAGAACCTCATAATCCCAAAGAATCAGTATTATCAGTGAGATCCTAACCCCAATCATCGAGCTTCATAATCCCAAAGATTCATTAAAATCTGTGAGATCCTAATCCCCACTGATCGAACCTCATAATCCCAAGGATTCACTATTATCTGTGAGACCCTAACCCCCACTGACTGAACCTCATAATCCCAAAGATTTACTATTATCTGTGAGATGCCTACCCCAACTGATCGAACCTCATAATCCCAAAGATTCACTATTATCTGTGAGGCCCTATAACCCACTGATCGAACCTCATAATTCCAAAGATTCACTATTATCTGTGAGACCCTAAATCCCATTGATCGAACCTCATAATCCCAAGGATTCACTATTATCTGTGAGACCCTAACCCCTACTGATTGAACCTCATAATCCCAGAGATTCACTATTAACTTTGAGACCCTAAACCCCACTGATCGAAACTCATAATCCCAGAGATTCACTATTATCTGTGAGACCTTAAACCCCACTGATCGAACCCCATAATCCCAAGGGTTCACTATTATCTGTGAGACCCTAAACCCCACTGATCGAACCTCATAATTCCAAAGAATCACTATTATCTGTGAGTCCCTAAACCCCACTGATCAAACCTCATAATCCCAAAGTATCACTATTATCTGTGAGACTCTAACCCCATCTGATTGAACCTCATAATCCCAGAGATTCACTATTTTCTGTGAGATCCTAACCCCAACTGATCGAACCTCATAATCCCAAGGATTCACTATTATCTGTGAGGCCCTATAACCCACTGATCGAACCTCATAATTCCAAAGATTCACTATTATCTGTGAGACCCTAAATCCCATTGATCGAACCTCATAATCCCAAGGATTCACTATTATCTGTGAGACCCTAACCCCTACTGATTGAACCTCATAATCCCAGAGATTCACTATTAACTTTTAGACCCTAAACCCCACTGATCGAAACTCATAATCCCAGAGATTCACTATTATCTGTGAGACCTTAAACCCCACTGATCGAACCCTATAATCCCAAGGATTCACTACTATCTGTGAGACCCTAAACCCCACTGATCGAACCTCATAATTCCAAAAGAATAACTATTATCTGTGAGTCCCTAAACCCCACAGATCAAACCTCATAATCCCAAAGTATCACTATTATCTGTGAGACTCTAACCCCATCTGATTGAACCTCATAATCCCAGAGATTCACTATTTTCTGTGAGATCCTAACCCCAACTGATCGAACCTCATAATCCCAAGGATTCACTATTATCTGTGAGGCCCTATAACCCACTGATCGAACCTCATAATTCCAAAGAATCACTATTATCTGTGAGACCCTAAGCACCACTGATCGAACCTCATAATCCAAAGATTCACTATTATCTGTGAGACCCTAAGCACCACTGATCGAACCTCATAATCCAAAGATTCACTATAATCTGTGAGACCATAAACCCAACTGATAGAACATCATAATCCCAAAGAATCAGTATTATCAGTGAGATCCTAACCCCAATCATCGAGCTTCATAATCCCAAAGATTCATTAAAATCTGTGAGATCCTAATCCCCACTGATCGAACCTCATAATCCCAAGGATTCACTATTATCTGTGAGACCCTAACCCCCACTGACTGAACCTCATAATCCCAAAGATTTACTATTATCTGTGAGATGCTAACCCCAACTGATCGAACCTCATAATCCCAAAGATTCACTATTATCTGTGAGGCCCTATAACCCACTGATCGAACCTCATAATTCCAAAGAATCACTATTAACTGTGAGACCCTAAACACCACTGATCAAACCTCATAATCCCAAGGATTCACTATTATCTGTGAGACCTTAAACCCCACTGATCGAACCTAATAATCCCAGAGATTCACTATTATCTGTGAGACCCCAAACCTCCCTCATCGTACCTCATAATCCAAAGATTCACTATTATCTGTGACACTAAACCCCACTGATCGAACCTCATAATTCCAAAGAATCACTATTATCTGTGAGTCCCTAAACCCCACTGATCAAACCTCATAATCCCAAAGTATCACTATTATCTGTGAGACTCTAACCCCATCTGATTGAACATAATCCCAGAGATTTACTATTTTCGGTGAGATCCTAACCCCAACTGATCGAACCTCATAATCCCAAGGATTCACTATTATCTGTGAGACCTTAAACCCCACTGATCAAACCTCATAACCCCAAAGATTCACTATTATCTGTGAGACCCTAACGCCACTGATTGAACCTCATAATCCCAGAGATTCACTATTATCTGTGAGACCCAAAACCTCACTGATCGAACCTCAGAATCCAAAGATTCACTATTATCTGTGAGACCCTAAACCCCACTGATCGAACCTCATAATCCAAAGATTCACTATTATCTGTGAGACCCTAAACCCCACTGATCGAACCTCATAATCCCAAAGATTCACTATTATCTGTGAGGCCCTAAACCCCACTGATCGAACCTCATAAATCCAAAGATTCACTGTTATCTGCGAGACCCTAACCCCACTGATTGAACCTCATAATCCAAAGATTCACTATTATCTGTGACACTAAACCCCACTGATCAAACCTCATAACCCCAAAGATTCACTATTACCTGTGAGACCTTAAACCCCACTGATCAAACCTCATAACCCCAAAGATTCACTATTATCGGTGAGATCCTAACCCCAATGATCGAGCCTCATAATCCCAAAGATTCATTAATATCTGTGAGACCCTAAATCCCACTGATCGAACCTCATAATTCCAAAGATTCACTATTATCTGTGAGACCGTAAATCCCATTGATCGAACCTCATAATCCCAAGGATTCACTATTATCTGTGAGACCCTAACCCCTACTGATTGAACCTCATAATCCCAGAGATTCACTATTAACTTTGAGACCCTAAACCCCACTGATCGAAACTCATAATCCCAGAGATTCACTATTATCTGTGAGACCTTAAACCCCACTGATCGAACCCCATAATCCCAAGGATTCACTATTATCTGTGAGACCCTAAACCCCACTGATCGAACCTCATAATTCCAAAGAATCACTATTATCTGTGAGTCCCTAAACCCCACTGATCAAACCTCATAATCCCAAAGTATCACTATTATCTGTGAGACTCTAACCCCATCTGATTGAACCTCATAATCCCAGAGATTCACTATTTTCTGTGAGATCCTAACCCCAACTGATCGAACCTCATAATCCCAAGGATTCACTATTATCTGTGAGGCCCTATAACCCACTGATCGAACCTCATAATTCCAAAGATTCACTATTATCTGTGAGACCCTAAATCCCATTGATCGAACCTCATAATCCCAAGGATTCACTATTATCTGTGAGACCCTAACCCCTACTGATTGAACCTCATAATCCCAGAGATTCACTATTAACTTTGAGACCCTAAACCCCACTGATCGAAACTCATAATCCCAGAGATTCACTATTATCTGTGAGACCTTAAACCCCACTGATCGAACCCCATAATCCCAAGGATTCACTATTATCTGTGAGACCCTAAACCCCACTGATCGAACCTCATAATTCCAAAGAATAACTATTATCTGTGAGACCCTAAATCCCATTGATCGAACCTCATAATCCCAAGGATTCACTATTATCTGTGAGACCCTAACCCCTACTGATTGAACCTCATAATCCCAGAGATTCACTATTAACTTTGAGACCCTAAACCCCACTGATCGAAACTCATAATCCCAGAGATTCACTATTATCTGTGAGACCTTAAACCCCACTGATCGAACCTCATAATCCTTAGATTCACTATTATCTGTGAGACCCTAAACCCCACTGATCGAACCTCATAATCCCAAGGATTCACTATGATCTGTGACGCCCTAAACCCCACTGATCGAACCTCATAATTCCAAAGAATCACTATAATATGTGAGACCCTAAACCCCACTGATTGAACCTCATAATCCAAAGATTCACTATTATCTGTGAGACCATAAACCCAACTGATAGAACCTCACAATCCCAAAGAAACAGTATTATCGGTGAGATCCTAACCCCAATGATCGAGCCTCATAATCCCAAAGATTCATTAATATCTGTGAGACCCTAAACCCCACTGATCGAACCTCATAATCCAAAGATTCACTATTATCTGTGAGACCCTAAACCCCACTGATCGAACCTCATAATCCCAAGGATTCACTATTATCTGTGAGGGCCCTAAACCCCACTGATCGAACCTCATAATTCCAAAGATTCACTGTTATCTGTGAGACCCTAACCCCACTGATTGAACCTCATAATCCAAAGATTCACTATTATCTGTGAGACCATAAACCCAACTGATAGAACCTCATAATCCCAAAGAATCAGTATTATCGGTGAGATCCTAACCCCAATCATCGAGCTTCATAATACCAAAGATTCATTAAAATCTGTGAGATCCTAATCCCCACTGATCGAACCTCATAATTCCAAAGAATCACTATTATATGTGAGACCCTGAACCCCACTGATTGAACCTCATAATCCCAAAGAATCACTATTATCTGTGAGACCCTAACCACTACTGATCGAACCTCATAATCCCAAAGATTCACTGTTAACTGTGAGACCCTATCCCCCACTGATTGAACCTCATAATCCCAGAGATTCACTATTAACTGTGAGACCCTAAACCCCACTGATGGAAACTCATAATCCCAGAGATTCACTATTATCTGTGAGACCTTAAACCACACTGATCGAACCTCATAATCCCAAGGATTCACTATTATCTGTGAGACCTTAAACCCCACTGATCGAACCTCATAATCCCAGAGATTCACAATTATCTGTGAGACCCCAAACCTCCCTCATCATACCTCATAATCCAAAGATTCACTATTATCTGTGACACTAAACCCCACTGATCAAACCTCATAACCCCAAAGATTCACTATTATCTGTGAGACCTTAAACCCCACTGATCAAACCTCATAACCCCAAAGATTCACTATTATCTGTGAGACCCTAATGCCACTGATTGAACCTCATAATCCCAGAGATTCACTATTATCTGTGAGACCCAAACCCTCACTGATCGAACCTCAGAATCCAAAGATTCACTATTATCTGTGAGACCCTAAACCCCACTGATCGAACCTCATAATCCAAAGATTCAGTATTATCTGTGAGACCCTAAACCCCACTGATCGAACCTCATAATCCCAAAGATTCAGTATTATCTGTGAGGCCCTAAACCCCACTGATCGAACCTCGTAAATCCAAAGATTCACTGTTATCTGCGAGACCCTAACCCCACTGATTGAACCTCATAATCCAAAGATTCACTATTATCTGTGACACTAAACCCCACTGATCAAACCTCATAACCCCAAAGATTCACTATTATCTGTGAGACCTTAAACCCCACTGATCAAACCTCATAACCCAAAAGATTCACTATTATCGGTGAGATCCTAACCCCAATGATCGAGCCTCATAATCCCAAAGATTCATTAAT
Source organism: Hemitrygon akajei (assembly GCF_048418815.1). NCBI lineage: Eukaryota > Metazoa > Chordata > Chondrichthyes > Myliobatiformes > Dasyatidae > Hemitrygon > Hemitrygon akajei. The sequence continues at coordinate 106,441,586 of NC_133126.1, forward strand.
ATCTGTGAGACCCTAAACCCCACTGATCGAACCTCATAATCCTTAGATTCACTATTATCTGTGAGACCCTAAACCCCACTGATCGAACCTCATAATCCCAAGGACTCACTATTATCTGTGAAGCCCTAAACCCCACTGATCGAACCTCATAATTCCAAAGATTCTCTGTTATCTGTGAGACCCTAACCCCACTGATTGAACCTCATAATCCAAAGATTCACTATTATCTGTGAGACCAAAAAACCAACTGATAGAACCTCATAATCCCAAAGAATCAGTATTATCGGTGAGATCCTAACCCCAATGATCGAGCTTCATAATCCCAAAGATTCATTAAAATCTGTGAGATCCTAATCCCCACTGATCGAACCTCATAATTCCAAAGAATCACTATTATATGTGAGACCCTAAACCCCACTGATTGAACCTCATAATCCCAAAGAATCACTATTATCTGTGAGACCCTAAGCACCACTGATCGAACCTCATAATTCCAAAGATTCACTGTTAACTGTGAGACCCTATCCCCCACTGATTGAACCTCATAATCCCAGAGATTCACTATTAACTGTGAGACCCTAAACCCCACTGATGGAAACTCATAATCCCAGAGATTCACTATTATCTGTGAGACCTTAAACCACACTGATCGAACCTCATAATCCCAAGGATTCACTATTATCTGTGAGACCTTAAACCCCACTGATCGAACCTCATAATCCCAGAGATTCACTATTATCTGTGAGACCCCAAACCTCCCTCATCGTACCTCATAATCCAAAGATTCACTATTATCTGTGACACTAAACCCCACTGATCAAACCTCATAACCCCAAAGATTCACTAATATCTGTGAGATCCTACACCCCACAGATCGAACCTCATAATCCAAAGATTCACTAATATCTGTGACACTAAACCCCACTGATCAAACCTCATAACCCCAAAGATTCACTATTATCTGTGAGACCCTAACACCACTGATTGAACCTCATAATCCCAGAGATTCACTATTATCTGTGAGACCCTAAACCTCACTGATCGAAACTCATAATCCCAAAGATTTACTATTATCTGTGAGATGCTAACCCCAACTGATCGAACCTCATAATCCCAAAGATTCACTATTATCTGTGAGGCCCTATAACCCACTGATCGAACCTCATAATTCCAAAGATTCACTATTATCTGTGAGACCCTAAATCCCACTGATCGAACCTCATAATAGCAAGGATTCACTATTATCTGTGAGACCCTAACCCCCACTGATTGAACCTCATAATCCCAGAGATTCACTATTAACTTTGAGACCCTAAACCCCACTGATCGAAACTCATAATCCCAGAGATTCACTATTATCTGTGAGACCTTAAACCCCACTGATCGAACCTCATAATCCCAAGGATTCACTATTATCTGTGAGACCCTAAACCCCACTGATCGAACCTCAAAATTCCAAAGAATCACTAATATCAGTGAGTCCCTAAACCCCACTGATCAAACCTCATAATCCCAAAGTATCACTATTATCTGTGAGACTCTAACCCCATCTGATTGAACCTCATAATCCCAGAGATTCACTATTTTCTGTGAGATCCTAACCCCAACTGATCGAACCTCATAATCCCAAGGATTCACTATTATCTGTGAGGCCCTATAACCCACTGATCGAACCTCATAATTCCAAAGAATCACTATTATCTGTGAGACCCTAAGCACCACTGATCGAACCTCATAATCCAAAGATTCACTATAATCTGTGAGACCATAAACCCAACTGATAGAACCTCATAATCCCAAAGAATCAGTATTATCAGTGAGATCCTAACCCCAATCATCGAGCTTCATAATCCCAAAGATTCATTAAAATCTGTGAGATCCTAATCCCCACTGATCGAACCTCATAATCCCAAGGATTCACTATTATCTGTGAGACCCTAACCCCCACTGACTGAACCTCATAATCCCAAAGATTTACTATTATCTGTGAGATGCCTACCCCAACTGATCGAACCTCATAATCCCAAAGATTCACTATTATCTGTGAGGCCCTATAACCCACTGATCGAACCTCATAATTCCAAAGATTCACTATTATCTGTGAGACCCTAAATCCCATTGATCGAACCTCATAATCCCAAGGATTCACTATTATCTGTGAGACCCTAACCCCTACTGATTGAACCTCATAATCCCAGAGATTCACTATTAACTTTGAGACCCTAAACCCCACTGATCGAAACTCATAATCCCAGAGATTCACTATTATCTGTGAGACCTTAAACCCCACTGATCGAACCCCATAATCCCAAGGATTCACTATTATCTGTGAGACCCTAAACCCCACTGATCGAACCTCATAATTCCAAAGAATCACTATTATCTGTGAGTCCCTAAACCCCACTGATCAAACCTCATAATCCCAAAGTATCACTATTATCTGTGAGACTCTAACCCCATCTGATTGAACCTCATAATCCCAGAGATTCACTATTTTCTGTGAGATCCTAACCCCAACTGATCGAACCTCATAATCCCAAGGATTCACTATTATCTGTGAGGCCCTATAACCCACTGATCGAACCTCATAATTCCAAAGAATCACTATTATCTGTGAGACCCTAAGCACCACTGATCGAACCTCATAATCCAAAGATTCACTATTATCTGTGAGACCCTAAGCACCACTGATCGAACCTCATAATCCAAAGATTCACTATAATCTGTGAGACCATAAACCCAACTGATAGAACATCATAATCCCAAAGAATCAGTATTATCAGTGAGATCCTAACCCCAATCATCGAGCTTCATAATCCCAAAGATTCATTAAAATCTGTGAGATCCTAATCCCCACTGATCGAACCTCATAATCCCAAGGATTCACTATTATCTGTGAGACCCTAACCCCCACTGACTGAACCTCATAATCCCAAAGATTTACTATTATCTGTGAGATGCTAACCCCAACTGATCGAACCTCATAATCCCAAAGATTCACTATTATCTGTGAGGCCCTATAACCCACTGATCGAACCTCATAATTCCAAAGAATCACTATTAACTGTGAGACCCTAAACACCACTGATCAAACCTCATAATCCAAAGATTCACTATTATCTGTGAGACCCTAAATCCCACTGATCGAACCTCATAATCCCAAGGATTCACTATTATCTGTGAGACCCTAACCCCCACTGATCGAAACTCATAATCCCAGAGATTCACTATTATCTGTGAGACCTTAAACCCCACTGATCGAACCTCATAATCCCAAGGATTCACTATTATCTGTGAGACCCTAAACCCCACTGATCGAACCTCATAATTCCAAAGAATCACTATTATCTGTGAGTCCCTAAACCCCACTGATCAAACCTCATAATCCCAAAGTATCACTATTATCTGTGAGACTCTAACCCCATCTGATTGAACATAATCCCAGAGATTCACTATTTTCAGTGAGATCCTAACCCCAACTGATCGAACCTCATAATCCCAAGGATTCACTATTATCTGTGAGACCTTAAACCCCACTGATCAAACCTCATAACCCCAAAGATTCACTATTATCTGTGAGACCCTAACGCCACTGATTGAACCTCATAATCCCAGAGATTCACTATTATCTGTGAGACCCAAAACCTCACTGATCGAACCTCAGAATCCAAAGATTCACTATTATCTGTGAGACCCTAAACCCCACTGATCGAACCTCATAATCCAAAGATTCACTATTATCTGTGAGACCCTAAACCCCACTGATCGAACCTCATAATCCCAAAGATTCACTATTATCTGTGAGGCCCTAAACCCCACTGATCGAACCTCATAAATCCAAAGATTCACTGTTATCTGAGAGACCCTAACCCCACTGATTGAACCTCATAATCCAAAGATTCACTATTATCTGTGACACTAAACCCCACTGATCAAACCTCATAACCCCAAAGATTCACTATTATCGGTGAGATCCTAACCCCAATGATCGAGCCTCATAATCCCAAAGATTCATTAATATCTGTGAGACCCTAAACCCCACTGATCGAACCTCATAATCCTTAGATTCACTATTATCTGTGAGACCCTAAACCCCACTGATCGAACCTCATAATCCCAAGGATTCACTATGATCTGTGACGCCCTAAACCCCACTGATCGAACCTCATAATTCCAAAGATTCTCTGTTATCTTTGAGACCCTAACCCCACTGATTGAACCTCATAATCCAAAGATTCACTATTATCTGTGAGACCAAAAAACCAACTGATAGAACCTCATAATCCCAAAGAATCAGTATTATCGGTGAGATCCTAATCCCCACTGATCGAACCTCATAATTCCAAAGAATCACTATTATCTGTGAGACCCTAAGAACCACTGATCGAACCTCATAATTCCAAAGATTCACTGTTAACTGTGAGACCCTATCCCCCACTGATTGAACCTCATAATCCCAGAGATTCACTATTAACTGTGAGACCCTAAACCCCAGTGATGGAAACTCATAATCCCAGAGATTCACTATTATCTGTGAGACCTTAAACCACACTGATCGAACCTCATAATCCCAAGGATTCACTATTATCTGTGAGACCTTAAACCCCACTGATCGAACCTCATAATCCCAGAGATTCACTATTATCTGTGAGACCCCAAACCTCCCTCATCGTACCTCATAATCCAAAGATTCACTATTATCTGTGACACTAAACCCCACTGATCAAACCTCATAACCCCAAAGATTCACTAATATCTGTGAGATCCTACACCCCACAGATCGAACCTCATAATGCAAAGATTCACTAATATCTGTGACACTAAACCCCACTGATCAAACCTCATAACCCCAAAGATTCACTATTATCTGTGAGACCCTAAACCTCACTGATCGAAACTCATAATCCCAAAGATTTACTATTATCTGTGAGATGCTAACCCCAACTGATCGAACCTCATAATCCCAAAGATTCACTATTATCTGTGAGGCCCTATAACCCACTGATCGAACCTCATAATTCCAAAGATTCACTATTATCTGTGAGACCCTAAATCCCACTGATCGAACCTCATAATACCAAGGATTCACTATTATCTGTGAGACCCTAACCCCCACTGATTGAACCTCATAATCCCAAGAATTCACTATTAACTTTGAGACCCTAAACACCACTGATCGAAACTCATAATCCCAGAGATTCACTATTATCTGTGAGACCTTAAACCCCACTGATCGAACCTCATAATCCCAAGGATTCACTATTATCTGTGAGACCCTAACCCCCACTGACTGAACCTCATAATCCCAAAGATTTACTATTATCTGTGAGATGCTAACCCCAACTGATCGAACCTCATAATCCCAAAGATTCACTATTATCTGTGAGGCCCTATAACCCACTGATCGAACCTCATAATTCCAAAGAATCACTATTAACTGTGAGACCCTAAACACCACTGATCAAACCTCATAATCCAAAGATTCACTATTATCTGTGAGACCCTAAATCCCACTGATCGAACCTCATAATCCCAAGGATTCACTATTATCTGTGAGACCCTAACCCCCACTGATCGAAACTCATAATCCCAGAGATTCACTATTATCTGTGAGACCTTAAACCCCACTGATCGAACCTCATAATCCCAAGGATTCACTATTATCTGTGAGACCCTAAACCCCACTGATCGAACCTCATAATTCCAAAGAATCACTATTATCTGTGAGTCCCTAAACCCCACTGATCAAACCTCATAATCCCAAAGTATCACTATTATCTGTGAGACTCTAACCCCATCTGATTGAACATAATCCCAGAGATTCACTATTTTCAGTGAGATCCTAACCCCAACTGATCGAACCTCATAATCCCAAGGATTCACTATTATCTGTGAGACCTTAAACCCCACTGATCAAACCTCATAACCCCAAAGATTCACTATTATCTGTGAGACCCTAACGCCACTGATTGAACCTCATAATCCCAGAGATTCACTATTATCTGTGAGACCCAAAACCTCACTGATCGAACCTCAGAATCCAAAGATTCACTATTATCTGTGAGACCCTAAACCCCACTGATCGAACCTCATAATCCAAAGATTCACTATTATCTGTGAGACCCTAAACCCCACTGATCGAACCTCATAATCCCAAAGATTCACTATTATCTGTGAGGCCCTAAACCCCACTGATCGAACCTCATAAATCCAAAGATTCACTGTTATCTGAGAGACCCTAACCCCACTGATTGAACCTCATAATCCAAAGATTCACTATTATCTGTGACACTAAACCCCACTGATCAAACCTCATAACCCCAAAGATTCACTATTACCTGTGAGACCTTAAACCCCACTGATCAAACCTCATAACCCCAAAGATTCACTATTATCGGTGAGATCCTAACCCCAATGATCGAGCCTCATAATCCCAAAGATTCATTAATATCTGTGAGACCCTAAACCCCACTGATCGAACCTCATAATCCTTAGATTCACTATTATCTGTGAGACCCTAAACCCCACTGATCGAACCTCATAATCCCAAGGATTCACTATGATCTGTGACGCCCCTAAACCCCACTGATCGGAACCTCATAATTCCAAAGATTCTCTGTTATCTTTGAGACCCTAACCCCACTGATTGAGCCTCATAATCCAAAGATTCACTATTATCTGTGAGACCAAAAAACCAACTGATAGAACCTCATAATCCCAGAGAATCAGTATTATCGGTGAGATCCTAATCCCCACTGATCGAACCTCATAATTCCAAAGAATCACTATTATCTGTGAGACCCTAAGAACCACTGATCGAACCTCATAATTCCAAAGATTCACTGTTAACTGTGAGACCCTATCCCCCACTGATTGAACCTCATAATCCCAGAGATTCACTATTAACTGTGAGACCCTAAACCCCACTGATGGAAACTCATAATCCCAGAGATTCACTATTATCTGTGACACTAAACCCCACTGATCAAACCTCATAACCCCAAAGATTCACTAATATCTGTGAGATCCTACACCCCACAGATCGAACCTCATAATGCAAAGATTCACTAATATCTGTGACACTAAACCCCACTGATCAAACCTCATAACCCCAAAGATTCACTATTATCTGTGAGACCCTAAACCTCACTGATCGAAACTCATAATCCCAAAGATTTACTATTATCTGTGAGATGCTAACCCCAACTGATCGAACCTCATAATCCCAAAGATTCACTATTATCTGTGAGGCCCTATAACCCACTGATCGAACCTCATAATTCCAAAGATTCACTATTATCTGTGAGACCCTAAATCCCACTGATCGAACCTCATAATACCAAGGATTCACTATTATCTGTGAGACCCTAACCCCCACTGATTGAACCTCATAATCCCAGAGATTCACTATTAACTTTGAGACCCTAAACCCCACTGATCGAAACTCATAATCCCAGAGATTCACTATTATCTGTGAGACCTTAAACCCCACTGATCGAACCTCATAATCCCAAGGATTCACTATTATCTGTGAGACCCTAAACCCCACTGATCGAACCTCATAATTCCAAAGAATCACTAATATCTGTGAGTCCCTAAACCCCACTGATCAAACCTCATAATCCCAAAGTATCACTATTATCTGTGAGACTCTAACCCCATCTGATTGAACCTCATAATCCCAGAGATTCACTATTTTCTGTGAGATCCTAACCCCAACTGATCGAACCTCATAATCCCAAGGATTCACTATTATCTGTGAGGCCCTATAACCCACTGATCGAACCTCATAATTCCAAAGAATCACTATTATCTGTGAGACCCTAAGCACCACTGATCGAACCTCATAATCCAAAGATTCACTATAATCTGTGAGACCATAAACCCAACTGATAGAACCTCATAATCCCAAAGAATCAGTATTATCAGTGAGATCCTAACCCCAATCATCGAGCTTCATAATCCCAAAGATTCATTAAAATCTGTGAGATCCTAATCCCCACTGATCGAACCTCATAATCCCAAGGATTCACTATTATCTGTGAGACCCTAACCCCCACTGACTGAACCTCATAATCCCAAAGATTTACTATTATCTGTGAGATGCCTACCCCAACTGATCGAACCTAATAATCCCAAAGATTCACTATTATCTGTGAGGCCCTATAACCCACTGATCGAACCTCATAATCCCAAGGATTCACTATTATCTGTGAGACCCTAACCCCTACTGATTGAACCTCATAATCCCAGAGATTCACTATTAACTTTGAGACCCTAAACCCCACTGATCGAAACTCATAATCCAAAGATTCACTATTAACTTTGAGACCCTAAACCCCACTGATCGAAACTCATAATCCCAGAGATTCACTATTATCTGTGAGACCTTAAACCCCACTGATCGAACCCCATAATCCCAAGGATTCACTATTATCTGTGAGACCCTAAACCCCACTGATCGAACCTCATAATTCCAAAGAATCACTATTATCTGTGAGTCCCTAAACCCCACTGATCAAACTGCATAATCCCAAAGTATCACTATTATCTGTGAGACTCTAACCCCATCTGATTGAACCTCATAATCCCAGAGATTCACTATTTTCTGTGAGATCCTAACCCCAACTGATCGAACCTCATAATCCCAAGGATTCACTATTATCTGTGAGGCCCTATAACCCACTGATCGAACCTCATAATTCCAAAGAATCACTATTATCTGTGAGACCCTAAGCACCACTGATCGAACCTCATAATCCAAAGATTCACTATTATCTGTGAGACCCTAAGCACCACTGATCGAACCTCATAATCCAAAGATTCACTATAATCTGTGAGACCATAAACCCAACTGATAGAACATCATAATCCCAAAGAATCAGTATTATCAGTGAGATCCTAACCCCAATCATCGAGCTTCATAATCCCAAAGATTCATTAAAATCTGTGAGATCCTAATCCCCACTGATCGAACCTCATAATCCCAAGGATTCACTATTATCTGTGAGACCCTAACCCCCACTGATTTAACCTCATAATCCCAGAGATTCACTATTAACTTTGAGACCCTAAACCCCACTGATCGAAACTCATAATCCCAGAGATTCACTATTATCTGTGAGACCTTAAACCCCACTGATCGAACCTCATAATCCCAAGGATTCACTATTATCTGTGAGACCCTAAACCCCACTGATCGAACCTCATAATTCCAAAGAATCACTATTATCTGTGAGTCGCTAAACCCCACTGATCAAACCTCATAATCCCAAAGTATCACTATTATCAGTGAGACTCTAACCCCATCTGATTGAACCTCATAATCCCAGAGATTCACTATTATCTGTGAGACCCCAAACCTCCCTGATCGGACCTCATAATCCAAAGATTCACTATTATCTGTGACACTAAACCCCACTGATCATACCTCATAACCCCAAAGATTCACTAATATCTGTGAGATCCTAAACCCTACTGATCAAACCTCATAATCCAAAGATTCACTATTATCTGTGACACTAAACCCCACTGAACAAACCTCATAACCCCAAAGATTCACTGTTATCTGTGAGACACTAACCCCCACTGATTGAACCTCATAATCCCATAGATTCACTATTATCTGTGAAACCCTAAACCTCACTGATCGAAGCTCATAATCCAAAGATTCACTAATATCTGTGACACTAAACCCCACTGATCAAGCCTCATAACCCCAAAGATTCACTAATATCTGTGAGATCCTAAACCCCACTGATCGAACCTCATAATCCAAAGATTCACTATTATCTGTTAGACCCTAAACCCCACTGATCAAACCTCATAATCCGAAGATCCACTATTATCTGTGAGACACGAAACACCACTGATTGAACCTCATAATCCAAAGATTCACTATTATCTGTGAGGCCCTAACCCCACTGATTGAACCTCATAATCCAAAGATTCACTATTATCTGTGAGACCAAAAAACCAACTGATAGAACCTCATAATCCCAAAGAATCAGTATTATCGGTGAGATCCTAACCCCAACTGATCGAGCTTCATAATCCCAAAGATTCATTAAAATCTGTGAGATCCTAATCCCCACCGATCGAACCTCATAATCCCAAAGATTCACTATTATCTGTGAGGCCCTATAACCCACTGATCGAACCTCATAATTCCAAAGATTCACTATTATCTGTGAGACCCTAAATCCCATTGATCGAACCTCATAATCCCAAGGATTCACTATTATCTGTGAGACCCTAACCCCTACTGATTGAACCTCATAATCCCAGAGATTCACTATTAACTTTGAGACCCTAAACCCCACTGATCGAAACTCATAATCCCAGAGATCCACTATTATCTGTGAGAACTTAAACCCCACTGATCGAACCCCATAATCCCAAGGATTCACTATTATCTGTGAGACCCTAAACCCCACAGATCGAACCTCATAATTCCAAAGAATCACTATTATCTGTGAGACTCTAACCCCATCTGATTGAACCTCATAATCCCAGAGATTCACTATTTTCTGTGAGATCCTAACCCCAACTGATCGAACCTCATAATCCCAAGGATTCACTATTATCTGTGAGGCCCTATAACCCACTGATCGAACCTCATAATTCCAAAGAATCACTATTATCTGTGAGACCCTAAGCACCACTGATCGAACCTCATAATCCAAAGATTCACTATTATCTGTGAGACCCTAAGCACCACTGATCGAACCTCATAATCCAAAGATTCACTATAATCTGTGAGACCATAAACCCAACTGATAGAACATCATAATCTCAAAGAATCAGTATTATCAGTGAGATCCTAACCCCAATCATCGAGCTTCATAATCCCAAAGATTCATTAAAATCTGTGAGATCCTAATCCCCACTGATCGAACCTCATAATCCCAAGGATTCACTATTATCTGTGAGACCCTAACCCCCACTGACTGAACCTCATAATCCCAAAGATTTACTATTATCTGTGAGATGCTAACCCCAACTGATCGAACCTCATAATCCCAAGGATTCACTATTATCTGTGAGGCCCTATAACCCACTGATCGAACCTCATAATTCCAAAGAATCACTATTATCTGTGAGACCCTAAGCACCACTGATCGAACCTCATAATCCAAAGATTCACTATTATCTGTGAGACCCTAAGCACCACTGATCGAACCTCATAATCCAAAGATTCACTATAATCTGTGAGACCATAAACCCAACTGATAGAACATCATAATCCCAAAGAATCAGTATTATCAGTGAGATCCTAACCCCAATCATCGAGCTTCATAATCCCAAAGATTCATTAAAATCTGTGAGATCCTAATCCCCACTGATCGAACCTCATAATCCCAAGGATTCACTATTATCTGTGAGACCCTAACCCCCACTGACTGAACCTCATAATCCCAAAGATTTACTATTATCTGTGAGATGCTAACCCCAACTGATCGAACCTCATAATCCCAAAGATTCACTATTATCTGTGAGGCCCTATAACCCACTGATCGAACCTCATAATTCCAAAGAATCACTATTAACTGTGAGACCCTAAACACCACTGATCAAACCTCATAATCCAAAGATTCACTATTATCTGTGAGACCCTAAATCCCACTGATCGAACCTCATAATCCCAAGGATTCACTATTATCTGTGAGACCCTAACCCCCACTGATCGAAACTCATAATCCCAGAGATTCACTATTATCTGTGAGACCTTAAACCCCACTGATCGAACCTCATAATCCCAAGGATTCACTATTATCTGTGAGACCCTAAACCCCACTGATCGAACCTCATAATTCCAAAGAATCACTATTATCTGTGAGTCCCTAAACCCCACTGATCAAACCTCATAATCCCAAAGTATCACTATTATCTGTGAGACTCTAACCCCATCTGATTGAACATAATCCCAGAGATTCACTATTTTCAGTGAGATCCTAACCCCAACTGATCGAACCTCATAATCCCAAGGATTCACTATTATCTGTGAGACCTTAAACCCCACTGATCAAACCTCATAACCCCAAAGATTCACTATTATCTGTGAGACCCTAACGCCACTGATTGAACCTCATAATCCCAGAGATTCACTATTATCTGTGAGACCCAAAACCTCACTGATCGAACCTCAGAATCCAAAGATTCACTATTATCTGTGAGACCCTAAACCCCACTGATCGAACCTCATAATCCAAAGATTCACTATTATCTGTGAGACCCTAAACCCCACTGATCGAACCTCATAATCCCAAAGATTCACTATTATCTGTGAGGCCCTAAACCCCACTGATCGAACCTCATAAATCCAAAGATTCACTGTTATCTGAGAGACCCTAACCCCACTGATTGAACCTCATAATCCAAAGATTCACTATTATCTGTGAAACTAAACCCCACTGATCAAACCTCATAACCCCAAAGATTCACTATTATCTGTGAGACCTTAAACCCCACTGATCAAACCCTCATAACCCCAAAGATTCACTATTATCGGTGAGATCCTAACCCCAATGATCGAGCCTCATAATCCCAAAGATTCATTAATATCTGTGAGACCCTAAACCCCACTGATCGAACCTCATAATCCTTAGATTCACTATTATCTGTGAGACCCTAAACCCCACTGATCGAACCTCATAATCCCAAGGATTCACTATGATCTGTGACGCCCTAAACCCCACTGATCGAACCTCATAATTCCAAAGATTCTCTGTTATCTGTGAGACCCTAACCCCACTGATTGAACCTCATAATCCAAAGATTCACTATTATCTGTGAGACCATAAACCCAACTGATAGAACATCATAATCCCAAAGAATCAGTATTATCAGTGAGATCCTAACCCCAATCATCGAGCTTCATAATCCCAAAGATTCATTAAAATCTGTGAGATCCTAATCCCCACTGATCGAACCTCATAATCCCAAGGATTCACTATTATCTGTGAGACCCTAACCCCCACTGACTGAACCTCATAATCCCAAAGATTTACTATTATCTGTGAGATGCTAACCCCAACTGATCGAACCTCATAATCCCAAAGATTCACTATTATCTGTGAGGCCCTATAACCCACTGATCGAACCTCATAATTCCAAAGAATCACTATTATCTGTGAGACCCTAAACACCACTGATCAAACCTCATAATCCAAAGATTCACTATTATCTGTGAGACCCTAAATCCCACTGATCGAACCTCATAATCCCAAGGATTCACTATTATCTGTGAGACCCTAACCCCCACTGATTTAACCTCATAATCCCAGAGATTCACTATTAACTTTGAGACCCTAAACCCCACTGATCGAAACTCATAATCCCAGAGATTCACTATTATCTGTGAGACCTTAAACCCCACTGATCGAACCTCATAATCCCAAGGATTCACTATTATCTGTGAGACCCTAAACCCCACTGATCGAACCTCATAATTCCAAAGAATCACTATTATCTGTGAGTCCCTAAACCCCACTGATCAAACCTCATAATCCCAAAGTATCACTATTATCTGTGAGACTCTAACCCCATCTGATTGAACATAATCCCAGAGATTCACTATTTTCGGTGAGATCCTAACCCCAACTGATCGAACCTCATAATCCCAAGGATTCACTATTATCTGTGAGGCCCTATAACCCACTGATCGAACCTCATAATTCCAAAGAATCACTATTATCTGTGAGACCCTAAACACCACTGATCGAACCTCATAATCCAAAGATTCACTATTATCTGTGAGACCCTAAGCACCACTGATCGAACCTCATAATCCAAAGATTCATTATAATCTGAGACCATAAACCCAACTGATAGAACCTCATAATCCCAAAGAATCAGTATTATCGGTGAGATCCTAACCCCAATCATCGAGCTTCATAATCCCAAAGATTCATTAAAATCTGTGAGATCCTAATCCCCACTGATCGAACCTCATAATCCCAAGTATTCACTATTATCTGTGAGACCCTAACCCCCACTGACTGAACCTCATAATCCCAGAGATTCACTATTAACTTTGAGACCCTAAACCCCACTGATCGAAACTCATAATCCCAGAGATTCACTATTATCTGTGAGACCTTAAACCCCACTGATCGAACCTCATAATCCCAAGGATTCACTATTATCTGTGAGACCCTAAACCCCACTGATCGAACCTCATAATTCCAAAGAATCACTATTATCTGTGAGTCGCTAAACCCCACTGATCAAACCTCATAATCCCAAAGTATCACTATTATCAGTGAGACTCTAACCCCATCTGATTGAACCTCATAATCCCAGAGATTCACTATTATCTGTGAGACCCCAAACCTCCCTGATCGGACCTCATAATCCAAAGATTCACTATTATCTGTGACACTAAACCCCACTGATCATACCTCATAACCCCAAAGATTCACTAATATCTGTGAGATCCTAAACCCTACTGATCAAACCTCATAATCCAAAGATTCACTATTATCTGTGACACTAAACCCCACTGAACAAACCTCATAACCCCAAAGATTCACTGTTATCTGTGAGACACTAACCCCCACTGATTGAAAATCATAATCCCAGAGATTCACTATTATCTGTGAAACCCTAAACCTCACTGATCGAAGCTCATAATCCAAAGATTCACTAATATCTGTGACACTAAACCCCACTGATCAAGCCTCATAACCCCAAAGATTCACTAATATCTGTGAGATCCTAAACCCCACTGATCGAACCTCATAATCCAAAGATTCACTATTATCTGTTAGACCCTAAACCCCACTGATCAAACCTCATAATCCGAAGATCCACTATTATCTGTGAGACACGAAACACCACTGATTGAACCTCATAATCCAAAGATTCACTATTATCTGTGAGGCCCTAACCCCACTGATTGAACCTCATAATCCAAAGATTCACTATTATCTGTGAGACCAAAAAACCAACTGATAGAACCTCATAATCCCAAAGAATCAGTATTATCGGTGAGATCCTAACCCCAACTGATCGAGCTTCATAATCCCAAAGATTCATTAAAATCTGTGAGATCCTAATCCCCACCGATCGAACCTCATAATCCCAAAGATTCACTATTATCTGTGAGGCCCTATAACCCACTGATCGAACCTCATAATTCCAAAGATTCACTATTATCTGTGAGACCCTAAATCCCATTGATCGAACCTCATAATCCCAAGGATTCACTATTATCTGTGAGACCCTAACCCCTACTGATTGAACCTCATAATCCCAGAGATTCACTATTAACTTTGAGACCCTAAACCCCACTGATCGAAACTCATAATCCCAGAGATTCACTATTATCTGTGAGAACTTAAACCCCACTGATCGAACCCCATAATCCCAAGGATTCACTATTATCTGTGAGACCCTAAACCCCACTGATCGAACCTCATAATTCCAAAGAATCACTATTATCTGTGAGACTCTAACCCCATCTGATTGAACCTCATAATCCCAGAGATTCACTATTTTCTGTGAGATCCTAACCCCAACTGATCGAACCTCATAATCCCAAGGATTCACTATTATCTGTGAGGCCCTATAACCCACTGATCGAACCTCATAATTCCAAAGAATCACTATTATCTGTGAGACCCTAAGCACCACTGATCGAACCTCATAATCCAAAGATTCACTATTATCTGTGAGACCCTAAGCACCACTGATCGAACCTCATAATCCAAAGATTCACTATAATCTGTGAGACCATAAACCCAACTGATAGAACATCATAATCTCAAAGAATCAGTATTATCAGTGAGATCCTAACCCCAATCATCGAGCTTCATAATCCCAAAGATTCATTAAAATCTGTGAGATCCTAATCCCCACTGATCGAACCTCATAATCCCAAGGATTCACTATTATCTGTGAGACCCTAACCCCCACTGACTGAACCTCATAATCCCAAAGATTTACTATTATCTGTGAGATGCTAACCCCAACTGATCGAACCTCATAATCCCAAGGATTCACTATTATCTGTGAGGCCCTATAACCCACTGATCGAACCTCATAATTCCAAAGAATCACTATTATCTGTGAGACCCTAAGCACCACTGATCGAACCTCATAATCCAAAGATTCACTATTATCTGTGAGACCCTAAGCACCACTGATCGAACCTCATAATCCAAAGATTCACTATAATCTGTGAGACCATAAACCCAACTGATAGAACATCATAATCCCAAAGAATCAGTATTATCAGTGAGATCCTAACCCCAATCATCGAGCTTCATAATCCCAAAGATTCATTAAAATCTGTGAGATCCTAATCCCCACTGATCGAACCTCATAATCCCAAGGATTCACTATTATCTGTGAGACCCTAACCCCCACTGACTGAACCTCATAATCCCAAAGATTTACTATTATCTGTGAGATGCTAACCCCAACTGATCGAACCTCATAATCCCAAAGATTCACTATTATCTGTGAGGCCCTATAACCCACTGATCGAACCTCATAATTCCAAAGAATCACTATTAACTGTGAGACCCTAAACACCACTGATCAAACCTCATAATCCAAAGATTCACTATTATCTGTGAGACCCTAAATCCCACTGATCGAACCTCATAATCCCAAGGATTCACTATTATCTGTGAGACCCTAACCCCCACTGATCGAAACTCATAATCCCAGAGATTCACTATTATCTGTGAGACCTTAAACCCCACTGATCGAACCTCATAATCCCAAGGATTCACTATTATCTGTGAGACCCTAAACCCCACTGATCGAACCTCATAATTCCAAAGAATCACTATTATCTGTGAGTCCCTAAACCCCACTGATCAAACCTCATAATCCCAAAGTATCACTATTATCTGTGAGACTCTAACCCCATCTGATTGAACATAATCCCAGAGATTCACTATTTTCAGTGAGATCCTAACCCCAACTGATCGAACCTCATAATCCCAAGGATTCACTATTATCTGTGAGACCTTAAACCCCACTGATCAAACCTCATAACCCCAAAGATTCACTATTATCTGTGAGACCCTAACGCCACTGATTGAACCTCATAATCCCAGAGATTCACTATTATCTGTGAGACCCAAAACCTCACTGATCGAACCTCAGAATCCAAAGATTCACTATTATCTGTGAGACCCTAAACCCCACTGATCGAACCTCATAATCCAAAGATTCACTATTATCTGTGAGACCCTAAACCCCACTGATCGAACCTCATAATCCCAAAGATTCACTATTATCTGTGAGGCCCTAAACCCCACTGATCGAACCTCATAAATCCAAAGATTCACTGTTATCTGAGAGACCCTAACCCCACTGATTGAACCTCATAATCCAAAGATTCACTATTATCTGTGACACTAAACCCCACTGATCAAACCTCATAACCCCAAAGATTCACTATTATCTGTGAGACCTTAAACCCCACTGATCAAACCTCATAACCCCAAAGATTCACTATTATCGGTGAGATCCTAACCCCAATGATCGAGCCTCATAATCCCAAAGATTCATTAATATCTGTGAGACCCTAAACCCCACTGATCGAACCTCATAATCCTTAGATTCACTATTATCTGTGAGACCCTAAACCCCACTGATCGAACCTCATAATCCCAAGGATTCACTATGATCTGTGACGCCCTAAACCCCACTGATCGAACCTCATAATTCCAAAGATTCTCTGTTATCTGTGAGACCCTAACCCCACTGATTGAACCTCATAATCCAAAGATTCACTATTATCTGTGAGACCAAAAAACCAACTGATAGAACCTCATAATCCCAAAGAATCAGTATTATCGGTGAGATCCTAATCCCCACTGATCGAACCTCATAATTCCAAAGAATCACTATTATCTGTGAGACCCTAAGAACCACTGATCGAACCTCATAATTCCAAAGATTCACTGTTAACTGTGAGACCCTATACCCCACTGATTGAACCTCATAATCCCAGAGATTCACTATTAACTGTGAGACCCTAAACCCCACTGATGGAAACTCATAATCCCAGAGATTCACTATTATCTGTGAGACCTTAAACCACACTGATCGAACCTCATAATCCCAAGGATTCACTATTATCTGTGAGACCTTAAACCCCACTGATCGAACCTCATAATCCCAGAGATTCACTATTATCTGTGAGACCCCAAACCTCCCTCATCGTACCTCATAATCCAAAGATTCACTATTATCTGTGACACTAAACCCCACTGATCAAACCTCATAACCCCAAAGATTCACTAATATCTGTGAGATCCTACACCCCACAGATCGAACCTCATAATGCAAAGATTCACTAATATCTGTGACACTAAACCCCACTGATCAAACCTCATAACCCCAAAGATTCACTATTATCTGTGAGACCCTAAACCTCACTGATCGAAACTCATAATCCCAAAGATTTACTATTATCTGTGAGATGCTAACCCCAACTGATCGAACCTCATAATCCCAAAGATTCACTATTATCTGTGAGGCCCTATAACCCACTGATCGAACCTCATAATTCCAAAGATTCACTATTATCTGTGAGACCCTAAATCCCACTGATCGAACCTCATAATACCAAGGATTCACTATTATCTGTGAGACCCTAACCCCCACTAATTGAACCTCATAATCCCAGAGATTCACTATTAACTTTGAGACCCTAAACCCCACTGATCGAAACTCATAATCCCAGAGATTCACTATTATCTGTGAGACCTTAAACCCCACTGATCGAACCTCATAATCCCAAGGATTCACTATTATCTGTGAGACCCTAAACCCCACTGATCGAACCTCATAATTCCAAAGAATCACTAATATCTGTGAGTCCCTAAACCCCACTGATCAAACCTCATAATCCCAAAGTATCACTATTATCTGTGAGACTCTAACCCCATCTGATTGAACCTCATAATCCCAGAGATTCACTATTTTCTGTGAGATCCTAACCCCAACTGATCGAACCTCATAATCCCAAGGATTCACTATTGTCTGTGAGGCCCTATAACCCACTGATCGAACCTCATAATTCCAAAGAATCACTATTATCTGTGAGACCCTAAGCACCACTGATCGAACCTCATAATCCAAAGATTCACTATAATCTGTGAGACCATAAACCCAACTGATAGAACCTCATAATCACAAAGAATCAGTATTATCAGTGAGATCCTAACCCCAATCATCGAGCTTCATAATCCCAAAGATTCATTAAAATCTGTGAGATCCTAATCCCCACTGATCGAACCTCATAATCCCAAGGATTCACTATTATCTGTGAGACCCTAACCCCCACTGACTGAACCTCATAATCCCAAAGATTTACTATTATCTGTGAGATGCCTACCCCAACTGATCGAACCTAATAATCCCAAAGATTCACTATTATCTGTGAGGCCCTATAACCCACTGATCGAACCTCATAATTCCAAAGATTCACTATTATCTGTGAGACCCTAAATCCCATTGATCGAACCTCATAATCCCAAGGATTCACTATTATGTGTGAGACCCTAACCCCTACTGATTGAACCTCATAATCCCAGAGATTCACTATTAACTTTGAGACCCTAAACCCCACTGATCGAAACTCATAATCCCAGAGATTCACTATTATCTGTGAGACCTTAAACCCCACTGATCGAACCCCATAATCCCAAGGATTCACTATTATCTGTGAGACCCTAAACCCCACTGATCGAACCTCATAATTCCAAAGAATCACTATTATCTGTGAGTCCCTAAACCCCACTGATCAAACCGCATAATCCCAAAGTATCACTATTATCTGTGAGACTCTAACCCCATCTGATTGAACCTCATAATCCCAGAGATTCACTATTTTCTGTGAGATCCTAACCCCAACTGATCGAACCTCATAATCCCAAGGATTCACTATTATCTGTGAGGCCCTATAACCCACTGATCGAACCTCATAATTCCAAAGAATCACTATTATCTGTGAGACCCTAAGCACCACTGATCGAACCTCATAATCCAAAGATTCACTATTATCTGTGAGACCCTAAGCACCACTGATCGAACCTCATAATCCAAAGATTCACTATAATCTGTGAGACCATAAACCCAATTGATAGAACATCATAATCCCAAAGAATCAGTATTATCAGTGCGATCTTAACCCCAATCATCGAGCTTCATAATCCCAAAGATTCATTAAAATCTGTGAGATCCTAATCCCCACTGATCGAACCTCATAATCCCAAGGATTCACTATTATCTGTGAGACCCTAACCCCCACTGACTGAACCTCATAATCCCAAAGATTTACTATTATCTGTGAGTTGCTAACCCCAACTGATCGAACCTCATAATCCCAAAGATTCACTATTATCTGTGAGGCCCTATAACCCACTGATCGAACCTCATAATTCCAAAGAATCACTATTATCTGTGAGACCCTAAACACCACTGATCAAACCTCATAATCCAAAGATTCACTATTATCTGTGAGACCCTAAATCCCACTGATCGAACCTCATAATCCCAAGGATTCACTATTATCTGTGAGACCCTAACCCCCACTGATTTAACCTCATAATCCCAGAGATTCACTATTAACTTTGAGACCCTAAACCCCACTGATCGAAACTCATAATCCCAGAGATTCACTATTATCTGTGAGACCTTAAACCCCACTGATCGAACCTCATAATCCCAAGGATTCACTATTATCTGTGAGACCCTAAACCCCACTGATCGAACCTCATAATTCCAAAGAATCACTATTATCTGTGAGTCCCTAAACCCCACTGATCAAACCTCATAATCCCAAAGTATCACTATTATCTGTGAGACTCTAACCCCATCTGATTGAACATAATCCCAGAGATTCACTATTTTCGGTGAGATCCTAACCCCAACTGATCGAACCTCATAATCCCAAGGATTCACTATTATCTGTGAGGCCCTATAACCCACTGATCGAACCTCATAATTCCAAAGAATCACTATTATCTGTGAGACCGTAAACACCACTGATCGAACCTCATAATCCAAAGATTCACTATTATCTGTGAGACCCTAAGCACCACTGATAGAACCTCATAATCCCAAAGAATCAGTATTATCGGTGAGATCCTAACCCCAATCATCGAGCTTCATAATCCCAAAGATTCATTAAAATCTGTGAGATCCTAATCCCCACTGATCGAACCTCATAATCCCAAGTATTCACTATTATCTGTGAGACCCTAACCCCCACTGACTGAACCTCATAATCCCAGAGATTCACTATTAACTTTGAGACCCTAAACCCCACTGATCGAAACTCATAATCCCAGAGATTCACTATTATCTGTGAGACCTTAAACCCCACTGATCGAACCTCATAATCCCAAGGATTCACTATTATCTGTGAGACCCTAAACCCCACTGATCGAACCTCATAATTCCAAAGAATCACTATTATCTGTGAGTCGCTAAACCCCACTGATCAAACCTCATAATCCCAAAGTATCACTATTATCAGTGAGACTCTAACCCCATCTGATTGAACCTCATAATCCCAGAGATTCACTATTATCTGTGAGACCCCAAACCTCCCTGATCGGACCTCATAATCCAAAGATTCACTATTATCTGTGACACTAAACCCCACTGATCATACCTCATAACCCCAAAGATTCACTAATATCTGTGAGATCCTAAACCCTACTGATCAAACCTCATAATCCAAAGATTCACTATTATCTGTGACACTAAACCCCACTGAACAAACCTCATAACCCCAAAGATTCACTGTTATCTGTGAGACACTAACCCCCACTGATTGAACCTCATAATCCCAGAGATTCACTATTATCTGTGAAACCCTAAACCTCACTGATCGAAGCTCATAATCCAAAGATTCACTAATATCTGTGACACTAAACCCCACTGATCAAGCCTCATAACCCCAAAGATTCACTAATATCTGTGAGATCCTAAACCCCACTGATCGAACCTCATAATCCAAAGATTCACTATTATCTGTTAGACCCTAAACCCCACTGATCAAACCTCATAATCCGAAGATCCACTATTATCTGTGAGACACGAAACACCACTGATTGAACCTCATAATCCAAAGATTCACTATTATCTGTGAGGCCCTAACCCCACTGATTGAACCTCATAATCCAAAGATTCACTATTATCTGTGAGACCAAAAAACCAACTGATAGAACCTCATAATCCCAAAGAATCAGTATTATCGGAGAGATCCTAACCCCAACTGATCGAGCTTCATAATCCCAAAGATTCATTAAAATCTGTGAGATCCTAATCCCCACCGATCGAACCTCATAATCCCAAAGATTCACTATTATCTGTGAGGCCCTATAACCCACTGATCGAACCTCATAATTCCAAAGATTCACTATTATCTGTGAGACCCTAAATCCCATTGATCGAACCTCATAATCCCAAGGATTCACTATTATCTGTGAGACCCTAACCCCTACTGATTGAACCTCATAATCCCAAGGATTCACTATTATCTGTGAGACCCTAAACCCCACTGATCGAACCTCATAATTCCAAAGAATCACTATTATCTGTGAGACTCTAACCCCATCTGATTGAACCTCATAATCCCAGAGATTCACTATTTTCTGTGAGATCCTAACCCCAACTGATCGAACCTCATAATCCCAAGGATTCACTATTATCTGTGAGGCCCTATAACCCACTGATCGAACCTCATAATTCCAAAGAATCACTATTATCTGTGAGACCCTAAGCACCACTGATCGAACCTCATAATCCAAAGATTCACTATTATCTGTGAGACCCTAAGCACCACTGATCGAACCTCATAATCCAAAGATTCACTATAATCTGTGAGACCATAAACCCAACTGATAGAACATCATAATCTCAAAGAATCAGTATTATCAGTGAGATCCTAACCCCAATCATCGAGCTTCATAATCCCAAAGATTCATTAAAATCTGTGAGATCCTAATCCCCACTGATCGAACCTCATAATCCCAAGGATTCACTATTATCTGTGAGACCCTAACCCCCACTGACTGAACCTCATAATCCCAAAGATTTACTATTATCTGTGAGATGCTAACCCCAACTGATCGAACCTCATAATCCCAAAGATTCACTATTATCTGTGAGGCCCTATAACCCACTGATCGAACCTCATAATTCCAAAGAATCACTATTATCTGTGAGACCCTAAACACCACTGATCAAACCTCATAATCCAAAGATTCACTATTATCTGTGAGGCCCTATAACCCACTGATCGAACCTCATAATTCCAAAGAATCACTATTATCTGTGAGACCCTAAACACCACTGATCAAACCTCATAATCCAAAGATTCACTATTATCTGTGAGACCCTAAATCCCACTGATCAAACCTCATAATCCGAAGATCCACTATTATCTGTGAGACACGAAACACCACTGATTGAACCTCATAATCCAAAGATTCACAATTATCTGTGAGACCCTAACCCCACTGATTGAACCTCATAATCCAAAGATTCACTATTATCTGTGAGACCAAAAAACCAACCGATAGAACCTCATAATCCCAAAGAATCAGTATTATCGGTGAGATCCTAACCCCAACTGATCGAGCTTCATAATCCCAAAGATTCATTAAAATCTGTGAGATCCTAATCCCCACCGATCGAACCTCATAATCCCAAAGATTCACTATTATCTGTGAGGCCCTATAACCCACTGATCGAACCTCATAATTCCAAAGATTCACTATTATCTGTGAGACCCTAAATCCCATTGATCGAACCTCATAATCCCAAGGATTCACTATTATCTGTGAGACCCTAACCCCTACTGAATGAACCTCATAATCCCAGAGATTCACTATTAACTTTGAGACCCTAAACCCCACTGATCGAAACTCATAATCCCAGAGATTCACTATTATCTGTGAGACCATAAACCCCACTGATCGAACCCCATAATCGCAAGGATTCACTATTATCTGTGAGACCCTAAACCCCATCTGATTGAACCTCATAATCCCAGAGATTCACTATTTTCTGTGAGATCCTAACCCCAACTGATCGAACCTCATAATCCCAAGGATTCACCATTATCTCTGAGGCCCTATAACCCACTGATCGAACCTCATAATCCCAAAGATTCACTATTATCTGTGAGGCCCTATAACCCACTGATCGAACCTCATAATTCCAAAGATTCACTATTATCTGTGAGACCCTAAATCCCATTGATCGAACCTCATAATCCCAAGGATTCACTATTATCTGTGAGACCCTAACCCCTACTGAATGAACCTCATAATCCCAGAGATTCACTACTAACTTTGAGACCCTAAACCCCACTGATCGAAACTCATAATCCCAGAGATTCACTATTATCTGTGAGACCTTAAACCCCACTGATCGAACCCCATAATCGCAAGGATTCACTATTATCTGTGAGACCCTAAACCCCATCTGATTGAACCTCATAATCCCAGAGATTCACTATTTTCTGTGAGATCCTAACCCCAACTGATCGAACCTCATAATCCCAAGGATTCACTATTATCTGTGAGGCCCTATAACCCACTGATCGAACCTCATAATTCCAAAGAATCACTATTATCTGTGAGACCCTAAGCACCACTGATCGAACCTCATAATCCAAAGATTCACTATTATCTGTGAGACCCTAAGCACCACTGATCGAACCTCATAATCCAAAGATTCACTATAATCTGTGAGACCATAAACCCAACTGATAGAACATCATAATCTCAAAGAATCAGTATTATCAGTGAGATCCTAACCCCAATCATCGAGCTTCATAATCCCAAAGATTCATTAAAATCTGTGAGATCCTAATCCCCACTGATCGAACCTCATAATCCCAAGGATTCACTATTATCTGTGAGACCCTAACCCCCACTGACTGAACCTCATAATCCCAAAGATTTACTATTATCTGTGAGATGCTAACCCCAACTGATCGAACCTCATAATCCCAAAGATTCACTATTATCTGTGAGGCCCTATAACCCACTGATCGAACCTCATAATTCCAAAGAATCACTATTATCTGTGAGACCCTAAACACCACTGATCAAACCTCATAATCCAAAGATTCACTATTATCTGTGAGACCCTAAATCCCACTGATCGAACCTCATAATCCCAAGGATTCACTTTTATCTGTGAGACCCTAACCCCCACTGATTGAACCTCATAATCCCAGAGATTCACTATTAACTTTGAGACCCTAAACCCCACTGATCGAAACTCATAATCCCAGAGATTCACTATTATCTGTGAGACCTTAAACCCCACTGATCAAACCTCATAATCCCAAGGATTCACTATTATCTGTGAGACCCTAAACCCCACTGATCGAACCTCATAATTCCAAAGAATCACTATTATCTGTGAGTCCCTAAACCCCACTGATCAAACCTCATAATCCCAAAGTATCACTATTATCAGTGAGACCATAAACCCAACTGATAGAACCTCATAATCCCAAAGAATCAGTATTATCGGTGAGATCCTAACCCCAATCATCAAGCTTCATAATCCCAAAGATTCATTAAAATCTGTGAGATCCTAATACCCACTGATCGAACCTCATAATCCCAAGTATTCACTATTATCTGTGAGACCCTAACCCCCACTGACTGAACCTCATAATCCCAGAGATTCACTATTAACTTTGAGACCCTAAACTCCACTGATCGAAACTCATAATCCAAAGATTCACTATTATCTGTGAGACCCTAAGCACCACTGATCGAACCTCATAATCCAAAGATTCACTATAATCTGAGACCATAAACCCAACTGATAGAACCTCATAATCCCAAAGAATCAGTATTATCGGTGAGATCCTAACCCCAATCATAGAGCTTCATAATCCCAAAGATTCATTAAAATCTGTGAGATCCTAATCCCCACTGATCGAACCTCATAATCCCAAGTATTCACTATTATCTGTGAGACCCTAACCCCCACTGACTGAACCTCATAATCCCAGAGATTCACTATTAACTTTGAGACCCTAAACCCCACTGATCGAAACTCATAATCCCAGAGATTCACTATTATCTGTGAGACCTTAAACCCCACTGATCGAACCTCATAATCCCAAGGATTCACTATTATCTGTGAGACCCTAAACCCCACTGATCGAACCTCATAATTCCAAAGAATCACTATTATCTGTGAGTCGCTAAACCCCACTGATCAAACCTCATAATCCCAAAGTATCACTATTATCAGTGAGACTCTAACCCCATCTGATTGAACCTCATAATCCCAGAGATTCACTATTATCTGTGAGACCCCAAACCTCCCTGATCGAACCTCATAATCCAAAGATTCACTATTATCTGTGACACTAAACCCCACTGATCATACCTCATAACCCCAAAGATTCACTAATATCTGTGAGATCCTAAACCCTACTGATCAAACCTCATAATCCAAAGATTCACTATTATCTGTGACACTAAACCCCACTGAACAAACCTCATAACCCCAAAGATTCACTGTTATCTGTGAGACACTAACCCCCACTGATTGAACCTCATAATCCCAGAGATTCACTATTATCTGTGAAACCCTAAACCTCACTGATCGAAGCTCATAATCCAAAGATTCACTAATATCTGTGACACTAAACCCCACTGATCAAGCCTCATAACCCCAAAGATTCACTAATATCTGTGAGATCCTAAACCCCACTGATCGAACCTCATAATCCAAAGATTCACTATTATCTGTTAGACCCTAAACCCCACTGATCAAACCTCATAATCCGAAGATCCACTATTATCTGTGAGACACGAAACACCACTGATTGAACCTCATAATCCAAAGATTCACTATTATCTGTGAGGCCCTAACCCCACTGATTGAACCTCATAATCCAAAGATTCACTATTATCTGTGAGACCAAAAAACCAACTGATAGAACCTCATAATCCCAAAGAATCAGTATTATCGGTGAGATCCTAACCCCAACTGATCGAGCTTCATAATCCCAAAGATTCATTAAAATCTGTGAGATCCTAATCCCCACCGATCGAACCTCATAATCCCAAAGATTCACTATTATCTGTGAGGCCCTATAACCCACTGATCGAACCTCATAATTCCAAAGATTCACTATTATCTGTGAGACCCTAAATCCCATTGATCGAACCTCATAATCCCAAGGATTCACTATTATCTGTGAGAACCTAACCCCTACTGATTGAACCTCATAATCCCAGAGATTCACTATTAACTTTGAGACCCTAAACCCCACTGATCGAAACTCATAATCCCAGAGATTCACTATTATCTGTGAGAACTTAAACCCCACTGATCGAACCCCATAATCCCAAGGATTCACTATTATCTGTGAGACCCTAAACCCCACTGATCGAACCTCATAATTGCAAAGAATCACTATTATCTGTGAGACTCTAACCCCATTTGATTGAACCTCATAATCCCAGAGATTCACTATTTTCTGTGAGATCCTAACCCCAACTGATCGAACCTCATAATCCCAAGGATTCACTATTATCTGTGAGGCCCTATAACCCACTGATCGAACCTCATAATTCCAAAGAATCACTATTATCTGTGAGACCCTAAGCACCACTGATCGAACCTCATAATCCAAAGATTCACTATTATCTGTGAGACCCTAAGCACCACTGATCGAACCTCATAATCCAAAGATTCACTATAATCTGTGAGACCATAAACCCAACTGATAGAACATCATAATCTCAAAGAATCAGTATTATCAGTGAGATCCTAACCCCAATCATCGAGCTTCATAATCCCAAAGATTCATTAAAATCTGTGAGATCCTAATCCCCACTGATCGAACCTCATAATCCCAAGGATTCACTATTATCTGTGAGACCCTAACCCCCACTGACTGAACCTCATAATCCCAAAGATTTACTATTATCTGTGAGATGCTAACCCCAACTGATCGAACCTCATAATCCCAAAGATTCACTATTATCTGTGAGGCCCTATAACCCACTGATCGAACCTCATAATTCCAAAGAATCACTATTATCTGTGAGACCCTAAACACCACTGATCAAACCTCATAATCCAAAGATTCACTATTATCTGTGAGGCCCTATAACCCACTGATCGAACCACATAATTCCAAAGAATCACTATTATCTGTGAGACCCTAAACACCACTGATCAAACCTCATAATCCAAAGATTCACTATTATCTGTGAGACCCTAAATCCCACTGATCAAACCTCATAATCCGAAGATCCACTATTATCTGTGAGACACGAAACACCACTGATTGAACCTCATAATCCAAAGATTCACTATTATCTGTGAGACCCTAACCCCACTGATTGAACCTCATAATCCAAAGATTCACTATTATCTGTGAGACCAAAAAACCAACTGATAGAACCTCATAATCCCAAAGAATCAGTATTATCGGTGAGATCCTAACCCCAACTGATCGAGCTTCATAATCCCAAAGATTCATTAAAATCTGTGAGATCCTAATCCCCACCGATCGAACCTCATAATCCCAAAGATTCACTATTATCTGTGAGGCCCTATAACCCACTGATCGAACCTCATAATTCCAAAGATTCACTATTATCTGTGAGACCCTAAATCCCATTGATCGAACCTCATAATCCCAAGGATTCACTATTATCTGTGAGACCCTAACCCCTACTGATTGAACCTCATAATCCCAGAGATTCACTATTAACTTTGAGACCCTAAACCCCACTGATCGAAACTCATAATCCCAGAGATTCACTATTATCTGTGAGAACTTAAACCCCACTGATCGAACCCCATAATCCCAAGGATTCACTATTATCTGTGAGACCCTAAACCCCACTGATCGAACCTCATAATTCCAAAGAATCACTAATATCTGTGAGACTCTAACCCCATCTGATTGAACCTCATAATCCCAGAGATTCACTATTTTCTGTGAGATCCTAACCCCAACTGATCGAACCTCATAATCCCAAGGATTCACTATTATCTGTGAGGCCCTATAACCCACTGATCGAACCTCATAATTCCAAAGAATCACTATTATCTGTGAGACCCTAAGCACCACTGATCGAACCTCATAATCCAAAGATTCACTATTATCTGTGAGACCCTAAGCACCACTGATCGAACCTCATAATCCAAAGATTCACTATAATCTGTGAGACCATAAACCCAACTGATAGAACATCATAATCTCAAAGAATCAGTATTATCAGTGAGATCCTAACCCCAATCATCGAGCTTCATAATCCCAAAGATTCATTAAAATCTGTGAGATCCTAATCCCCACTGATCGAACCTCATAATCCCAAGGATTCACTATTATCTGTGAGACCCTAACCCCCACTGACTGAACCTCATAATCCCAAAGATTTACTATTATCTGTGAGATGCTAACCCCAACTGATCGAACCTCATAATCCCAAAGATTCACTATTATCTGTGAGGCCCTATAACCCACTGATCGAACCTCATAATTCCAAAGAATCACTATTATCTGTGAGACCCTAAACACCACTGATCAAACCTCATAATCCAAAGATTCACTATTATCTGTGAGGCCCTATAACCCACTGATCGAACCACATAATTCCAAAGAATCACTATTATCTGTGAGACCCTAAACACCACTGATCAAACCTCATAATCCAAAGATTCACTATTATCTGTGAGACCCTAAATCCCACTGATCAAACCTCATAATCCGAAGATCCACTATTATCTGTGAGACACGAAACACCACTGATTGAACCTCATAATCCAAAGATTCACTATTATCTGTGAGACCCTAACCCCACTGATTGAACCTCATAATCCAAAGATTCACTATTATCTGTGAGACCAAAAAACCAACTGATAGAACCTCATAATCCCAAAGAATCAGTATTATCGGTGAGATCCTAACCCCAACTGATCGAGCTTCATAATCCCAAAGATTCATTAAAATCTGTGAGATCCTAATCCCCACCGATCGAACCTCATAATCCCAAAGATTCACTATTATCTGTGAGGCCCTATAACCCACTGATCGAACCTCATAATTCCAAAGATTCACTATTATATGTGAGACCCTAAATCCCATTGATCGAACCACATAATCCCAAGGATTCACTATTATCTGTGAGACCCTAACCCCTACTGATTGAACCTCATAATCCCAGAGATTCACTATTAACTTTGAGACCCTAAACCCCACTGATCGAAACTCATAGTCCCAGAGATTCACTATTATCTGTGAGACCTTAAACCCGACTGATCGAACCCCATAATCGCAAGGATTCACTATTATCTGTGAGACCCTAAACCCCATCTGATTGAACCTCATGATCCCAGAGATTCACTATTTTCTGTGAGATCCTAACCCCAACTGATCGAACCTCATAATCCCAAGGATTCACTATTATCTGTGAGGCCCTATAACCCACTGATCGAACCTCATAATTCCAAAGAATCACTATTATCTGTGAGACCCTAAGCACCACTGATCGAACCTCATAATCCAAAGATTCACTATTATCTGTGAGACCCTAAGCACCACTGATCGAACCTCATAATCCAAAGATTCACTATAATCTGTGAGACCATAAACCCAACTGATAGAACATCATAATCTCAAAGAATCAGTATTATCAGTGAGATCCTAACCCCAATCATCGAGCTTCATAATCCCAAAGATTCATTAAAATCTGTGAGATCCTAATCCCCACTGATCGAACCTCATAATCCCAAGGATTCACTATTATCTGTGAGACCCTAACCCCCACTGACTGAACCTCATAATCCCAAAGATTTACTATTATCTGTGAGATGCTAACCCCAACTGATCGAACCTCATAATCCCAAAGATTCACTATTATCTGTGAGGCCCTATAACCCACTGATCGAACCTCATAATTCCAAAGAATCACTATTATCTGTGAGACCCTAAACACCACTGATCAAACCTCATAATCCAAAGATTCACTATTATCTGTGAGACCCTAAATCCCACTGATCGAACCTCATAATCCCAAGGATTCACTTTTATCTGTGAGACCCTAACCCCCACTGACTGAACCTCATAATCCCAAAGATTTACTATTATCTGTGAGATGCTAACCCCAACTGATCGAACCTCATAATCCCAAAGATTCACTATTATCTGTGAGGCCCTATAACCCACTGATCGAACCTCATAATTCCAAAGAATCACTATTATCTGTGAGACCCTAAACACCACTGATCAAACCTCATAATCCAAAGATTCACTATTATCTGTGAGGCCCTATAACCCACTGATCGAACCTCATAATTCCAAAGAATCACTATTATCTGTGAGACCCTAAACACCACTGATCAAACCTCATAATCCAAAGATTCACTATTATCTGTGAGACCCTAAATCCCACTGATCAAACCTCATAATCCGAAGATCCACTATTATCTGTGAGACACGAAACACCACTGATTGAACCTCATAATCCAAAGATTCACTATTATCTGTGAGACCCTAACCCCACTGATTGAACCTCATAATCCAAAGATTCACTATTATCTGTGAGACCAAAAAACCAACTGATAGAACCTCATAATCCCAAAGAATCAGTATTATCGGTGAGATCCTAACCACAACTGATCGAGCTTCATAATCCCAAAGATTCATTAAAATCTGTGAGATCCTAATCCCCACCGATCGAACCTCATAATCCCAAAGATTCACTATTATCTGTGAGGCCCTATAACCCACTGATCGAACCTCATAATTCCAAAGATTCACTATTATCTGTGAGACCCTAAATCCCATTGATCGAACCTCATAATCCCAAGGATTCACTATTATCTGTGAGACCCTAACCCCTACTGATTGAACCTCATAATCCCAGAGATTCAATATTAACTTTGAGACCCTAAACCCCACTGATCGAAACTCATAATCCCAGAGATTCACTATTATCTGTGAGACCTTAAACCCCACTGATCGAACCCCATAATCCCAAGGATTCACTATTATCTGTGAGACCCTAAACCCCATCTGATTGAACCTCATAATCCCAGAGATTCACTATTTTCTGTGAGATCCTAACCCCAACTGATCGAACCTCATAATCCCAAGGATTCACTATTATCTGTGAGGCCCTATAACCCACTGATCGAACCTCATAATTCCAAAGAATCACTATTATCTGTGAGACCCTAAGCACCACTGATCGAACCTCATAATCCAAAGATTCACTATTATCTGTGAGACCCTAAGCACCACTGATCGAACCTCATAATCCAAAGATTCACTATAATCTGTGAGACCATAAACCCAACTGATAGAACATCATAATCTCAAAGAATCAGTATTATCAGTGAGATCCTAACCCCAATCATCGAGCTTCATAATCCCAAAGATTCATTAAAATCTGTGAGATCCTAATCCCCACTGATCGAACCTCATAATCCCAAGGATTCACTATTATCTGTGAGACCCTAACCCCCACTGACTGAACCTCATAATCCCAAAGATTTACTATTATCTGTGAGATGCTAACCCCAACTGATCGAACCTCATAATCCCAAAGATTCACTATTATCTGTGAGGCCCTATAACCCACTGATCGAACCTCATAATTCCAAAGAATCACTATTATCTGTGAGACACTAAACACCACTGATCAAACCTCATAATCCAAAGATTCACTATTATCTGTGAGACCCTAAATCCCACTGATCGAACCTCATAATCCCAAGGATTCACTTTTATCTGTGAGACCCTAACCCCCACTGATTGAACCTCATAATCCCAGAGATTCACTATTAACTTTGAGACCCTAAACCCCACTGATCGAAACTCATATTCCCAGAGATTCACTATTATCTGTGAGACCTTAAACCCCACTGATCGAACCTCATAATCCCAAGGATTCACTATTATCTGTGAGACCCTAAACCCCACTGATCGAACCTCATAATTCCAAAGAATCACTATTATCTGTGAGTCCCTAAACCCCACTGATCAAACCTCATAATCCCAAAGTATCACTATTATCAGTGAGACCATAAACCCAACTGATAGAACCTCATAATCCCAAAGAATCAGTATTATCGGTGAGATCCTAACCCCAATCATCGAGCTTCATAATCCCAAAGATTCATTAAAATCTGTGAGATCCTAATACCCACTGATCGAACCTCATAATCCCAAGTATTCACTATTATCTGTGAGACCCTAACCCCCACTGACTGAACCTCATAATCCCAGAGATTCACTATTAACTTTGAGACCCTAAACTCCACTGATCGAAACTCATAATCCCAGAGATTCACTATTATCTGTGAGACCTTAAACCCCACTGATCGAACCTCATAATCCCAAGGATTCACTATTATCTGTGAGACCCTAAACCCCACTGATCGAGCCTCATAATTCCAAAGAATCACTATTATCTGTGAGTCGCTAAACCCCACTGATCAAACCTCATAATCCCAAAGTATCACTATTATCAGTGAGACTCTAACCCCATCTGATTGAACCTCATAATCCCAGAGATTCACTATTATCTGTGAGACCCCAAACCTCCCTGATCGAACCTCATAATCCAAAGATTCACTATTATCTGTGACACTAAACCCCACTGATCATACCTCATAACCCCAAAGATTCACTAATATCTGTGAGATCCTAAACCCTACTGATCAAACCTCATAATCCAAAGATTCACTATTATCTGTGACACTAAACCCCACTGAACAAACCTCATAACCCCAAAGATTCACTGTTATCTGTGAGACCCTAACCCCCACTGATTGAACCTCATAATCCCAGAGATTCACTATTATCTGTGAAACCCTAAACCTCACTGATCGAAGCTCATAATCCAAAGATTCACTAATATCTGTGACACTAAACCCCACTGATCAAGCCTCATAACCACAAAGATTCACTAATATCTGTGAGATCCTAAACCCCACTGATCGAACCTCATAATCCAAAGATTCACTATTATCTGTTAGACCCTAAACCCCACCGATCAAACCTCATAATCCGAAGATCCACTATTATCTGTGAGACACGAAACACCACTGATTGAACCTCATAATCCAAAGATACACTATTATCTGTGAGACCCTAACCCCACTGATTGAACCTCATAATCCAAAGATTCACTATTATCTGTGAGACCAAAAAACCAACTGATAGAACTTCATAATCCCAAAGAATCAGTATTATCGGTGAGATCCTAACCCCAATGATCGAGCTTCATAATCCCAAAGATTCACTATTATCTGTGAGACCTTAAACCCCACCGATCAAACCTCATAACCCCAAAGATTCACTATTATCTGTGAGACCCTAACGCCACTGATTGAACCTCATAATCCCAGAGATTCACTATTATCTGTTAGACCCTAAACCCCACCGATCAAACCTCATAATCCGAAGATCCACTATTATCTGTGAGACACGAAACACCACTGATTGAACCTCATAATCCAAAGATTCACTATTATCTGTGAGACCCTAACGCCACTGATTGAACCTCATAATCCCAGAGATTCACTATTATCTGTGAGATCCTAATCCCCACTGATCGAACCTCATAATTTCAAAGAATCACTATTATATGTGAGACCCTGAACCCCACTGATTGAACCTCATAATCCCAAAGAATCACTATTATCTGTGAGACCCTAACCACCACTGATCGAACCTCATAATCCCAAAGATTCACTGTTAACTGTGAGACCCTATCCCCCACTGATTGAACCTCATAATCCAAAGATTCACTATTATCTGTGACACTAAACCCCACTGATCAAACCTCATAACCCCAAAGATTCACTATTATCTGTGAGACCTTAAACCCCACTGATCAAACCTCATAACCCCAAAGATTCACTATTATCTGTGAGACCCTAACGCCACTGATTGAACCTCATAATCCCAGAGATTCACTATTATCTGTGAGACCCTAAACCTCACTGATCGAAGCTCATAATCCAAAGATTCACTAATATCTGTGACA
This sequence comes from Hemitrygon akajei, assembly GCF_048418815.1. Lineage (NCBI taxonomy): Eukaryota > Metazoa > Chordata > Chondrichthyes > Myliobatiformes > Dasyatidae > Hemitrygon > Hemitrygon akajei. The sequence goes on from NC_133126.1 coordinate 106,476,622, forward strand.
CTAAACCCCACTGATCAAGCCTCAGAACCACAAAGATTCACTAATATCTGTGAGATCCTAAACCCCACTGATCGAACCTCATAATCCAAAGATTCACTATTATCTGTTAGACCCTAAACCCCACTGATCAAACCTCATAATCCGAAGATCCACTATTATCTGTGAGACACGAAACACCACTGATTGAACCTCATAATCCAAAGATTCTACTATTATCTGTGAGACCCTAACCCCACTGATTGAACCTCATAATCCAAAGATTCACTATTATCTGTGAGACCAAAAAACCAACTGATAGAACCTCATAATCCCAAAGAATCAGTATTATCGGTGAGATCCTAACCCCGATGATCGAGCTTCATAATCCCAAAGATTCATTAAAATCTGTGAGATCCTAATCCCCACTGATCGTACCTCATAATTCCAAAGAATCACTATTATATGTGAGACCCTAAACCCCACTGATTGAACCTCATAATCCCAAAGAATCACTATTATCTGTGAGACCCTAAGCACCACTGATCGAACCTCATAATCCCAAAGATTCACTGTTAACTGTGAGACCCTATCCCCCACTGATTGAACCTCATAATCCAAAGATTCACTATTATCTGTGACACTAAACCCCACTGATCAAACCTCATAACCCCAAAGATTCACTATTATCTGTGAGACCTTAAACCCCACTGATCAAACCTCATAACCCCAAAGATTCACTATTATCTGTGAGACCCTAACGCCACTGATTGAACCTCATAATCCCAGAGATTCACTATTATCTGTGAGACCCTAAACCTCACTGATCGAACCTCAGAATCCAAAGATTCACTATTATCTGTGAGACCCTAAACCCCACTGATCGAACCTCATAATCCAAAGATTCACTATTATCTGTGACACTAAACCCCACTGATCAAACCTCATAACCCCAAAGATTCACTATCTGTGAGACCTTAAACCCCACTGATCAAACCTCATAACCCCAAAGATTCACTATTATCTGTGAGACCCTAACGCCACTGATTGAACCTCATAATCCCAGAGATTCACTATTATCTGTGAGACCCTAAACCTCACTGATCGAACTTCAGAATCCAAAGATTCACTATTATCTGTGAGACCCTAAACCCCACTGATCGAACCTCATAATCCAAAGATTCACTATTATCTGTGAGACCCTAAACCCCACTGATCGAACCTCATAATCCCAAAGATTCACTATTATCTGTGAGGCCCTAATCCCCACTGATCGAACCTCATAAATCCAAAGATTCACTGTTATCTGCGAGGCCCTAACCCCACTGATTGAACCTCATAATCCAAAGATTCACTATTATCTGTGAGACCATAAACCTAACTGATAGAACCTCACAATCCCAAAGAAACAGTATTATCGGTGAGATCCTAACCCCAATGATCGAGCCTCATAATCCCAAAGATTCATTAATATCTGTGAGACCCTAACCCCCACTGACTGAACCTCATAATCCCAGAGATTCACTATTAACTTTGAGACCCTAAACTCCACTGATCGAAACTCATAATCCCAGAGATTCACTATTATCTGTGAGACCTTAAACCCCACTGATCGAACCTCATAATCCCAAGGATTCACTATTATCTGTGAGACCCTAAACCCCACTGATCGAACCTCATAATTCCAAAGAATCACTATTATCTGTGAGTCGCTAAACCCCACTGATCAAACCTCATAATCCCAAAGTATCACTATTATCAGTGAGACTCTAACCCCATCTGATTGAACCTCATAATCCCAGAGATTCACTATTATCTGTGAGACCCCAAACCTCCCTGATCGAACCTCATAATCCAAAGATTCACTATTATCTGTGACACTAAACCCCACTGATCATACCTCATAACCCCAAAGATTCACTAATATCTGTGAGATCCTAAACCCTACTGATCAAACCTCATAATCCAAAGATTCACTATTATCTGTGACACTAAACCCCACTGAACAAACCTCATAACCCCAAAGATTCACTGTTATCTGTGAGACCCTAACCCCCACTGATTGAACCTCATAATCCCAGAGATTCACTATTATCTGTGAAACCCTAAACCTCACTGATCGAAGCTCATAATCCAAAGATTCACTAATATCTGTGACACTAAACCCCACTGATCAAGCCTCATAACCACAAAGATTCACTAATATCTGTGAGATCCTAAACCCCACTGATCGAACCTCATAATCCAAAGATTCACTATTATCTGTTAGACCCTAAACCCCACCGATCAAACCTCATAATCCGAAGATCCACTATTATCTGTGAGACACGAAACACCACTGATTGAACCTCATAATCCAAAGATTCACTATTATCTGTGAGACCCTAACCCCACTGATTGAACCTCATAATCCAAAGATTCACTATTATCTGTGAGACCAAAAACCAACTGATAGAACTTCATAATCCCAAAGAATCAGTATTATCGGTGAGATCCTAACCCCAATGATCGAGCTTCATAATCCCAAAGATTCATTAAAATCTGTGAGATCCTAATCCCCACTGATCGAACCTCATAATTTCAAAGAATCACTATTATATGTGTGACCCTGAACCCCACTGATTGAACCTCATAATCCCAAAGAATCACTATTATCTGTGAGACCCTAACCACCACTGATCGAACCTCATAATCCCAAAGATTCACTGTTAACTGTGAGACCCTATCCCCCACTGATTGAACCTCATAATCCAAAGATTCACTATTATCTGTGACACTAAACCCCACTGATCAAACCTCATAACCCCAAAGATTCACTATTATCTGTGAGACCTTAAACCCCACTGATCAAACCTCATAACCCCAAAGATTCACTATTATCTGTGAGACCCTAACGCCACTGATTGAACCTCATAATCCCAGAGATTCACTATTATCTGTGAGACCCTAAACCTCACTGATCGAAGCTCATAATCCAAAGATTCACTAATATCTGTGACACTAAACCCCACTGATCAAGCCTCATAACCACAAAGATTCACTAATATCTGTGAGATCCTAAACCCCACTTATCGAACCTCATAATCCAAAGATTCACTATTATCTGTTAGACCCTAAACCCCACTGATCAAACCTCATAATCCGAAGATCCACTATTATCTGTGAGACACGAAACACCACTGATTGAACCTCATAATCCAAAGATTCTACTATTATCTGTGAGACCCTAACCCCACTGATTGAACCTCATAATCCAAAGATTCACTATTATCTGTGAGACCAAAAAACCAACTGATAGAACCTCATAATCCCAAAGAATCAGTATTATCGGTGAGATCCTAACCCCAATGATCGAGCTTCATAATCCCAAAGATTCATTAAAATCTGTGAGATCCTAATCCCCACTGATCGAACCTCATAATTTCAAAGAATCACTATTATATGTGAGACCCTGAACCCCACTGATTGAACCTCATAATCCCAAAGAATCACTATTATCTGTGAGACCCTAACCACCACTGATCGAACCTCATAATCCCAAAGATTCACTGTTAACTGTGAGACCCTATCCCCCACTGATTGAACCTCATAATCCAAAGATTCACTATTATCTGTGACACTAAACCCCACTGATCAAACCTCATAACCCCAAAGATTCACTATTATCTGTGAGACCTTAAACCCCACTGATCAACCCTCATAACCCCAAAGATTCACTATTATCTGTGAGACCCTAACGCCACTGATTGAACCTCATAATCCCAGAGATTCACTATTATCTGTGAGACCCTAAACCTCACTGATCGAACCTCAGAATCCAAAGATTCACTATTATCTGTGAGACCCTAAACCCCACTGATCGAACCTCATAATCCAAAGATTCACTATTATCTGTGACACTAAACCCCACTGATCAAACCTCATAACCCCAAAGATTCACTATCTGTGAGACCTTAAACCCCACTGATCAAACCTCATAACCCCATAGATTCACTATTATCTGTGAGACCCTAACGCCACTGATTGAACCTCATAATCCCAGAGATTCACTATTATCTGTGAGACCCTAAACCTCACTGATCGAACCTCAGAATCCAAAGATTCACTATTATCTGTGAGACCCTAAACCCCACTGATCGAACCTCATAATCCAAAGATTCACTATTATCTGTGAGACCCTAAACCCCACTGATCGAACCTCATAATCCCAAAGATTCACTATTATCTGTGAGGCCCTAATCCCCACTGATCGAAGCTCATAAATCCAAAGATTCACTGTTATCTGCGAGACCCTAACCCCACTGATTGAACCTCATAATCCAAAGATTCACTATTATCTGTGAGACCATAAACCCAACTGATAGAACCTCACAATCCCAAAGAAACAGTATTATCGGTGAGATCCTAACCCCAATGATCGAGCCTCATAATCCCAAAGATTCATTAATATCTGTGAGACCCTAAACCCCACTGATCGAACCTCATAATCCAAAGATTCACTATTATCTGTGAGACCCTAAACCCCACTGATCGAACCTCATAATCCCAAGGATTCACTATTATCTGTGAGGCCCTAAACCCCACTGATCGAACCACATAATTCCAAAGATTCACTGTTATCTGTGAGACCCTAACCCCACTGATTGAACCTCAGTACCAAAGATTCACTATTATCTGTGAGACCATAAACCCAACTGATAGAACCTCATAATCCCAAAGAAACAGTATTATAGTTGAGATCCTAACCCCAATGATCGAGCCTCATAATCCCAAAGATTCATTAATATCTGTGAGATCCTAATCCCCACTGATCGAACCTCATAATCCCAAGGATTCACTATTATCTGTGAAACCCTAAACCTCACTGATCGAAGCTCATAATCCAAAGATTCACTAATATCTGTGACACTAAACCCCACTGATCAAGCCTCATAACCACAAAGATTCACTAATATCTGTGAGATCCTAAACTCCACTGATCGAACCTCATAATCCAAAGATTCACTATTATCTGTTAGACCCTAAACCCCACTGATCGAACCTCATAATCCAAAGATCCACTATTATCTGTGAGACACTAAACCCCACTGATTGAACCTCATAATCCAAAGATTCACTATTATCTGTGAGACCCTAACCCCACTGATTGAACCTCATAATGCAAAGATTCACTATTATCTGTGAGACCAAAAAACCAACTGATATAACCTCATAATCCCAAAGAATCAGTATTATTGGTGAGATCCTAACCCAAATGATCGAGCTTCTTAATCCCAAAGATTCATTAAAATCTGTGAGATCCTAACCCCCACTGACTGAACCTCATAATCCCAAAGATTTACTATTATCTGTGAGATGCTAACCCCAACTGATCGAACCTCATAATCCCAAAGATTCACTATTATCTGTGAGGCCCTATAACCCACTGATCGAACCTCATAATTCCAAAGAATCACTATTATCTGTGAGACCCTAAACACCACTGATCAAACCTCATAATCCAAAGATTCACTATTATCTGTGAGACCCTAAATCCCACTGATCGAACCTCATAATCCCAAGTATTCACTTTTATCTGTGAGACCCTAACCCCCACTGACTGAACCTCATAATCCCAAAGATTTACTATTATCTGTGAGATGCTAACCCCAACTGATCGAACCTCATAATCCCAAAGATTCACTATTATCTGTGAGGCCCTATAACCCACTGATCGAACCTCATAATTCCAAAGAATCACTATTATCTGTGAGACCCTAAACACCACTGATCAAACCTCATAATCCAAAGATTCACTATTTTCTGTGAGGCCCTATAACCCACTGATCGAACCTCATAATTCCAAAGAATCACTATTATCTGTGAGACCCTAAACACCACTGATCAAACCTCATAATCCAAAGATTCACTATTATCTGTGAGACCCTAAATCCCACTGATCAAACCTCATAATCCGAAGATCCACTATTATCTGTGAGACACGAAACACCACTGATTGAACCTCATAATCCAAAGATTCACTATTATCTGTGAGACCCTAACCCCACTGATTGAACCTCATAATCCAAAGATTCACTATTATCTGTGAGACCAAAAAACCAACTGATAGAACCTCATAATCCCAAATAATCAGTATTATCGGTGAGATCCTAACCCCAACTGATCGAGCTTCATAATCCCAAAGATTCATTAAAATCTGTGAGATCCTAATCCCCACCGATCGAACCTCATAATCCCAAAGATTCACTATTATCTGTGAGGCCCTATTACCCACTGATCGAACCTCATAATTCCAAAGATTCACTATTATCTGTGAGACCCTAAATCCCATTGATCGAACCTCATAATCCCAAGGATTCACTATTATCTGTGAGACCCTAACCCCTACTGATTGAACCTCATAATCCCAGAGATTCACTATTAACTTTGAGACCCTAAACCCCACTGATCGAAACTCATAATCCCAGAGATTCACTATTATCTGTGAGACCTTAAACCCCACTGATCGAACCCCATAATCCCAAGGATTCACTATTATCTGTGAGACCCTAAACCCCATCTGATTGAACCTCATAATCCCAGAGATTCACTATTTTCTGTGAGATCCTAACCCCAACTGATCGAACCTCATAATCCCAAGGATTCACTATTATCTGTGAGGCCCTATAACCCACTGATCGAACCTCATAATTCCAAAGAATCACTATTATCTGTGAGACCCTAAGCACCACTGATCGAACCTCATAATCCAAAGATTCACTATTATCTGTGAGACCCTAAGCACCACTGATCGAACCTCATAATCCAAAGATTCACTATAATCTGTGAGACCATAAACCCAACTGATAGAACATCATAATCTCAAAGAATCAGTATTATCAGTGAGATCCTAACCCCAATCATCGAGCTTCATAATCCCAAAGATTCATTAAAATCTGTGAGATCCTAATCCCCACTGATCGAACCTCATAATCCCAAGGATTCACTATTATCTGTGAGACCCTAACCCCCACTGACTGAACCTCATAATCCCAAAGATTTACTATTATCTGTGAGATGCTAACCCCAACTGATCGAACCTCATAATCCCAAAGATTCACTATTATCTGTGAGGCCCTATAACCCACTGATCGAACCTCATAATTCCAAAGAATCACTATTATCTGTGAGACCCTAAACACCACTGATCAAACCTCATAATCCAAAGATTCACTATTATCTGTGAGACCCTAAATCCCACTGATCGAACCTCATAATCCCAAGGATTCACTTTTATCTGTGAGACCCTAACCCCCACTGATTGAACCTCATAATCCCAGAGATTCACTATTAACTTTGAGACCCTAAACCCCACTGATCGAAACTCATAATCCCAGAGATTCACTATTATCTGTGAGACCTTAAACCCCACTGATCGAACCTCATAATCCCAAGGATTCACTATTATCTGTGAGACCCTAAACCCCACTGATCGAACCTCATAATTCCAAAGAATCACTATTATCGGTGAGTCCCTAAACCCCACTGATCAAACCTCATAATCCCAAAGTATCACTATTATCAGTGAGACCATAAACCCAACTGATAGAACCTCATAATCCCAAAGAATCAGTATTATCGGTGAGATCCTAACCCCAATCATCGAGCTTCATAATCCCAAAGATTCATTAAAATCTGTGAGATCCTAATACCCACTGATCGAACCTCATAATCCCAAGTATTCACTATTATCTGTGAGACCCTAACCCCCACTGACTGAACCTCATAATCCCAGAGATTCACTATTAACTTTGAGACCCTAAACTCCACTGATCGAAACTCATAATCCCAGAGATTCACTATTATCTGTGAGACCTTAAACCCCACTGATCGAACCTCATAATCCCAAGGATTCACTATTATCTGTGAGACCCTAAACCCCACTGATCGAGCCTCATAATTCCAAAGAATCACTATTATCTGTGAGTCGCTAAACCCCACTGATCAAACCTCATAATCCCAAAGTATCACTATTATCAGTGAGACTCTAACCCCATCTGATTGAACCTCATAATCCCAGAGATTCACTATTATCTGTGACACTAAACCCCACTGATCATACCTCATAACCCCAAAGATTCACTAATATCTGTGAGATCCTAAACCCTACTGATCAAACCTCATAATCCAAAGATTCACTATTATCTGTGACACTAAACCCCACTGAACAAACCTCATAACCCCAAAGATTCACTGTTATCTGTGAGACCCTAACCCCCACTGATTGAACCTCATAATCCCAGAGATTCACTATTATCTGTGAAACCCTAAACCTCACTGATCGAAGCTCATAATCCAAAGATTCACTAATATCTGTGACACTAAACCCCACTGATCAAGCCTCATAACCACAAAGATTCACTAATATCTGTGAGATCCTAAACCCCACTGATCGAACCTCATAATCCAAAGATTCACTATTATCTGTTAGACCCTAAACCCCACCGATCAAACCTCATAATCCGAAGATCCACTATTATCTGTGAGACCCTAAATCCCATTGATCGAACCTCATAATCCCAAGGATTCACTATTATCTGTGAGACCCTAACCCCTACTGATTGAACCTCATAATCCCAGAGATTCACTATTAACTTTGAGACCCTAAACCCCACTGATCGAAACTCATAATCCCAGAGATTCACTATTATCTGTGAGACCTTAAACCCCACTGATCGAACCCCATAATCCCAAGGATTCACTATTATCTGTGAGACCCTAAACCCCATCTGATTGAACCTCATAATCCCAGAGATTCACTATTTTCTGTGAGATCCTAACCCCAACTGATCGAACCTCATAATCCCAAGGATTCACTATTATCTGTGAGGCCCTATAACCCACTGATCGAACCTCATAATTCCAAAGAATCACTATTATCTGTGAGACCCTAAGCACCACTGATCGAACCTCATAATCCAAAGATTCACTATTATCTGTGAGACCCTAAGCACCACTGATCGAACCTCATAATCCAAAGATTCACTATAATCTGTGAGACCATAAACCCAACTGATAGAACATCATAATCTCAAAGAATCAGTATTATCAGTGAGATCCTAACCCCAATCATCGAGCTTCATAATCCCAAAGATTCATTAAAATCTGTGAGATCCTAATCCCCACTGATCGAACCTCATAATCCCAAGGATTCACTATTATCTGTGAGACCCTAACCCCCACTGACTGAACCTCATAATCCCAAAGATTTACTATTATCTGTGAGATGCTAACCCCAACTGATCGAACCTCATAATCCCAAAGATTCACTATTATCTGTGAGGCCCTATAACCCACTGATCGAACCTCATAATTCCAAAGAATCACTATTATCTGTGAGACCCTAAACACCACTGATCAAACCTCATAATCCAAAGATTCACTATTATCTGTGAGACCCTAAATCCCACTGATCGAACCTCATAATCCCAAGGATTCACTTTTATCTGTGAGACCCTAACCCCCACTGATTGAACCTCATAATCCCAGAGATTCACTATTAACTTTGAGACCCTAAACCCCACTGATCGAAACTCATAATCCCAGAGATTCACTATTATCTGTGAGACCTTAAACCCCACTGATCGAACCTCATAATCCCAAGGATTCACTATTATCTGTGAGACCCTAAACCCCACTGATCGAACCTCATAATTCCAAAGAATCACTATTATCGGTGAGTCCCTAAACCCCACTGATCAAACCTCATAATCCCAAAGTATCACTATTATCAGTGAGACCATAAACCCAACTGATAGAACCTCATAATCCCAAAGAATCAGTATTATCGGTGAGATCCTAACCCCAATCATCGAGCTTCATAATCCCAAAGATTCATTAAAATCTGTGAGATCCTAATACCCACTGATCGAACCTCATAATCCCAAGTATTCACTATTATCTGTGAGACCCTAACCCCCACTGACTGAACCTCATAATCCCAGAGATTCACTATTAACTTTGAGACCCTAAACTCCACTGATCGAAACTCATAATCCCAGAGATTCACTATTATCTGTGAGACCTTAAACCCCACTGATCGAACCTCATAATCCCAAGGATTCACTATTATCTGTGAGACCCTAAACCCCACTGATCGAGCCTCATAATTCCAAAGAATCACTATTATCTGTGAGTCGCTAAACCCCACTGATCAAACCTCATAATCCCAAAGTATCACTATTATCAGTGAGACTCTAACCCCATCTGATTGAACCTCATAATCCCAGAGATTCACTATTATCTGTGAGACCCCAAACCTCCCTGATCGAACCTCATAATCCAAAGATTCACTATTATCTGTGACACTAAACCCCACTGATCATACCTCATAACCCCAAAGATTCACTAATATCTGTGAGATCCTAAACCCTACTGATCAAACCTCATAATCCAAAGATTCACTATTATCTGTGACACTAAACCCCACTGAACAAACCTCATAACCCCAAAGATTCACTGTTATCTGTGAGACCCTAACCCCCACTGATTGAACCTCATAATCCCAGAGATTCACTATTATCTGTGAAACCCTAAACCTCACTGATCGAAGCTCATAATCCAAAGATTCACTAATATCTGTGACACTAAACCCCACTGATCAAGCCTCATAACCACAAAGATTCACTAATATCTGTGAGATCCTAAACCCCACTGATCGAACCTCATAATCCAAAGATTCACTATTATCTGTTAGACCCTAAACCCCACCGATCAAACCTCATAATCCGAAGATCCACTATTATCTGTGAGACACGAAACACCACTGATTGAACCTCATAATCCAAAGATTCACTATTATCTGTGAGACCCTAACCCCACTGATTGAACCTCATAATCCAAAGATTCACTATTATCTGTGAGACCAAAAAACCAACTGATAGAACTTCATAATCCCAAAGAATCAGTATTATCGGTGAGATCCTAACCCCAATGATCGAGCTTCATAATCCCAAAGATTCATTAAAATCTGTGAGATCCTAATCCCCACTGATCGAACCTCATAATTTCAAAGAATCACTATTATATGTGAGACCCTGAACCCCACTGATTGAACCTCATAATCCCAAAGAATCACTATTATCTGTGAGACCCTAACCACCACTGATCGAACCTCATAATCCCAAAGATTCACTGTTAACTGTGAGACCCTATCCCCCACTGATTGAACCTCATAATCCAAAGATTCACTATTATCTGTGACACTAAACCCCACTGATCAAACCTCATAACCCCAAAGATTCACTATTATCTGTGAGACCTTAAACCCCACTGATCAAACCTCATAACCCCAAAGATTCACTATTATCTGTGAGACCCTAACGCCACTGATTGAACCTCATAATCCCAGAGATTCACTATTATCTGTGAGACCCTAAACCTCACTGATCGAAGCTCATAATCCAAAGATTCACTAATATCTGTGACACTAAACCCCACTGATCAAGCCTCAGAACCACAAAGATTCACTAATATCTGTGAGATCCTAAACCCCACTGATCGAACCTCATAATCCAAAGATTCACTATTATCTGTTAGACCCTAAACCCCACTGATCAAACCTCATAATCCGAAGATCCACTATTATCTGTGAGACACGAAACACCACTGATTGAACCTCATAATCCAAAGATTCTACTATTATCTGTGAGACCCTAACCCCACTGATTGAACCTCATAATCCAAAGATTCACTATTATCTGTGAGACCAAAAAACCAACTGATAGAACCTCATAATCCCAAAGAATCAGTATTATCGGTGAGATCCTAACCCCAATGATCGAGCTTCATAATCCCAAAGATTCATTAAAATCTGTGAGATCCTAATCCCCACTGATCGAACCTCATAATTTCAAAGAATCACTATTATATGTGAGACCCTGAACCCCACTGATTGAACCTCATAATCCCAAAGAATCACTATTATCTGTGAGACCCTAACCACCACTGATCGAACCTCATAATCCCAAAGATTCACTGTTAACTGTGAGACCCTATCCCCCACTGATTGAACCTCATAATCCAAAGATTCACTATTATCTGTGACACTAAACCCCACTGATCAAACCTCATAACCCCAAAGATTCACTATTATCTGTGAGACCTTAAACCCCACTGATCAAACCTCATAACCCCAAAGATTCACTATTATCTGTGAGACCCTAACGCCACTGATTGAACCTCATAATCCCAGAGATTCACTATTATCTGTGAGACCCTAAACCTCACTGATCGAACCTCAGAATCCAAAGATTCACTATTATCTGTGAGACCCTAAACCCCACTGATCGAACCTCATAATCCAAAGATTCACTATTATCTGTGACACTAAACCCCACTGATCAAACCTCATAACCCCAAAGATTCACTATCTGTGAGACCTTAAACCCCACTGATCAAACCTCATAACCCCAAAGATTCACTATTATCTGTGAGACCCTAACGCCACTGATTGAACCTCATAATCCCAGAGATTCACTATTATCTGTGAGACCCTAAACCTCACTGATCGAACCTCAGAATCCAAAGATTCACTATTATCTGTGAGACCCTAAACCCCACTGATCGAACCTCATAATCCAAAGATTCACTATTATCTGTGAGACCCTAAACCCCACTGATCGAACCTCATAATCCCAAAGATTCACTATTATCTGTGAGGCCCTAATCCCCACTGATCGAACCTCATAATCCCAAAGATTCATTAATATCTGTGAGACCCTAACCCCCACTGACTGAACCTCATAATCCCAGAGATTCACTATTAACTTTGAGACCCTAAACTCCACTGATCGAAACTCATAATCCCAGAGATTCACTATTATCTGTGAGACCTTAAACCCCACTGATCGAACCTCATAATCCCAAGGATTCACTATTATCTGTGAGACCCTAAACCCCACTGATCGAACCTCATAATTCCAAAGAATCACTATTATCTGTGAGTCGCTAAACCCCACTGATCAAACCTCATAATCCCAAAGTATCACTATTATCAGTGAGACTCTAACCCCATCTGATTGAACCTCATAATCCCAGAGATTCACTATTATCTGTGAGACCCCAAACCTCCCTGATCGAACCTCATAATCCAAAGATTCACTATTATCTGTGACACTAAACCCCACTGATCATACCTCATAACCCCAAAGATTCACTAATATCTGTGAGATCCTAAACCCTACTGATCAAACCTCATAATCCAAAGATTCACTATTATCTGTGACACTAAACCCCACTGAACAAACCTCATAACCCCAAAGATTCACTGTTATCTGTGAGACCCTAACCCCCACTGATTGAACCTCATAATCCCAGAGATTCACTATTATCTGTGAAACCCTAAACCTCACTGATCGAAGCTCATAATCCAAAGATTCACTAATATCTGTGACACTAAACCCCACTGATCAAGCCTCATAACCACAAAGATTCACTAATATCTGTGAGATCCTAAACCCCACTGATCGAACCTCATAATCCAAAGATTCACTATTATCTGTTAGACCCTAAACCCCACCGATCAAACCTCATAATCCGAAGATCCACTATTATCTGTGAGACACGAAACACCACTGATTGAACCTCATAATCCAAAGATTCACTATTATCTGTGAGACCCTAACCCCACTGATTGAACCTCATAATCCAAAGATTCACTATTATCTGTGAGACCAAAAAACCAACTGATAGAACTTCATAATCCCAAAGAATCAGTATTATCGGTGAGATCCTAACCCCAATGATCGAGCTTCATAATCCCAAAGATTCATTAAAATCTGTGAGATCCTAATCCCCACTGATCGAACCTCATAATTTCAAAGAATCACTATTATATGTGTGACCCTGAACCCCACTGATTGAACCTCATAATCCCAAAGAATCACTATTATCTGTGAGACCCTAACCACCACTGATCGAACCTCATAATCCCAAAGATTCACTGTTAACTGTGAGACCCTATCCCCCACTGATTGAACCTCATAATCCAAAGATTCACTATTATCTGTGACACTAAACCCCACTGATCAAACCTCATAACCCCAAAGATTCACTATTATCTGTGAGACCTTAAACCCCACTGATCAAACCTCATAACCCCAAAGATTCACTATTATCTGTGAGACCCTAACGCCACTGATTGAACCTCATAATCCCAGAGATTCACTATTATCTGTGAGACCCTAAACCTCACTGATCGAAGCTCATAATCCAAAGATTCACTAATATCTGTGACACTAAACCCCACTGATCAAGCCTCATAACCACAAAGATTCACTAATATCTGTGAGATCCTAAACCCCACTGATCGAACCTCATAATCCAAAGATTCACTATTATCTGTTAGACCCTAAACCCCACTGATCAAACCTCATAATCCGAAGATCCACTATTATCTGTGAGACACGAAACACCACTGATTGAACCTCATAATCCAAAGATTCTACTATTATCTGTGAGACCCTAACCCCACTGATTGAACCTCATAATCCAAAGATTCACTATTATCTGTGAGACCAAAAAACCAACTGATAGAACCTCATAATCCCAAAGAATCAGTATTATCGGTGAGATCCTAACCCCAATGATCGAGCTTCATAATCCCAAAGATTCATTAAAATCTGTGAGATCCTAATCCCCACTGATCGAACCTCATAATTTCAAAGAATCACTATTATATGTGAGACCCTGAACCCCACTGATCGAACCTCAGAATCCAAAGATTCAATATTATCTGTGAGACCCTAAACCCCACTGATCGAACCTCATAATCCAAAGATTCACTATTATCTGTGAGACCCTAAACCCCACTGATCGAACCTCATAATCCCAAAGATGCACTATTATCTGTGAGGCCCTAATCCCCACTGATCGAACCTCATAATCCCAAAGATTCATTAATATCTGTGAGACCCTAACCCCCACTGACTGAACCTCATAATCCCAGAGATTCACTATTAACTTTGAGACCCTAAACTCCACTGATCGAAACTCATAATCCCAGAGATTCACTATTATCTGTGAGACCTTAAACCCCACTGATCGAACCTCATAATCCCAAGGATTCACTATTATCTGTGAGACCCTAAACCCCACTGATCGAACCTCATAATTCCAAAGAATCACTATTATCTGTGAGTCGCTAAACCCCACTGATCAAACCTCATAATCCCAAAGTATCACTATTATCAGTGAGACTCTAACCCCATCTGATTGAACCTCATAATCCCAGAGATTCACTATTATCTGTGAGACCCCAAACCTCCCTGATCGAACCTCATAATCCAAAGATTCACTATTATCTGTGACACTAAACCCCACTGATCATACCTCATAACCCCAAAGAATCACTAATATCTGTGAGATCCTAAACCCTACTGATCAAACCTCATAATCCAAAGATTCACTATTATCTGTGACACTAAACCCCACTGAACAAACCTCATAACCCCAAAGATTCACTGTTATCTGTGAGACCCTAACCCCCACTGATTGAACCTCATAATCCCAGAGATTCACTATTATCTGTGAAACCCTAAACCTCACTGATCGAAGCTCATAATCCAAAGATTCACTAATATCTGTGACACTAAACCCCACTGATCAAGCCTCATAACCACAAAGATTCACTAATATCTGTGAGATCCTAAACCCCACTGATCGAACCTCATAATCCAAAGATTCACTATTATCTGTTAGACCCTAAACCCCACCGATCAAACCTCATAATCCGAAGATCCACTATTATCTGTGAGACACGAAACACCACTGATTGAACCTCATAATCCAAAGATTCACTATTATCTGTGAGACCCTAACCCCACTGATTGAACCTCATAATCCAAAGATTCACTATTATCTGTGAGACCAAAAAACCAACTGATAGAACTTCATAATCCCAAAGAATCAGTATTATCGGTGAGATCCTAACCCCAATGATCGAGCTTCATAATCCCAAAGATTCATTAAAATCTGTGAGATCCTAATCCCCACTGATCGAACCTCATAATTTCAAAGAATCACTATTATATGTGTGACCCTGAACCCCACTGATTGAACCTCATAATCCAAAGATTCACTATTATCTGTGACACTAAACCCCACTGATCAAACCTCATAACCCCAAAGATTCACTATTATCTGTGAGACCTTAAACCCCACTGATCA
This sequence comes from Hemitrygon akajei, assembly GCF_048418815.1. Lineage (NCBI taxonomy): Eukaryota > Metazoa > Chordata > Chondrichthyes > Myliobatiformes > Dasyatidae > Hemitrygon > Hemitrygon akajei. Next base: position 106,492,804 of record NC_133126.1, read on the forward strand.
AACCTCATAACCCCAAAGATTCACTATTATCTGTGAGACCCTAACGCCACTGATTGAACCTCATAATCCCAGAGATTCACTATTATCTGTGAGACCCTAAACCTCACTGATCGAAGCTCATAATCCAAAGATTCACTAATATCTGTGACACTAAACCCCACTGATCAAGCCTCATAACCACAAAGATTCACTAATATCTGTGAGATCCTAAACCCCACTGATCGAACCTCATAATCCAAAGATTCACTATTATCTGTTAGACCCTAAACCCCACTGATCAAACCTCATAATCCGAAGATCCACTATTATCTGTGAGACACGAAACACCACTGATTGAACCTCATAATCCAAAGATTCTACTATTATCTGTGAGACCCTAACCCCACTGATTGAACCTCATAATCCAAAGATTCACTATTATCTGTGAGACCAAAAAACCAACTGATAGAACCTCATAATCCCAAAGAATCAGTATTATCGGTGAGATCCTAACCCCAATGATCGAGCTTCATAATCCCAAAGATTCATTAAAATCTGTGAGATCCTAATCCCCACTGATCGAACCTCATAATTTCAAAGAATCACTATTATATGTGAGACCCTGAACCCCACTGATTGAACCTCATAATCCCAAAGAATCACTATTATCTGTGAGACCCTAACCACCACTGATCGAACCTCATAATCCCAAAGATTCACTGTTAACTGTGAGACCCTATCCCCCACTGATTGAACCTCATAATCCAAAGATTCACTATTATCTGTGACACTAAACCCCACTGATCAAACCTCATAACCCCAAAGATTCACTATTATCTGTGAGACCTTAAACCCCACTGATCAAACCTCATAACCCCAAAGATTCACTATTATCTGTGAGACCCTAACGCCACTGATTGAACCTCATAATCCCAGAGATTCACTATTATCTGTGAGACCCTAAACCTCACTGATCGAACCTCAGAATCCAAAGATTCACTATTATCTGTGAGACCCTAAACCCCACTGATCGAACCTCATAATCCAAAGATTCACTATTATCTGTGACACTAAACCCCACTGATCAAACCTCATAACCCCAAAGATTCACTATCTGTGAGACCTTAAACCCCACTGATCAAACCTCATAACCCCAAAGATTCACTATTATCTGTGAGACCCTAACGCCACTGATTGAACCTCATAATCCCAGAGATTCACTATTATCTGTGAGACCCTAAACCTCACTGATCGAACCTCAGAATCCAAAGATTCACTATTATCTGTGAGACCCTAAACCCCACTGATCGAACCTCATAATCCAAAGATTCACTATTATCTGTGAGACCCTAAACCCCACTGATCGAACCTCATAATCCCAAAGATTCACTATTATCTGTGAGGCCCTAATCCCCACTGATCGAAGCTCATAAATCCAAAGATTCACTGTTATCTGCGAGACCCTAACCCCACTGATTGAACCTCATAATCCAAAGATTCACTATTATCTGTGAGACCATAAACCCAACTGATAGAACCTCACAATCCCAAAGAAACAGTATTATCGGTGAGATCCTAACCCCAATGATCGAGCCTCATAATCCCAAAGATTCATTAATATCTGTGAGACCCTAAACCCCACTGATCGAACCTCATAATCCAAAGATTCACTATTATCTGTGAGACCCTAAACCCCACTGATCGAACCTCATAATCCCAAGGATTCACTATTATCTGTGAGGCCCTAAACCCCACTGATCGAACCACATAATTCCAAAGATTCACTGTTATCTGTGATACCCTAACCCCACTGATTGAACCTCAGAATCCAAAGATTCACTATTATCTGTGAGACCATAAACCCAACTGATAGAACCTCATAATCCCAAAGAAACAGTATTATAGTTGAGATCCTAACCCCAATGATCGAGCCTCATAATCCCAAAGATTCATTAATATCTGTGAGATCCTAATCCCCACTGATCGAACCTCATAATCCCAAGGATTCACTATTATCTGTGAAACCCTAAACCTCACTGATCGAAGCTCATAATCCAAAGATTCACTAATATCTGTGAGACCCTAAACCCCACTGATCGAACCTCATAATCCAAAGATTCACTATTATCTGTGAGACCCTAAACCCCACTGATCGAACCTCATAATCCCAAAGATTCACTATTATCTGTGAGGCCCTAATCCCCACTGATCGAACCTCATAAATCCAAAGATTCACTGTTATCTGCGAGACCCTAACCCCACTGATTGAACCTCATAATCCAAAGATTCACTATTATCTGTGAGACCATAAACCCAACTGATAGAACCTCACAATCCCAAAGAAACAGTATTATCGGTGAGATCCTAACCCCAATGATCGAGCCTCATAATCCCAAAGATTCATTAATATCTGTGAGACCCTAAACCCCACTGATCGAACCTCATAATCCAAAGATTCACTATTATCTGTGAGACCCTAAACCCCACTGATCGAACCTCATAATCCCAAGGATTCACTATTATCTGTGAGGCCCTAAACCCCACTGATCGAACCACATAATTCCAAAGATTCACTGTTATCTGTGAGACCCTAACCCCACTGATTGAACCTCAGAATCCAAAGATTCACTATTATCTGTGAGACCATAAACCCAACTGATAGAACCTCATAATCCCAAAGAAACAGTATTATAGTTGAGATCCTAACCCCAATGATCGAGCCTCATAATCCCAAAGATTCATTAATATCTGTGAGATCCTAATCCCCACTGATCGAACCTCATAATCCCAAGGATTCACTATTATCTGTGAAACCCTAAACCTCACTGATCGAAGCTCATAATCCAAAGATTCACTAATATCTGTGACACTAAACCCCACTGATCAAGCCTCATAACCACAAAGATTCACTAATATCTGTGAGATCCTAAACTCCACTGATCGAACCTCATAATCCAAAGATTCACTATTATCTGTTAGACCCTAAACCCCACTGATCGAACCTCATAATCCAAAGATCCACTATTATCTGTGAGACACTAAACCCCACTGATTGAACCTCATAATCCAAAGATTCACTATTATCTGTGAGACCCTAACCCCACTGATTGAACCTCATAATCCAAAGATTCACTATTATCTGTGAGACCAAAAAACCAACTGATATAACCTCATAATCCCAAAGAATCAGTATTATTGGTGAGATCCTAACCCAAATGATCGAGCTTCTTAATCCCAAAGATTCATTAAAATCTGTGAGATCCTAATCCCCACTGATCGAACCTCATAATTCCAAAGAATCACTATTATATGTGAGACCCTAAACCTCACTGATCGAACCTCAGAATCCAAAGATTCACTATTATCTGTGAGACCCTAAACCCCACTGATCGAACCTCATAATCCAAAGATTCACTATTATCTGTGACACTAAACCCCACTGATCAAACCTCATAACCCCAAAGATTCACTATTATCTGTGAGACCTTAAACCCCACTGATCAAACCTCATAACCCCAAAGATTTACTATTATCTGTGAGACCCTAACGCCACTGATTGAACCTCATAATCCCAGAGATTCACTATTATCTGTGAGACCCTAAACCTCACTGATCGAACCTCAGAATCCAAAGATTCACTATTATCTGTGAGACCCTAAACCCCACTGATCGAACCTCATAATCCAAAGATTCACTATTATCTGTGACACTAAACCCCACTGATCAAACCTCATAACCCCAAAGATTCACTATTATCTGTGAGACCTTAAACCCCACTGATCAAACCTCATAACCCCAAAGATTCACTATTATCTGTGAGACCCTAACGCCACTGATTGAACCTCATAATCCCAGAGATTCACTATTATCTGTGAGACCCTAAACCTCACTGATCGAACCTCAGAATCCAAAGATTCACTATTATCTGTGAGACCCTAAACCCCACTGATCGAACCTCATAATCCAAAGATTCACTATTATCTGTGACACTAAACCCCACTGATCAAACCTCATAACCCCAAAGATTCACTATCTGTGAGACCTTAAACCCCACTGATCAAACCTCATAACCCCAAAGATTCACTATTATCTGTGAGACCCTAACGCCACTGATTGAACCTCATAATCCCAGAGATTCACTATTATCTGTGAGACCCTAAACCTCACTGATCGAACCTCAGAATCCAAAGATTCACTATTATCTGTGAGACCCTAAACCCCACTGATCGAACCTCATAATCCAAAGATTCACTATTATCTGTGAGACCCTAAACCCCACTGATCGAACCTCATAATCCCAAAGATTCACTATTATCTGTGAGGCCCTAATCCCCACTGATCGAAGCTCATAAATCCAAAGATTCACTGTTATCTGCGAGACCCTAACCCCACTGATTGAACCTCATAATCCAAAGATTCACTATTATCTGTGAGACCATAAACCCAACTGATAGAACCTCACAATCCCAAAGAAACAGTATTATCGGTGAGATCCTAACCCCAATGATCGAGCCTCATAATCCCAAAGATTCATTAATATCTGTGAGACCCTAAACCCCACTGATCGAACCTCATAATCCAAAGATTCACTATTATCTGTGAGACCCTAAACCCCACTGATCGAACCTCATAATCCCAAGGATTCACTATTATCTGTGAGGCCCTAAACCCCACTGATCGAACCACATAATTCCAAAGATTCACTGTTATCTGTGAGACCCTAACCCCACTGATTGAACCTCAGAATCCAAAGATTCACTATTATCTGTGAGACCATAAACCCAACTGATAGAACCTCATAATCCCAAAGAAACAGTATTATAGTTGAGATCCTAACCCCAATGATCGAGCCTCATAATCCCAAAGATTCATTAATATCTGTGAGATCCTAATCCCCACTGATCGAACCTCATAATCCCAAGGATTCACTATTATCTGTGAAACCCTAAACCTCACTGATCGAAGCTCATAATCCAAAGATTCACTAATATCTGTGAGACCCTAAACCCCACTGATCGAACCTCATAATCCAAAGATTCACTATTATCTGTGAGACCCTAAACCCCACTGATCGAACCTCATAATCCCAAAGATTCACTATTATCTGTGAGGCCCTAATCCCCACTGATCGAACCTCATAAATCCAAAGATTCACTGTTATCTGCGAGACCCTAACCCCACTGATTGAACCTCATAATCCAAAGATTCACTATTATCTGTGAGACCATAAACCCAACTGATAGAACCTCACAATCCCAAAGAAACAGTATTATCGGTGAGATCCTAACCCCAATGATCGAGCCTCATAATCCCAAAGATTCATTAATATCTGTGAGACCCTAAACCCCACTGATCGAACCTCATAATCCAAAGATTCACTATTATCTGTGAGACCCTAAACCCCACTGATCGAACCTCATAATCCCAAGGATTCACTATTATCTGTGAGGCCCTAAACCCCACTGATCGAACCACATAATTCCAAAGATTCACTGTTATCTGTGAGACCCTAACCCCACTGATTGAACCTCAGAATCCAAAGATTCACTATTATCTGTGAGACCATAAACCCAACTGATAGAACCTCATAATCCCAAAGAAACAGTATTATAGTTGAGATCCTAACCCCAATGATCGAGCCTCATAATCCCAAAGATTCATTAATATCTGTGAGATCCTAATCCCCACTGATCGAACCTCATAATCCCAAGGATTCACTATTATCTGTGAAACCCTAAACCTCACTGATCGAAGCTCATAATCCAAAGATTCACTAATATCTGTGACACTAAACCCCACTGATCAAGCCTCATAACCACAAAGATTCACTAATATCTGTGAGATACTAAACTCCACTGATCGAACCTCATAATCCAAAGATTCACTATTATCTGTTAGACCCTAAACCCCACTGATCGAACCTCATAATCCAAAGATCCACTATTATCTGTGAGACACTAAACCCCACTGATTGAACCTCATAATCCAAAGATTCACTATTATCTGTGAGACCCTAACCCCACTGATTGAACCTCATAATCCAAAGATTCACTATTATCTGTGAGACCAAAAAACCAACTGATATAACCTCATAATCCCAAAGAATCAGTATTATTGGTGAGATCCTAACCCAAATGATCGAGCTTCTTAATCCCAAAGATTCATTAAAATCTGTGAGATCCTAATCCCCACTGATCGAACCTCATAATTCCAAAGAATCACTATTATATGTGAGACCCTAAACCTCACTGATCGAACCTCAGAATCCAAAGATTCACTATTATCTGTGAGACCCTAAACCCCACTGATCGAACCTCATAATCCAAAGATTCACTATTATCTGTGACACTAAACCCCACTGATCAAACCTCATAACCCCAAAGATTCACTATTATCTGTGAGACCTTAAACCCCACTGATCAAACCTCATAACCCCAAAGATTTACTATTATCTGTGAGACCCTAACGCCACTGATTGAACCTCATAATCCCAGAGATTCACTATTATCTGTGAGACCCTAAACCTCACTGATCGAACCTCAGAATCCAAAGATTCACTATTATCTGTGAGACCCTAAACCCCACTGATCGAACCTCATAATCCAAAGATTCAGTATTATCTGTGAGACCCTAAACCCCACTGATCGAACCTCATAATCCCAAAGATTCACTATTATCTGTGAGGCCCTAAACCCCACTGATCGAACCTCATAAATCCAAAGATTCACTGTTATCTGCGAGACCCTAACCCCACTGATTGAACCTCATAATCCAAAGATTCACTATTATCTGTGAGACCATAAACCAAACTGATAGAACCTCACAATCCCAACGAAACAGTATTATCGGTGAGATCCTAACCCCAATGATCGAGCCTCATAATCCCAAAGATTCATTAATATCTGTGAGACCCTAAACCCCACTGATCGAACCTCATAATCCAAAGATTCACTATTATCTGAGAGACCCTAAACCCCACTGATCGAACCTCATAATCCCAAGGATTCACTATTATCTGTGAGGCCCTAAACCCCACTGATCGAACCTCATAATTCCAAAGATTCACTGTTATCTGTGAGACCCTAACCCCACTGATTGAACCTCATAATCCAAAGATTCACTATTATCTGTGAGACCATAAACCCAACTGATAGAACCTCATAATCCCAAAGAAACAGTATTATAGTTGAGATCCTAACCCCAATGATCGAGCCTCATAATCCCAAAGATTCATTAATATCTGTGAGATCCTAATCCCCACTGATCGAACCTCATAATCCCAAGGATTCACTATTATCTGTGAGACCCTAAACCCCACTGATCGAACCTCATAATTCCAAAGAATCACTATTATCTGTGAGACCCTAACCACAACTGATCGAACCTCATAATCCCAAAGATTCACTGTTAACTGTGATACCCTATCCCCCACTGATCAAACCTCATAACCCCAAAGATTCACTATTATCTGTGAGACCCTAACGCCACTGATTGAACCTCATAATCCCAGAGATTCACTATTATCTGTGAGACCCTAAACCTCACTGATCGAACCTCAGAATCCAAAGATTCACTATTATCTTTGAGACCCTAAACCCCACTGATCGAACCTCATAATCCAAAGATTCAGTATTATCTGTGAGACCCTAAACCCCACTGATCGAACCTCATAATCCCAAAGATTCACTATTATCTGTGAGGCCCTAAACCCCACTGATCGAACCTCATAAATCCAAAGATTCACTGTTATCTGCGAGACCCTAACCCCACTGATTGAACCTCATAATCCAAAGATTCACTATTATCTGTGAGACCATAAACCCAACTGATAGAACCTCACAATCCCAGCGAAACAGTATTATCGGTGAGATCCTAACCCCAATGATCGAGCCTCATAATCCCAAAGATTCATTAATATCTGTGAGACCCTAAACCCCACTGATCGAACCTCATAATCCAAAGATTCACTATTATCTGAGAGACCCTAAACCCCACTGATCGAACCTCATAATCCCAAGGATTCACTATTATCTGTGAGGCCCTAAACCCCACTGATCGAACCTCATAATTCCAAAGATTCACTGTTATCTGTGAGACCCTAACCCCACTGATTGAACCTCATAATCCAAAAATTCACTATTATCTGTGAGACCATAAACCCAACTGATAGAACCTCATAATCCCAAAGAAACAGTATTATAGTTGAGATTCTAACCCCAATGATCGAGCCTCATAATCCCAAAGATTCATTAATATCTGTGAGATCCTAATCCCCACTGATCGAACCTCATAATCCAAAGATCCACTATTATCTGTGAGACACTAAACCCCACTGATTGAACCTCATAATCCAAAGATTCACCATTATCTGTGAGACCCTAACGCCACTGATTGAACCTCATAATCCCAGAGATTCACTATTATCTGTGAGACCCTAAACCTCACTGATCGAACCTCATAATTCCAAAGAATCACTATTATCTGTGAGACCCTAACCCCACTGATCAAACCTCATAACCCCAAAGATTCACTAATATCTGTGAGATCCTAAACCCCACTGATCGAACCTCATAATCCAAAGATTCACTAATATCTGTGACACTAAACCCCACTGATCAAACCACATAACCCCAAAGATTCACTATTATCTGTGAGACCCTAAACCTCACTGATCGAACCTCATAATCCAAAGATTCACTATTATCTGTGAGACCGTAAACCCCACTGATCGAACCTCATAATCCAAAGATTCACTATTATCTGTGAGACCCTATACCCCACTGATCGAACCTCATAATCCCAGAGATTCACTATTATCTGTGAGACCCTAAACCTCACTGATCGAACCTCATAATACAAAGATTCACTGTTATCTGTGAGACCCTAACCCCACTGATTGAACCTCATAATCCAAAGATTCACTATTATCTGTGAGACCATAAACCCAACTGATAGAACCTCATCATCCCAAAGAAACAGTATTATCGGAGATCCTAACCCCAATGATAGAGCCTCATAATCCCAAAGATTCATTAATATCTGTGAGACCCTAAACCCCACTGATCGATCCTCATAATCCAAAGATTCACTATTATCTGTGAGACCCTAAACACCACTGATCGAACCTCACAATCCCAAGGATTCACTATTATCTGTGAGGCCCTAAACCCCACTGATCGATCCTCATAATTCCAAAGATTCACTGTTATCTCTGAGACCCTAACCCCACTCATTGAAACTCATAATCCAAAGATTCACTATTATCTGTGCTACCATAAACCCAACTGACAGAACCTCATAATCCCAAAGAAACAGTATTATAGGTGAGATCCTAACCCCAATGATCGAGCCTCATAATCCCAAAGATTCATTAATATCTGTGAGATCCTAAACCTCACTGATCGAACCTCAGAATCCAAAGATTCACTATTATCTGTGAGACCCTAAACCCCACTGATCGAACCTCATAATCCAAAGATTCAGTATTATCTGTGAGACCCTAAACCCCACTGATCGAACCTCATAATCCAAAGATTCACTATTATCTGTGAGACCCTAAACCCCACTGATCGAACCTCATAATCCCAAAGATTCACTATTATCTGTGAGGTCCTAAACCCCACTGATCGAACCTCATAAATCCAAAGATTCACTGTTATCTGTGAGACCCTAACCCCACTGATTGAACCTCATAATCCAAAGATTCACTATTATCTGTGAGACCATAAACCCAACTGATAGAACCTCATAATCCCAAAGAAACAGTATTATAGTTGAGATCCTAACCCCAAAGATCGAGCCTCATAATCCCAAAGATTCATTAATATCTGTGAGATCCTAATCCCCACTGATCGAACCTCATAATCCCAGAGATTCACTATTATCTGTGAGACTTTAAATCCCACTGATCGAACCTCAAAATCCCAAGGATTCACAATTATCTGTGAGACACTAAACCCCACTGATCGAACCTCATAATTCCAAAGAATCACTATTATCTGTGAGACCCTAACCCCACCTGATTGAACCTCATAATCCCAGAGATTCACTATTATCTGTGAGACCCCAAACCTCCCTCATCGTAACTCATAATCCAAAGATTCACTATTATCTGTGACACTAAACCCCACTGATCAAACCTCATAACCCCAAAGATTCACTAATATCTGTGAGATCCTAAACCCCACTGATCGAACCTCATAATCCAAAGATTCACTAATATCTGTGACACTAAACACCACTGATCAAACCACATAACCCCAAAGATTCACTATTATCTGTGAGACCCTAAACCTCACTGATCGAACCTCATAATCCAAAGATTCACTATTATCTGTGAGACCGTAAACCCCACTGATCGAACCTCATAATCCAAAGATTCACTATTATCTGTGAGACCATAAACCTCACTGATCGAACCTCATAATACAAAGATTCACTGTTATCTGTGAGACCCTAACCCCACTGATTGAACCTCATAATCCAAAGATTCACTATTATCTGTGAGACCATAAACCCAACTGATAGAACCTCATCATCCCAAAGAAACAGTATTATCGGAGATCCTAACCCCAATGATAGAGCCTCATAATCCCAAAGATTCATTAATATCTGTGAGACCCTAAACCCCACTGATCGATCCTCATAATCCAAAGATTCACTATTATCTGTGAGACCCTAAACACCACTGATCGAACCTCACAATCCCAAGGATTCACTATTATCTGTGAGGCCCTAAACCCCACTGATCGATCCTCATAATTCCAAAGATTCACTGTTATCTCTGAGACCCTAACCCCACTCATTGAAACTCATAATCCAAAGATTCACTATTATCTGTGCTACCATAAACCCAACTGACAGAACCTCATAATCCCAAAGAAACAGTATTATAGGTGAGATCCTAACCCCAATGATCGAGCCTCATAATCCCAAAGATTCATTAATATCTGTGAGATCCTAATCCCCACTGATCGAACCTCATAATCCCAAGGATTCACTATTATCTCTGAGACCATAAACCCCACAGATCGAACCTCATAATTCCAAAAAATCACTATTAACTGTGAGACCCTAAACCGCATTGATAGAACCTCATAATCCCAAGGATTCACTATTATCTGTGAGGCCCTAAACCGCACTGATCGAACCTCATAATTCCAAAGATTCACTGCTATCTGTGAGACCCTAACCCCACTGATTGAACCACATAATCCAAAGATTCACTATTATCTGTGAGACCATAAACCCAACTGATAGCACCTCATAATCCCAAATAATCACTATTATCTGTGAGACACTAAACCCCACTGATCGAACGTCATAATCCAGAGATTCACTATAATTTTGTGAGATCCTTACCCCCATTGAATGAATCACGTAATCCCTGAGATTCACTATTATCTGTGAGACCCCAAACCTCCCTGATCGAACCTCATAATCCAAAGATTCACTATTATCTGTGACACTAAACCCCACTGATCATACCTCATAACCCCAACGATTCAATAATATCTGTGAGATCCTAAACCCTACTGATCAAACCTCATAATCCAAAGATTCACTATTATCTGTGACACTAAACCCCACTGAACAAACCCCATAACCCCAAAGATTCACTGTTATCTGTGAGACCCTAACCCCCACTGATTGAACCTCATAATCCTAGAGATTCACTATTATCTGTGAAACCCTATACCTCACTGATCGAAGCTCATAATCCAAAGATTCACTAATATCTGTGACACTAAACCCCACTGATCAAGCCTCATAACCACAAAGATTCACTAATATCTGTGAGATCCTAAACCCCACTGATCGAACCTCATAATCCAAAGATTCACTATTATCTGTTAGACACTAAACCCCACTGATTGAACCTCATAATCCAAAGATTCACTATTATCTGTGAGACCCTAACCCCACTGATTGAGCCTCATAATCCAAAGATTCACTATTATCTGTGAGACCAAAAAACCAACTGATAGAACCTCATAATCCCAAAGAATCAGTATTATCGGTGAGATCCTAACCCCAATGATCGAGCTTCATAATCCCAAAGATTCATTAAAATCTGTGAGATCCTAATCCCCACTGATCGAACCTCATAATTCCAAAGAATCACTATTATATGTGAGACCCTGAACCCCACTGATTGAACCTCATAATCCCAAAGAATCACTATTATCTGTGAGACCCTAACCACCAATGATCGAACCTCATAATGCCAAAGATTCACTGTTAACTGTGAGACACTATCCCCCACTGATTGAACCTCATAATCCCAGAGATTCACTATTAACTGTGAGACACTAAACCCCACTGATGAAACCTCATAACCCCAAAGATTCACTAATATCTGTGAGATCCTACACCCCACTGATCGAACCTCATAATCCAAAGATTCACTATTATCTGTGAGACCTTAAACCCCACTGATCGAACCTCATAATCCCAGAGATTCACTATTATCTGTAAGACCCTAACGCCACTCATTGAACCTCATAATCCCAGAGATTCACTATTATCTGTGAGACCCTAAACGTCACTGATCGAACCTCATAATCCCAAAGATTCACTATTATCTGTGAGACCCTAAACCCCACTGATCGAACCTCATAATCCAAAGATTCACTATTATCTGTGAGACCCTAAACCCCACTGATCGAACCTCATAATCCCATAGATTCACTATTATCTGTGAGGCCCTAAACCCCACTGATCGAACCTCATAAATCCAAAGATTCACTGTTATCTGCGAGACCCTAACCCCACTGATTGAACCTCATAATCCAAAGATTCACTATTATCTGTGACACTAAACCCCACTGAACAAACCTCATAACCCCAAAGATTCACTGTTATCTGTGAGACCCTAACCCCCACTGATTGAACCTCATAATCCCAGAGATTCACTATTATCTGTGAAACCCTAAACCTCACTGATCGAAGCTCATAATCCAAAGATTCACTAATATCTGTGACACTAAACCCCACTGATCAAGCCTCATAACCACAAAGATTCACTAATATCTGTGAGATCCTAAACCCCACTGATCGAACCTCATAATCCAAAGATTCACTATTATCTGTTAGACCCTAAACCCCACTGATCGAACCTCATAATCCAAAGATCCACTATTATCTGTGAGACACTAAACCCCACTGATTGAACCTCATAACCCACAGATTCACTATTATCTGTGAGACCGTAACCCCACTGATTGAACCTCATAATCCAAAAATTCACTATTATCTGTGAGACCAAAAAACCAACTGATAGAACCACATAATCCCAAAGAATCAGTATTATCGGTGAGATCCTAATCCCCACTGATCGAACCTCATAATTCCAAAGAATCACTATTATATGTGAGACCCTAAATCCCACTGATTGAACATCATAATCCCAAAGAATCACTATTATCTGTGAGACCCTAACCACCACTGATCGAACCTCATAATCCCAAAGATTCACTGTTAACTGTGAGACCCTATCCCCCACTGATTGAACCTCATAATCCCAGAGATTCACTATTAACTGTGAGACCCTAAACCCCACTGATGGAAACTCATAATCCCAGAGATTCACTATTATCTGTGAGACCTTAAACCACACTGATCGAACCTCATAATCCCAAGGATTCACTATTATCTGTGAGACCTTAAACCCCACTGATCGAACCTCATAATCCCAGAGATTCACTATTATCTGTGAGACCCCAAACCTCCCTCATCGTACCTCATAATCCAAAGATTCACTATTATCTGTGACACTAAACCCCACTGATCAAACCTCATAACCCCAAAGATTCACTAATATCTGTGAGATCCTACACCCCACTGATCGAACCTCATAATCCAAAGATTCACTAATATCTGTGACACTAAACCCCACTGATCAAACCTCATAACCCCAAAGATTCACTATTATCTGTGAGACCCTAACGCCACTGATTGAACCTCATAATCCCAGAGATTCACTATTATCTGTGAGACCCTAAACCTCACTGATCGAACCTCATAATCCAAAGATTCACTATTATCTGTGAGACCCTAAACCCCACTGATCGAACCTCATAATCCCAAAGATTCACTATTATCTGTGAGGCCCTAAACCCCACTGATCGAACCTCATAAATCCAAAGATTCACTGTTACCTGCGAGACCCTAACCCCACTGATTGAACCCCATAATCCAAAGATTCACTATTATCTGTGAGACCATAAACCCAACTGATAGAACCTCACAATCCCAAAGAAACAGTATTATCGGTGAGATCCTAACCCCAATGATCGAGCCTCATAATCCCAAAGATTCATTAATATCTGTGAGACCCTAAACCCCACTGATCGAACCTCATAATCCAAAGATTCACTATTATCTGTGAGACCCTAAACCCCACTGATCGAAACTCATAATCCCAAGGATTCACTATTATCTGTGAGGCCCTAAACCCCACTGATCGAACCTCATAATTCCAAAGATTCACTGTTATCTGTGAGACCCTAACCCCACTGATTGAACCTCATAATCCAAAGATTCACTATTATCTGTGAGACCATAAACCCAACTGATAGAACCTCATAATCCCAAAGAAACAGTATTATAGTTGAGATCCTAACCCCAATGATCGAGCTTCATAATCCCAAAGATTCATTAAAATCTGTGAGATCCTAATCCCCACTGATCGAACCTCATAATTCCAAAGAATCACTATTATATGTGAGACCCTAAACCCCACTGATCGAACCTCATAATCCAAAGATTCACTATTATCTGTGACACTAAAACCCACTGATCAAACCTCATAACCCCAAAGATTCACTATTATCTGTGAGACCTTAAACCCCACTGATCAAACCGCATAACCCCAAAGATTCACTATTATCTGTGAGGCCCTAACGCCACTGATTGAACCTCATAATCCCAGAGATTCCCTATTATCTGTGAGACCCTAAACCTCACTGATCGAACCTCAGAATCCAAAGATTCACTATTATCTGTGAGACCCTAAACCGCATTGATAGAAACTCATAATCCCAAGGATTCACTATTATCTGTGAGGCCCTAAACCGCACTGATCGAACCTCATAATTCCAAAGATTCACTGTTATCTGTGAGACCCTAACCCCACTGATTGAACCACATAATCCAAAGATTCACTATTATCTGTGAGTCCATAAACCCAACTGATAGCACCTCATAATCCCAAAGAATCACTATTATCTGTGAGACACTAAACCCCACTGATCGAACGTCATAATCCAGAGATTCACTATAATTTTGTGAGATCCTTACCCCCATTGAATGAATCACGTAATCCCTGAGATTCACTATTATCTGTGAGACCCCAAACCTCCCTGATCGAACCTCATAATCCAAAGATTCACTATTATCTGTGACACTAAACCCCACTGATCATACCTCATAACCCCAACGATTCACTAATATCTGTGAGATCCTAAACCCTACTGATCAAACCTCATAATCCAAAGATTCACTATTATCTGTGACACTAAACCCCACTGAACAAACCCCATAACCCCAAAGATTCACTGTTATCTGTGAGACCCTAACCCCCACTGATTGAACCTCATAATCCTAGAGATTCACTATTATCTGTGAAACCCTATACCTCACTGATCGAAGCTCATAATCCAAAGATTCACTAATATCTGTGACACTAAACCCCACTGATCAAGCCTCATAACCACAAAGATTCACTAATATCTGTGAGATCCTAAACCCCACTGATCGAACCTCATAATCCAAAGATTCACTATTATCTGTTAGACACTAAACCCCACTGATTGAACCTCATAATCCAAAGATTCATTATTATCTGTGAGACCCTAACCCCACTGATTGAGCCTCATAATCCAAAGATTCACTATTATCTGTGAGACCAAAAAACCAACTGATAGAACCTCATAATCCCAAAGAATCAGTATTATCGGTGAGATCCTAACCCCAATGATCGAGCTTCATAATCCCAAAGATTCATTAAAATCTGTGAGATCCTAATCCCCACTGATCGAACCTCATAATTCCAAAGAATCACTATTATATGTGAGACCCTGAACCCCACTGATTGAACCTCATAATCCCAAAGAATCACTATTATCTGTGAGACCCTAACCACCAATGATCGAACCTCATAATGCCAAAGATTCACTGTTAACTGTGAGACACTATCCCCCACTGATTGAACCTCATAATCCCAGAGATTCACTATTAACTTTGAGACACTAAACCCCACTGATCAAACCTCATAACCCCAAAGATTCACTAATATCTGTGAGATCCTACACCCCACTGATCGAACCTCATAATCCAAAGATTCACTATTATCTGTGAGACCTTAAACCCCACTGATCGAACCTCATAATCCCAGAGATTCACTATTATCTGTAAGACCCTAACGCCACTCATTGAACCTCATAATCCCAGAGATTCACTATTATCTGTGAGACCCTAAACGTCACTGATCGAACCTCATAATCCCAAAGATTCACTATTATCTGTGAGACCCTAAACCCCACTGATCGAACCTCATAATCCAAAGATTCACTATTATCTGTGACACTAAACCCCACTGATCAAACCTCATAACCCCAAAGATTCACTATTATCTGTGAGACCTTAAACCCCACTGATCAAACCTCATAACCCCAAAGATTCACTATTATCTGTGAGACCCTAACGCCACTGATTGAACCTCATAATCCCAGAGATTCACTATTATCTGTGAGACCCTAAACCTCACTGATCGAACCTCAGAATCCAAAGATTCACTATTATCTGTGAGACCCTAAACCCCACTGATCGAACGTCATAATCCAAAGATTCAGTATTATCTGTGAGACCCTAAACCCCACTGATCGAACCTCATAATCCCAAAGATTCACTATTATCTGTGAGGCCCTAAACCCCTCTGATCGAACCTCATAAATCCAAAGATTCACTGTTATCTGCGAGACCCTAACCCCACTGATTGAACCTCATAATCCAAAGATTCACTATTATCTGTGAGACCATAAACCCAACTGATAGAACTTCACAATCCCAACGAAACAGTATTATCGGTGAGATCCTAACCCCAATGATCGAGCCTCATAATCCCAAAGATTCATTAATATCTGTGAGACCCTAAACCCCACTGATCGAACCTCATAATCCAAAGATTCACTATTATCTGTGAGGCCCTAAACCCCACTGATCGAACCTCATAATCCAAAGATTCACTATTATCTGTGAGACCCTAAACCCCACTGATCGAACCTCATAATCCCAAGGATTCACTATTATCTGTGAGGCCCTAAACCCCACTGATCGAACCTCATAATTCCAAAGATTCACTGTTATCTGTGAGACCCTAACCCCACTGATTGAACCTCATAATCCAAAGATTCACTATTATCTGTGAGACCATAAACCCAACTGATAGAACCTCATAATCCCAAAGAAACAGTATTATAGTTGAGATCCTAACCCCAATGATCGAGCTTCATAATCCCAAAGATTCATTAAAATCTGTGAGATCCTAATCCCCACTGATCGAACCTCATAATTCCAAAGAATCACTATTATATGTGAGACCCTAAACCCCACTGATCGAACCTCATAATCCAAAGATTCACTATTATCTGTGACACTAAACCCCACTGATCAAACCTCATAACCCCAAAGATTCACTATTATCTGTGAGACCTTAAACCCCACTGATCAAACCTCATAACCCCAAAGATTCACTATTATCTGTGAGACCCTAACGCCACTGATTGAACCTCATAATCCCAGAGATTCACTATTATCTGTGAGACCCTAAACCTCACTGATCGAACCTCAGAATCCAAAGATTCACTATTATCTGTGAGACCCTAAACCCCACTGATCGAACCTCATAATCCAAAGATTCAGTATTATCTGTGAGACCCTAAACCCCACTGATCGAACCTCATAATCCCAAAGATTCACTATTATCTGTGAGGCCCTAAACCCCACTGATCGAACCTCATAAATCCAAAGATTCACTGTTATCTGCGAGACCCTAACCCCACTGATTGAACCTCATAATCCAAAGATTCACTATTATCTGTGAGACCATAAACCCAACTGATAGAACTTCACAATCCCAACGAAACAGTATTATCGGTGAGATCCTAACCCCAATGATCGAGCCTCATAATCCCAAAGATTCATTAATATCTGTGAGACCCTAAACCCCACTGATCGAACCTCATAATCCAAAGATTCACTATTATCTGAGAGACCCTAAACCCCACTGATCGAACCTCATAATCCCAAGGATTCACTATTATCTGTGAGGCCCTAAACCCCTCTGATCGAACCTCATAATTCCAAAGATTCACTGTTATCTGTGAGACCCTAACCCCACTGATTGAACCACATAATCCAAAGATTCACTATTATCTGTGAGACCATAAACCCAACTGATAGAACCTCATAATCCCAAAGAAACAGTATTATAGTTGAGATTCTAACCCCAATGATCGAGCCTCATAATCCCAAAGATTCATTAATATCTGTGAGATCCTAATCCCCACTGATCGAACCTCATAATCCAAAGATCCACTATTATCTGTGAGACACTAAACCCCACTGATTGAACCTCATAATCCAAAGATTCACTATTATCTGTGAGACCCTAACGCCACTGATTGAACCTCATAATCCCAGAGATTCACTATTATCTGTGAGACCCTAAACCTCACTGATCGAACCTCAGAATCCAAAGATTCACTATTATCTGTGAGACCCTAAACCCCACTGATCGAACCTCATAATCCAAAGATTCAGTTTTATCTGTTAGACCCTAAACCCCACTGATCGAACCTCATATTCCAAAGATTCACTATTATCTGTGAGACCCTAAACCCCACTGATCGAACCTCATAATCCCAAAGATTCACTATTATCTGTGAGGCCCGAAACCCCACTGATCGAACCTCATAAATCCAAAGATTCACTGTTATCTGTGAGACCCTAACCCCACTGATTGAACCTCATAATCCAAAGATTCACTATTATCTGTGAGACCATAAACCCAACTGATAGAACCTCATAATCCCAAAGAAACAGTATTATAGTTGAGATCCTAACCCCAAAGATCGAGCCTCATAATCCCAAAGATTCATTAATATCTGTGAGATCCTAATCCCCACTGATCGAACCTCATAATCCCAGAGATTCACTATTATTTGTGAGACTTTAAATCCCACTGATCGAACCTCAAAATCCCAAGGAATCACAATTATCTGTGAGACACTAAACCCCACTGATCGAACCTCATAATTCCAAAGAATCACTATTATCTGTGAGACCCTAACCCCACCTGATTGAACCTCATAATCCCAGAGATTCACTATTATCTGTGAGACCCCAAACCTCCCTCATCGTACCTCATAATCCAAAGATTCACTATTATCTGTGACACTAAACCCCACTGATCAAACCTCATAACCCCAAAGATTCACTAATATCTGTGAGATCCTAAACCCCACTGATCGAACCTCATAATCCAAAGATTCACTAATATCTGTGACACTAAACCCCACTGATCAAACCACATAACCCCAAAGATTCACTATTATCTGTGAGACCCTAAACCTCACTGATCGAACCTCATAATCCAAAGATTCACTATTATCTGTGAGACCGTAAACCCCACTGATCGAACCTCATAATCCAAAGATTCACTATTATCTGTGAGACCCTATACCCCACTGATCGAACCTCATAATCCCAGAGATTCACTATTATCTGTGAGACCCTAAACCTCACTGATCGAACCTCATAATACAAAGATTCACTGTTATCTGTGAGACCCTAACCCCACTGATTGAACCTCATAATCCAAAGATTCACTATTATCTGTGAGACCATAAACCCAACTGATAGAACCTCATCATCCCAAAGAAACAGTATTATCGGAGATCCTAACCCCAATGATAGAGCCTCATAATCCCAAAGATTCATTAATATCTGTGAGACCCTAAACCCCACTGATCGATCCTCATAATCCAAAGATTCACTATTATCTGTGAGACCCTAAACACCACTGATCGAACCTCACAATCCCAAGGATTCACTATTATCTGTGAGGCCCTAAACCCCACTGATCGATCCTCATAATTCCAAAGATTCACTGTTATCTGTGAGACCCTAACCCCACTCATTGAACCTCATAATCCAAAGATTCACTATTATCTGTGCTACCATAAACCCAACTGACAGAACCTCATAATCCCAAAGAAACAGTATTATAGGTGAGATCTTAACCCCAATGATCGAGCCTCATAATCCCAAAGATTCATTAATATCTGTGAGATCCTAATCCCCACTGATCGAACCTCATAATCCCAAGGATTCACTATTATCTCTGAGACCATAAACCCCACAGATCGAACCTCATAATTCCAAAAAATCACTATTAACTGTGAGACCCTAAACCGCATTGATAGAACCTCATAATCCCAAGGATTCACTATTATCTGTGAGGCTCTAAACCGCACTGATCGAACCTCATAATTCCAAAGATTCACTGTTATCTGTGAGACCCTAACCCCACTGATTGAACCACATAATCCAAAGATTCACTATTATCTGTGAGACCATAAACCGAACTGATAGCACCTCATAATCCCAAAGAATCACTATTATCTGTGAGACACTAAACCCCACTGATCGAACGTCATAATCCAGAGATTCACTATAATTTTGTGAGATCCTTACCCCCATTGAATGAATCACGTAATCCCTGAGATTCACTATTATCTGTGAGACCCCAAACCTCCCTGATCGAACCTCATAATCCAAAGATTCACTATTATCTGTGACACTAAACCCCACTGATCATACCTCATAACCCCAACGATTCACTAATATCTGTGAGATCCTAAACCCTACTGATCAAACCTCATAATCCAAAGATTCACTATTATCTGTGACACTAAACCCCACTGAACAAACCCCATAACCCCAAAGATTCACTGTTATCTGTGAGACCCTAACCCCCACTGATTGAACCTCATAATCCTAGAGATTCACTATTATCTGTGAAACCCTATACCCCACTGATCAAGCCTCATAACCACAAAGATTCACTAATATCTGTGAGATCCTAAACCCCACTGATCGAACCTCATAATCCAAAGATTCACTATTATCTGTTAGACACTAAACCCCACTGATTGAACCTCATAATCCAAAGATTCACTATTATCTGTGAGACCCTAACCCCACTGATTGAGCCTCATAATCCAAAGATTCACTATTATCTGTGAGACCAAAAAACCAACTGATAGAACCTCATAATCCCAAAGAATCAGTATTATCGGTGAGATCCTAACCCCAATGATCGAGCTTCATAATCCCAAAGATTCATTAAAATCTGTGAGATCCTAATCCCCACTGATCGAACCTCATAATTCCAAAGAATCACTATTATATGTGAGACCCTGAACCCCACTGATTGAACCTCATAATCCCAAAGAATCACTATTATCTGTGAGACCCTAACCACCAATGATCGAACCTCATAATGCCAAAGATTCACTGTTAACTGTGAGACACTATCCCCCACTGATTGAACCTCATAATCCCAGAGATTCACTATTAACTGTGAGACACTAAACCCCACTGATCAAACCTGATAACCCCAAAGATTCACTAATATCTGTGAGATCCTACACCCCACTGATCGAACCTCATAATCCAAAGATTCACTATTATCTGTGAGACCTTAAACCCCACTGATCGAACCTCATAATCCCAGAGATTCACTATTATCTGTAAGACCCTAACGCCACTCATTGAACCTCATAATCCCAGAGATTCACTATTATCTGTGAGACCCTAAACCTCACTGATCGAACCTCATAATCCCAAAGATTCACTATTATCTGTGAGACCCTAAACCCCACGGATCGAACCTCATAATCCAAAGATTCACTATTATCTGTGAGACCCTAAACCCCACTGATCGAACCTCATAATCCCATAGATTCACTATTATCTGTGAGGCCCTAAACCCCACTGATCGAACCTCATAAATCCAAAGATTCACTGTTATCTGCGAGACCCTAACCCCACTGATTGAACCTCATAATCCAAAGATTCACTATTATCTGTGACACTAAACCCCACTGAACAAACCTCATAACCCCAAAGATTCACTGTTATCTGTGAGACCCTAACCCCCACTGATTGAACCTAATAATCCTAGAGATTCACTATTATCTGTGAAACCCTAAACCTCACTGATCGAAGCTCATAATCCAAAGATTCACTAATATCTGTGACACTAAACCCCACTGATCAAGCCTCATAACCACAAAGATTCACTAATATCTGTGAGATCCTAAACCCCACTGATCGAACCTCATAATCCAAAGATTCACTATTATCTGTTAGACCCTAAACCCCACTGATCGAACCTCATAATCCAAAGATCCACTATTATCTGTGAGACACTAAACCCCACTGATTGAACCTCATAACCCACAGATTCACTATTATCTGTGAGACCCTAACCCCACTGATTGAACCTCATAATCCAAAAATTCACTATTATCTGTGAGACCAAAAAACCAACTGATAGAACCACATAATCCCAAAGAATCAGTATTATCGTTGAGATCCTAATCCCCACTGATCGAACCTCGTAATTCCAAAGAATCACTATTATATGTGAGACCCTAAACCCCACTGATTGAACCTCATAATCCCAAAGAATCACTATTATCTGTGAGACCCTAACCACCACTGATCGAACCTCATAATCCCAAAGATTCACTGTTAACTGTGAGACCCTATCCCCCACTGATTGAACCTCATAATCCCAGAGATTCACTATTAACTGTGAGACCCTAAACCCCACTGATGGAAACTCATAATCCCAGAGATTCACTATTATCTGTGAGACCTTAAACCACACTGATCGAACCTCATAATCCCAAGGATTCACTATTATCTGTGAGACCTTAAACCCCACTGATCGAACCTCATAATCCCAGAGATTCACTATTATCTGTGAGACCCCAAACCTCCCTCATCGTACCTCATAATCCAAAGATTCACTATTATCTGTGACACTAAACCCCACTGATCAAACCTCATAACCCCAAAGATTCACTAATATCTGTGAGATCCTACACCCCACTGATCGAACCTCATAATCCAAAGATTCACTAATATCTGTGACACTAAACCCCACTGATCAAACCTCATAACCCCAAAGATTCACTATTATCTGTGAGACCCTAACGCCACTGATTGAACCTCATAATCCCAGAGATTCACTATTATCTGTGAGACCCTAAACCTCACTGATCGAACCTCATAATCCAAAGATTCACTATTATCTGTGAGACCCTAAACCCCACTGATCGAACCTCATAATCCAAAGATTCACTATTATCTGTGAGACCCTAAACCCCACTGATCGAACCTCATAATCCCAAAGATTCACTATTATCTGTGAGGCCCTAAACCCCACTGATCGAACCTCATAAATCCAAAGATTCACTGTTACCTGCGAGACCCTAACCCCACTGATTGAACCTCATAATCCAAAGATTCACTATTATCTGTGAGACCATAAACCCAACTGATAGAACCTCACAATCCCAAAGAAACAGTATTATCGGTGAGATCCTAACCCCAATGATCGAGCCTCATAATCCCAAAGATTCATTAATATCTGTGAGACCCTAAACCCCACTGATCGAACCTCATAATCCAAAGATTCACTATTATCTGTGAGACCCTAAACCCCACTGATCGAACCTCATAATCCCAAGGATTCACTATTATCTGTGAGGCCCTAAACCCCACTGATCGAACCTCATAATTCCAAAGATTCACTGTTATCTGTGAGACCCTAACCCCACTGATTGAACCTCATAATCCAAAGATTCACTATTATCTGTGAGACCATAAACCCAACTGATAGAACCTCATAATCCCAAATAAACAGTATTATAGTTGAGATCCTAACCCCAATGATCGAGCTTCATAATCCCAAAGATTCATTAAAATCTGTGAGATCCTAATCCCCACTGATCGAACCTCATAATTCCAAAGAATCACTATTATATGTGAGACCCTAAACCCCACTGATTGAACCTCATAATCCCAAAGAATCACTATTATCTGTGAGACCCTAACCACCACTGATCGAACCTCATAATCCCAAAGATTCACTATTATCTGTGAGACCTTAAACCACACTGATCGAACCTCATAATCCCAAGGATTCACTATTATCTGTGAGACCTTAAACCCCACTGATCGAACCTCATAATCCCAGAGATTCACTATTATCTGTGAGACCCCAAACCTCCCTCATCGTACCTCATAATCCAAAGATTCACTATTATCTGTGACACTAAACCCCACTGATCAAACCTCATAACCCCAAAGATTCACTAATATCTGTAAGATCCTACACCCCACTGATCGAACCTCATAATCCAAAGATTCACTAATATCTGTGACACTAAACCCCACTGATCAAACCTCATAACCCCAAAGATTCACTATTATCTGTGAGACCCTAACGCCACTGATTGAACCTCATAATCCCAGAGATTCACTATTATCTTTGAGACCCTAAACCTCACTGATCGAACCTCATAATCCAAAGATTCACTATTATCTGTGAGGCCCTAATCCCCACTGATCGAACCTCATAATCCAAAGATTCACTATTATCTGTGAGACCCTAAACCCCACTGATCGAACCTCATAATCCCAAAGATTCACTATTATCTGTGAGGCCCTAAACCCCACTGATCGAACCTCATAAATCCAAAGATTCACTGTTACCTGTGAGACCCTAACCCCACTGATTGAACCACATAATCCAAAGATTCACTATTATCTGTGAGACCATAAACCCAACTGATAGCACCTCATAATCCCAAAGAATCACTATTATCTGTGAGAAACTAAACCCCACTGATCGAACGTCATAATCCAGAGATTCACTATAATTTTGTGAGATCCTTACCCCCATTGAATGAATCACGTAATCCCTGAGATTCACTATTATCTGTGAGACCCCAAACCTCCCTGATCGAACCTCATAATCCAAAGATTCACTATTATCTGTGACACTAAACCCCACTGATCATACCTCATAACCCCAACGATTCACTAATATCTGTGAGATCCTAAACCCTACTGATCAAACCTCATAATCCAAAGATTCACTATTATCTGTGACACTAAACCCCACTGAACAAATCCCATAACCCCAAAGATTCACTGTTATCTGTGAGACCCTAACCCCCACTGATTGAACCTCATAATCCTAGAGATTCACTATTATCTGTGAAACCCTATACCTCACTGATCGAAGCTCATAATCCAAAGATTCACTAATATCTGTGACACTAAACCCCACTGATCAAGCCTCATAACCACAAAGATTCACTAATATCTGTGAGATCCTAAACCCCACTGATCGAACCTCATAATCCAAAGATTCACTATTATCTGTTAGACACTAAACCCCACTGATTGAACCTCATAATCCAAAGATTCACTATTATCTGTGAGACCCTAACCCTACTGATTGAGCCTCATAATCCAAAGATTCACTATTATCTGTGAGACCAAAAAACCAACTGATAGAACCTCATAATCCCAAAGAATCAGTATTATCGGTGAGATCCTAACCCCAATGATCGAGCTTCATAATCCCAAAGATTCATTAAAATCTGTGAGATCCTAATCCCCACTGATCGAACCTCATAATTCCAAAGAATCACTATTATATGTGAGACCCTGAACCCCACTGATTGAACCTCATAATCCCAAAGAATCACTATTATCTGTGAGACCCTAACCACCAATGATCGAACCTCATAATGCCAAAGATTCACTGTTAACTGTGAGACACTATCCCCCACTGATTGAACCTCATAATCCCAGAGATTCACTATTAACTGTGAGACACTAAACCCCACTGATCAAACCTGATAACCCCAAAGATTCACTAATATCTGTGAGATCCTACACCCCACTGATCGAACCTCATAATCCAAAGATTCACTATTATCTGTGAGACCTAAACCCCACTGATCGAACCTCATAATCCCAGAGATTCACTATTATCTGTAAGACCCTAACGCCACTCATTGAACCTCATAATCCCAGAGATTCACTATTATCTGTGAGACCCTAAACCTCACTGATCGAACCTCATAATCCCAAAGATTCACTATTATCTGTGAGACCCTAAACCCCACTGATCGAACCTCATAATCCAAAGATTCACTATTATCTGTGAGACCCTAAACCCCACTGATCGAACCTCATAATCCCATAGATTCACTATTATCTGTGAGGCCCTAAACCCCACTGATCGAACCTCATAAATCCAAAGATTCACTGTTATCTGCGAGACCCTAACCCCACTGATTGAACCTCATAATCCAAAGATTCACTATTATCTGTGACACTAAACCCCACTGAACAAACCTCATAACCCCAAAGATTCACTGTTATCTGTGAGACCCTAACCCCCACTGATTGAACCTCATAATCCTAGAGATTCACTATTATCTGTGAAACCCTAAACCTCACTGATCGAAGCTCATAATCCAAAGATTCACTATTATCTGTTAGACCCTAAACCCCACTGATCGAACCTCATAATCCAAAGATCCACTATTATCTGTGAGACACTAAACCCCACTGATTGAACCTCATAACCCACAGATTCACTATTATCTGTGAGACCCTAACCCCACTGATTGAACCTCATAATCCAAAAATTTACTATTATCTGTGAGACCAAAAAACCAACTGATAGAACCACATAATCCCAAAGAATCAGTATTATCGGTGAGATCCTAATCCCCACTGATTGAACCTCGTAATTCCAAAGAATCACTATTATATGTGAGACCCTAAACCCCACTGATTGAACCTCATAATCCCAAAGAATCACTATTATCTGTGAGACCCTAACCACCACTGATCGAACCTCATAATCCCAAAGATTCACTGTTAACTGTGAGACCCTATCCCCCACTGATTGAACCTCATAATCCCAGAGATTCACTATTAACTGTGAGACCCTAAACCCCACTGATGGAAACTCATAATCCCAGAGATTCACTATTATCTGTGAGACCTTAAACCACACTGATCGAACCTCATAATCCCAAGGATTCACTATTATCTGTGAGACCTTAAACCCCACTGATCGAACCTCATAATCCCAGAGATTCACTATTATCTGTGAGACCCCAAACCTCCCTCATCGTACCTCATAATCCAAAGATTCACTATTATCTGTGACACTAAACCCCACTGATCAAACCTCATAACCCCAAAGATTCACTAATATCTGTGAGATCCTACACCCCACTGATCGAACCTCATAATCCAAAGATTCACTAATATCTGTGACACTAAACCCCACTGATCAAACCTCATAACCCCAAAGATTCACTATTATCTGTGAGACCCTAACGCCACTGATTGAACCTCATAATCCCAGAGATTCACTATTATCTGTGAGACCCTAAACCTCACTGATCGAACCTCATAATCCAAAGATTCACTATTATCTGTGAGACCCTAAACCCCACTGATCGAACCTCATAATCCAAAGATTCACTATTATCTGTGAGACCCTAAACCCCACTGATCGAACCTCATAATCCCAAAGATTCACTATTATCTGTGAGGCCCTAAACCCCACTGATCGAACCTCATAAATCCAAAGATTCACTGTTACCTGCGAGACCCTAACCCCACTGATTGAACCTCATAATCCAAAGATTCACTATTATCTGTGAGACCATAAACCCAACTGATAGAACCTCACAATCCCAAAGAAACAGTATTATCGGTGAGATCCTAACCCCAATGATCGAGCCTCATAATCCCAAAGATTCATTAATATCTGTGAGACCCTAAACCCCACTGATCGAACCTCATAATCCAAAGATTCACTATTATCTGTGAGACCCTAAACCCCACTGATCGAACCTCATAATCCCAAGGATTCACTATTATCTGTGTGACCCTAACCCCACTGATTGAACCTCATAATCCAAAGATTCACTATTATCTGTGAGACCATAAACCCAACTGATAGAACCTCATAATCCCAAAGAAACAGTATTATAGTTGAGATCCTAACCCCAATGATCGAGCTTCATAATCCCAAAGATTCATTAAAATCTGTGAGATCCTAATCCCCACTGATCGAACCTCATAATTCCAAAGATTCACTATTATATGTGAGACCCTAAACCCCACTGATTGAACCTCATAATCCCAAAGAATCACTATTATCTGTGAGACCCTAACCACCACTGATCGAACCTCATAATCCCAAAGATTCACTGTTAACTGTGAGACCCTATCCCCCACTGATTGAACCTCATAATCCCAGAGATTCACTATTAACTGTGAGACCCTAAACCCCACTGATGGAAACTCATAATCCCAGAGATTCACTATTATCTGTGAGACCTTAAACCACACTGATCGAACCTCATAATCCCAAGGATTCACTATTATCTGTGAGACCTTAAACCCCACTGATCGAACCTCATAATCCCAGAGATTCACTATTATCTGTGAGACCCCAAACCTCCCTCATCGTACCTCATAATCCAAAGATTCACTATTATCTGTGACACTAAACCCCACTGATCAAACCTCATAACACCAAAGATTCACTAATATCTGTGAGATCCTACACCCCACTGATCGAACCTCATAATCCAAAGATTCACTAATATCTGTGACACTAAACCCCACTGATCAAACCTCATAACCCCAAAGATTCACTATTATCTGTGAGACCCTAACGCCACTGATTGAACCTCATAATCCCAGAGATTCACTATTATCTTTGAGACCCTAAACCTCACTGATCGAACCTCATAATCCAAAGATTCACTATTATCTGTGAGACCCTAAACCCCACTGATCGAACCTCATAATCCAAAGATTCACTATTATCTGTGAGACCCTAAACCCCACTGATCGAACCTCATAATCCCAAAGATTCACTATTATCTGTGAGGCCCTAAACCCCACTGATCGAACCTCATAAATCCAAAGATTCACTGTTAACTGT
Organism: Hemitrygon akajei; assembly: GCF_048418815.1. NCBI lineage: Eukaryota > Metazoa > Chordata > Chondrichthyes > Myliobatiformes > Dasyatidae > Hemitrygon > Hemitrygon akajei. Next base: position 106,521,917 of record NC_133126.1, read on the forward strand.
GAGACCCTAACCCCACTGATTGAACCTCATAATCCAAAGATTCACTATTATCTGTGAGACCATAAACCCAACTGATAGAACCTCATAATCCCAAAAAAACAGTATTATAGTTGAGATCCTAACCTCAAAGATCGAACCTCATAATCCCAAAGATTCACTATTATCTGTGAGGCCCTAAACCCCACTGATCGAACCTCATAAATCCAAAGATTCACTGTTACCTGCGAGACCCTAACCCCACTGATTGAACCTCATAATCCAAAGATTCACTATTATCTGTGAGACCATAAACCCAACTGATAGAACCTCACAATCCCAAAGAAACAGTATTATCGGTGAGATCCTAACCCCAATGATCGAGCCTCATAATCCCAAAGATTCATTAATATCTGTGAGACCCTAAACCCCACTGATCGAACCTCATAATCCAAAGATTCACTATTATCTGTGAGACCCTAAACCCCACTGATCGAACCTCATAATCCCAAGGATTCACTATTATCTGTGAGGCCCTAAACCCCACTGATCGAACCTCATAATTCCAAAGATTCACTGTTATCTGTGAGACCCTAACCCCACTGATTGAACCTCATAATCCAAAGATTCACTATTATCTGTGAGACCATAAACCCAACTGATAGAACCTCATAATCCCAAAGAAACAGTATTATAGTTGAGATCCTAACCCCAATGATCGAGCTTCATAATCCCAAAGATTCATTAAAATCTGTGAGATCCTAATCCCCACTGATCGAACCTCATAATTCCAAAGAATCACTATTATATGTGAGACCCTAAACCCCACTGATTGAACCTCATAATCCCAAAGAATCACTATTATCTGTGAGACCCTAACCACCACTGATCGAACCTCATAATCCCAAAGATTCACTATTATCTGTGAGACCTTAAACCACACTGATCGAACCTCATAATCCCAAGGATTCACTATTATCTGTGAGACCTTAAACCCCACTGATCGAACCTCATAATCCCAGAGATTCACTATTATCTGTGAGACCCCAAACCTCCCTCATCGTACCTCATAATCCAAAGATTCACTATTATCTGTGACACTAAACCCCACTGATCAAACCTCATAACCCCAAAGATTCACTAATATCTGTAAGATCCTACACCCCACTGATCGAACCTCATAATCCAAAGATTCACTAATATCTGTGACACTAAACCCCACTGATCAAACCTCATAACCCCAAAGATTCACTATTATCTGTGAGACCCTAACGCCACTGATTGAACCTCATAATCCCAGAGATTCACTATTATCTTTGAGACCCTAAACCTCACTGATCGAACCTCATAATCCAAAGATTCACTATTATCTGTGAGGCCCTAATCCCCACTGATCGAACCTCATAATCCAAAGATTCACTATTATCTGTGAGACCCTAAACCCCACTGATCGAACCTCATAATCCCAAAGATTCACTATTATCTGTGAGGCCCTAAACCCCACTGATCGAACCTCATAAATCCAAAGATTCACTGTTACCTGTGAGACCCTAACCCCACTGATTGAACCACATAATCCAAAGATTCACTATTATCTGTGAGACCATAAACCCAACTGATAGCACCTCATAATCCCAAAGAATCACTATTATCTGTGAGAAACTAAACCCCACTGATCGAACGTCATAATCCAGAGATTCACTATAATTTTGTGAGATCCTTACCCCCATTGAATGAATCACGTAATCCCTGAGATTCACTATTATCTGTGAGACCCCAAACCTCCCTGATCGAACCTCATAATCCAAAGATTCACTATTATCTGTGACACTAAACCCCACTGATCATACCTCATAACCCCAACGATTCACTAATATCTGTGAGATCCTAAACCCTACTGATCAAACCTCATAATCCAAAGATTCACTATTATCTGTGACACTAAACCCCACTGAACAAATCCCATAACCCCAAAGATTCACTGTTATCTGTGAGACCCTAACCCCCACTGATTGAACCTCATAATCCTAGAGATTCACTATTATCTGTGAAACCCTATACCTCACTGATCGAAGCTCATAATCCAAAGATTCACTAATATCTGTGACACTAAACCCCACTGATCAAGCCTCATAACCACAAAGATTCACTAATATCTGTGAGATCCTAAACCCCACTGATCGAACCTCATAATCCAAAGATTCACTATTATCTGTTAGACACTAAACCCCACTGATTGAACCTCATAATCCAAAGATTCACTATTATCTGTGAGACCCTAACCCTACTGATTGAGCCTCATAATCCAAAGATTCACTATTATCTGTGAGACCCTGAACCCCACTGATTGAACCTCATAATCCCAAAGAATCACTATTATCTGTGAGACCCTAACCACCAATGATCGAACCTCATAATGCCAAAGATTCACTGTTAACTGTGAGACACTATCCCCCACTGATTGAACCTCATAATCCCAGAGATTCACTATTAACTGTGAGACACTAAACCCCACTGATCAAACCTGATAACCCCAAAGATTCACTAATATCTGTGAGATCCTACACCCCACTGATCGAACCTCATAATCCAAAGATTCACTATTATCTGTGAGACCTAAACCCCACTGATCGAACCTCATAATCCCAGAGATTCACTATTATCTGTAAGACCCTAACGCCACTCATTGAACCTCATAATCCCAGAGATTCACTATTATCTGTGAGACCCTAAACCTCACTGATCGAACCTCATAATCCCAAAGATTCACTATTATCTGTGAGACCCTAAACCCCACTGATCGAACCTCATAATCCAAAGATTCACTATTATCTGTGAGACCCTAAACCCCACTGATCGAACCTCATAATCCCATAGATTCACTATTATCTGTGAGGCCCTAAACCCCACTGATCGAACCTCATAAATCCAAAGATTCACTGTTATCTGCGAGACCCTAACCCCACTGATTGAACCTCATAATCCAAAGATTCACTATTATCTGTGACACTAAACCCCACTGAACAAACCTCATAACCCCAAAGATTCACTGTTATCTGTGAGACCCTAACCCCCACTGATTGAACCTCATAATCCTAGAGATTCACTATTATCTGTGAAACCCTAAACCTCACTGATCGAAGCTCATAATCCAAAGATTCACTATTATCTGTTAGACCCTAAACCCCACTGATCGAACCTCATAATCCAAAGATCCACTATTATCTGTGAGACACTAAACCCCACTGATTGAACCTCATAACCCACAGATTCACTATTATCTGTGAGACCCTAACCCCACTGATTGAACCTCATAATCCAAAAATTTACTATTATCTGTGAGACCAAAAAACCAACTGATAGAACCACATAATCCCAAAGAATCAGTATTATCGGTGAGATCCTAATCCCCACTGATCGAACCTCGTAATTCCAAAGAATCACTATTATATGTGAGACCCTAAACCCCACTGATTGAACCTCATAATCCCAAAGAATCACTATTATCTGTGAGACCCTAACCACCACTGATCGAACCTCATAATCCCAAAGATTCACTGTTAACTGTGAGACCCTATCCCCCACTGATTGAACCTCATAATCCCAGAGATTCACTATTAACTGTGAGACCCTAAACCCCACTGATGGAAACTCATAATCCCAGAGATTCACTATTATCTGTGAGACCTTAAACCACACTGATCGAACCTCATAATCCCAAGGATTCACTATTATCTGTGAGACCTTAAACCCCACTGATCGAACCTCATAATCCCAGAGATTCACTATTATCTGTGAGACCCCAAACCTCCCTCATCGTACCTCATAATCCAAAGATTCACTATTATCTGTGACACTAAACCCCACTGATCAAACCTCATAACCCCAAAGATTCACTAATATCTGTGAGATCCTACACCCCACTGATCGAACCTCATAATCCAAAGATTCACTAATATCTGTGACACTAAACCCCACTGATCAAACCTCATAACCCCAAAGATTCACTATTATCTGTGAGACCCTAACGCCACTGATTGAACCTCATAATCCCAGAGATTCACTATTATCTGTGAGACCCTAAACCTCACTGATCGAACCTCATAATCCAAAGATTCACTATTATCTGTGAGACCCTAAACTCCACTGATCGAACCTCATAATCCAAAGATTCACTATTATCTGTGAGACCCTAAACCCCACTGATCGAACCTCATAATCCCAAAGATTCACTATTATCTGTGAGGCCCTAAACCCCACTGATCGAACCTCATAAATCCAAAGATTCACTGTTACCTGCGAGACCCTAACCCCACTGATTGAACCTCATAATCCAAAGATTCACTATTATCTGTGAGACCATAAACCCAACTGATAGAACCTCACAATCCCAAAGAAACAGTATTATCGGTGAGATCCTAACCCCAATGATCGAGCCTCATAATCCCAAAGATTCATTAATATCTGTGAGACCCTAAACCCCACTGATCGAACCTCATAATCCAAAGATTCACTATTATCTGTGAGACCCTAAACCCCACTGATCGAACCTCATAATCCCAAGGATTCACTATTATCTGTGTGACCCTAACCCCACTGATTGAACCTCATAATCCAAAGATTCACTATTATCTGTGAGACCATAAACCCAACTGATAGAACCTCATAATCCCAAAGAAACAGTATTATAGTTGAGATCCTAACCCCAATGATCGAGCTTCATAATCCCAAAGATTCATTAAAATCTGTGAGATCCTAATCCCCACTGATCGAACCTCATAATTCCAAAGATTCACTATTATATGTGAGACCCTAAACCCCACTGATTGAACCTCATAATCCCAAAGAATCACTATTATCTGTGAGACCCTAACCACCACTGATCGAACCTCATAATCCCAAAGATTCACTGTTAACTGTGAGACCCTATCCCCCACTGATTGAACCTCATAATCCCAGAGATTCACTATTAACTGTGAGACCCTAAACCCCACTGATGGAAACTCATAATCCCAGAGATTCACTATTATCTGTGAGACCTTAAACCACACTGATCGAACCTCATAATCCCAAGGATTCACTATTATCTGTGAGACCTTAAACCCCACTGATCGAACCTCATAATCCCAGAGATTCACTATTATCTGTGAGACCCCAAACCTCCCTCATCGTACCTCATAATCCAAAGATTCACTATTATCTGTGACACTAAACCCCACTGATCAAACCTCATAACCCCAAAGATTCACTAATATCTGTGAGATCCTACACCCCACTGATCGAACCTCATAATCCAAAGATTCACTAATATCTGTGACACTAAACCCCACTGATCAAACCTCATAACCCCAAAGATTCACTATTATCTGTGAGACCCTAACGCCACTGATTGAACCTCATAATCCCAGAGATTCACTATTATCTTTGAGACCCTAAACCTCACTGATCGAACCTCATAATCCAAAGATTCACTATTATCTGTGAGACCCTAAACCCCACTGATCGAACCTCATAATCCAAAGATTCACTATTATCTGTGAGACCCTAAACCCCACTGATCGAACCTCATAATCCCAAAGATTCACTATTATCTGTGAGGCCCTAAACCCCACTGATCGAACCTCATAAATCCAAAGATTCACTGTTAACTGTGAGACCCTAACCCCACTGATTGAACCTCATAATCCAAAGATTCACTATTATCTGTGAGACCATAAACCCAACTGATAGAACCTCATAATCCCAAAAAAACAGTATTATAGTTGAGATCCTAACCTCAAAGATCGAGCTTCATAATCCCAAAGATTCATTAAAATCTGTGAGATCCTAATCCCCACTGATCGAACCTCATAATTCCAAAGAATCACTATTATATGTGAGACCCTAAACTCCACTGATTGAACCTCATAATCCCAAAGAATCACTATTATCTGTGAGACCCTAACCACCACTGATCGAACCTCATAATCCCAAAGATTCACTGTTAACTGTGAGACCCTATCCCCCACTGATTGAACCTCATAATCCCAGAGATTCACTATTAACTGTGAGACCCTAAACCCCACTGATGGAAACTCATAATCCCAGAGATTCACTATTATCTCTGAGACCTTAAACCACACTGATCGAACCTCATAATCCCAAGGATTCACTATTATCTGTGAGACCTTAAACCCCACTGATCGAACCTCATAATCCCAGATTCACTATTATCTGTGAGACCCCAAACCTCCCTCATCGTACTTCATAATCCAAAGATTCACTATTATCTGTGACACTAAACCCCACTGATCAAACCTCATAACCCCAAAGATTCACTAATATCTGTGAGATCCTACACCCCACTGATCGAACCTCATAATCCAAAGATTCACTAATATCTGTGACACTAAACCCCACTAATCAAACCTCATAACACCAAAGATTCACTATTATCTGTGAGACCCTAACGCCACTGATTGAACCTCATAATCCCAGAGATTCACTATTATCTTTGAGACCCTAAACCTCACTGATCGAACCTCATAATCCAAAGATTCACTATTATCTGTGAGACCCTAAACCCCACTGATCGAACCTCATAATCCAAAGATTCACTATTATCTGTGAGACCCTAAACCCCACTGATCAAACCTCATAATCCCAAAGATTCACTATTATCTGTGAGGCCCTAAACCCCACTGATCGAACCTCATAAATCCAAAGATTCACTGTTACCTGTGAGACCCTAACCCCACTGATTGAACCACATAATCCAAAGATTCACTATTATCTGTGAGACCATAAACCCAACTGATAGCACCTCATAATCCCAAAGAATCACTATTATCTGTGAGAAACTAAACCCCACTGATCGAACGTCATAATCCAGAGATTCACTATAATTTTGTGAGATCCTTACCCCCATTGAATGAATCACGTAATCCCTGAGATTCACTATTATCTGTGAGACCCCAAACCTCCCTGATCGAACCTCATAATCCAAAGATTCACTATTATCTGTGACACTAAACCCCACTGATCATACCTCATAACCCCAACGATTCACTAATATCTGTGAGATCCTAAACCCTACTGATCAAACCTCATAATCCAAAGATTCACTATTATCTGTGACACTAAACCCCACTGAACAAATCCCATAACCCCAAAGATTCACTGTTATCTGTGAGACCCTAACCCCCACTGATTGAACCTCATAATCCTAGAGATTCACTATTATCTGTGAAACCCTATACCTCACTGATCGAAGCTCATAATCCAAAGATTCACTAATATCTGTGACACTAAACCCCACTGATCAAGCCTCATAACCACAAAGATTCACTAATATCTGTGAGATCCTAAACCCCACTGATCGAACCTCATAATCCAAAGATTCACTATTATCTGTTAGACACTAAACCCCACTGATTGAACCTCATAATCCAAAGATTCACTATTATCTGTGAGACCCTAACCCCACTGATTGAGCCTCATAATCCAAAGATTCACTATTATCTGTGAGACCAAAAAACCAACTGATAGAACCTCATAATCCCAAAGAATCAGTATTATCGGTGAGATCCTAACCCCAATGATCGAGCTTCATAATCCCAAAGATTCATTAAAATCTGTGAGATCCTAATCCCCACTGATCGAACCTCATAATTCCAAAGAATCACTATTATATGTGAGACCCTGAACCCCACTGATTGAACCTCATAATCCCAAAGAATCACTATTATCTGTGAGACCCTAACCACCAATGATCGAACCTCATAATGCCAAAGATTCACTGTTAACTGTGAGACACTATCCCCCACTGATTGAACCTCATAATCCCAGAGATTCACTATTAACTGTGAGACACTAAACCCCACTGATCAAACCTGATAACCCCAAAGATTCACTAATATCTGTGAGATCCTACACCCCACTGATCGAACCTCATAATCCAAAGATTCACTATTATCTGTGAGACCTAAACCCCACTGATCGAACCTCATAATCCCAGAGATTCACTATTATCTGTAAGACCCTAACGCCACTCATTGAACCTCATAATCCCAGAGATTCACTATTATCTGTGAGACCCTAAACCTCACTGATCGAACCTCATAATCCCAAAGATTCACTATTATCTGTGAGACCCTAAACCCCACTGATCGAACCTCATAATCCAAAGATTCACTATTATCTGTGAGACCCTAAACCCCACTGATCGAACCTCATAATCCCATAGATTCACTATTATCTGTGAGGCCCTAAACCCCACTGATCGAACCTCATAAATCCAAAGATTCACTGTTATCTGCGAGACCCTAACCCCACTGATTGAACCTCATAATACAAAGATTCACTATTATCTGTGACACTAAACCCCACTGAACAAACCTCATAACCCCAAAGATTCACTGTTATCTGTGAGACCCTAACCCCCACTGATTGAACCTCATAATCCTAGAGATTCACTATTATCTGTGAAACCCTAAACCTCACTGATCGAAGCTCATAATCCAAAGATTCACTATTATCTGTTAGACCCTAAACCCCACTGATCGAACCTCATAATCCAAAGATCCACTATTATCTGTGAGACACTAAACCCCACTGATTGAACCTCATAACCCACAGATTCACTATTATCTGTGAGACCCTAACCCCACTGATTGAACCTCATAATCCAAAAATTTACTATTATCTGTGAGACCAAAAAACCAACTGATAGAACCACATAATCCCAAAGAATCAGTATTATCGGTGAGATCCTAATCCCCACTGATCGAACCTCGTAATTCCAAAGAATCACTATTATATGTGAGACCCTAAACCCCACTGATTGAACCTCATAATCCCAAAGAATCACTATTATCTGTGAGACCCTAACCACCACTGATCGAACCTCATAATCCCAAAGATTCACTGTTAACTGTGAGACCCTATCCCCCACTGATTGAACCTCATAATCCCAGAGATTCACTATTAACTGTGAGACCCGAAACCCCACTGATGGAAACTCATAATCCCAGAGATTCACTATTATCTGTGAGACCTTAAACCACACTGATCGAACCTCATAATCCCAAGGATTCACTATTATCTGTGAGACCTTAAACCCCACTGATCGAACCTCATAATCCCAGAGATTCACTATTATCTGTGAGACCCCAAACCTCCCTCATCGTACCTCATAATCCAAAGATTCACTATTATCTGTGACACTAAACCCCACTGATCAAACCTCATAACCCCAAAGATTCACTAATATCTGTGAGATCCTACACCCCACTGATCGAACCTCATAATCCAAAGATTCACTAATATCTGTGACACTAAACCCCACTGATCAAACCTCATAACCCCAAAGATTCACTATTATCTGTGAGACCCTAACGCCACTGATTGAACCTCATAATCCCAGAGATTCACTATTATCTGTGAGACCCTAAACCTCACTGATCGAACCTCATAATCCAAAGATTCACTATTATCTGTGAGACCCTAAACCCCACTGATCGAACCTCATAATCCAAAGATTCACTATTATCTGTGAGACCCTAAACCCCACTGATCGAACCTCATAATCCCAAAGATTCACTATTATCTGTGAGGCCCTAAACCCCACTGATCGAACCTCATAAATCCAAAGATTCACTGTTACCTGCGAGACCCTAACCCCACTGATTGAACCTCATAATCCAAAGATTCACTATTATCTGTGAGACCATAAACCCAACTGATAGAACCTCACAATCCCAAAGAAACAGTATTATCGGTGAGATCCTAACCCCAATGATCGAGCCTCATAATCCCAAAGATTCATTAATATCTGTGAGACCCTAAACCCCACTGATCGAACCTCATAATCCAAAGATTCACTATTATCTGTGAGACCCTAAACCCCACTGATCGAACCTCATAATCCCAAGGATTCACTATTATCTGTGTGACCCTAACCCCACTGATTGAACCTCATAATCCAAAGATTCACTATTATCTGTGAGACCATAAACCCAACTGATAGAACCTCATAATCCCAAAGAAACAGTATTATAGTTGAGATCCTAACCCCAATGATCGAGCTTCATAATCCCAAAGATTCATTAAAATCTGTGAGATCCTAATCCCCACTGATCGAACCTCATAATTCCAAAGATTCACTATTATATGTGAGACCCTAAACCCCACTGATTGAACCTCATAATCCCAAAGAATCACTATTATCTGTGAGACCCTAACCACCACTGATCGAACCTCATAATCCCAAAGATTCACTGTTAACTGTGAGACCCTATCCCCCACTGATTGAACCTCATAATCCCAGAGATTCACTATTAACTGTGAGACCCTAAACCCCACTGATGGAAACTCATAATCCCAGAGATTCACTATTATCTGTGAGACCTTAAACCACACTGATCGAACCTCATAATCCCAAGGATTCACTATTATCTGTGAGACCTTAAACCCCACTGATCGAACCTCATAATCCCAGAGATTCACTATTATCTGTGAGACCCCAAACCTCCCTCATCGTACCTCATAATCCAAAGATTCACTATTATCTGTGACACTAAACCCCACTGATCAAACCTCATAACCCCAAAGATTCACTAATATCTGTGAGATCCTACACCCCACTGATCGAACCTCATAATCCAAAGATTCACTAATATCTGTGACACTAAACCCCACTGATCAAACCTCATAACCCCAAAGATTCACTATTATCTGTGAGACCCTAACGCCACTGATTGAACCTCATAATCCCAGAGATTCACTATTATCTTTGAGACCCTAAACCTCACTGATCGAACCTCATAATCCAAAGATTCACTATTATCTGTGAGACCCTAAACGCCACTGATCGAACCTCATAATCCAAAGATTCACTATTATCTGTGAGACCCTAAACCCCACTGATCGAACCTCATAATCCCAAAGATTCACTATTATCTGTGAGGCCCTAAACCCCACTGATCGAACCTCATAAATCCAAAGATTCACTGTTACCTGTGAGACCCTAACCCCACTGATTGAACCTCATAATCCAAAGATTCACTATTATCTGTGAGACCCTAAACCCCACTGATCGAACCTCATAATCCAAAGATTCACTATTATCTGTGAGACCCTAAACCCCACTGATCGAACCTCATAATCCCAAAGATTCACTATTATCTGTGAGGCCCTAAACCCCACTGATCGAACCTCATAAATCCAAAGATTCACTGTTACCTGCGAGACCCTAACCCCACTGATTGAACCTCATAATCCAAAGATTCACTATTATCTGTGAGACCATAAACCCAACTGATAGAACCTCACAATCCCAAAGAAACAGTATTATCGGTGAGATCCTAACCCCAATGATCGAGCCTCATAATCCCAAAGATTCATTAATATCTGTGAGACCCTAAACCCCACTGATCGAACCTCATAATCCAAAGATTCACTATTATCTGTGAGACCCTAAACCCCACTGATCGAACCTCATAATCCCAAGGATTCACTATTATCTGTGTGACCCTAACCCCACTGATTGAACCTCATAATCCAAAGATTCACTATTATCTGTGAGACCATAAACCCAACTGATAGAACCTCATAATCCCAAAGAAACAGTATTATAGTTGAGATCCTAACCCCAATGATCGAGCTTCATAATCCCAAAGATTCATTAAAATCTGTGAGATCCTAATCCCCACTGATCGAACCTCATAATTCCAAAGATTCACTATTATATGTGAGACCCTAAACCCCACTGATTGAACCTCATAATCCCAAAGAATCACTATTATCTGTGAGACCCTAACCACCACTGATCGAACCTCATAATCCCAAAGATTCACTGTTAACTGTGAGACCCTATCCCCCACTGATTGAACCTCATAATCCCAGAGATTCACTATTAACTGTGAGACCCTAAACCCCACTGATGGAAACTCATAATCCCAGAGATTCACTATTATCTGTGAGACCTTATACCACACTGATCGAACCTCATAATCCCAAGGATTCACTATTATCTGTGAGACCTTAAACCCCACTGATCGAACCTCATAATCCCAGAGATTCACTATTATCTGTGAGACCCCAAACCTCCCTCATCGTACCTCATAATCCAAAGATTCACTATTATCTGTGACACTAAACCCCACTGATCAAACCTCACAACCCCAAAGATTCACTAATATCTGTGAGATCCTACACCCCACTGATCGAACCTCATAATCCAAAGATTCACTAATATCTGTGACACTAAACCCCACTGATCAAACCTCATAACCCCAAAGATTCACTATTATCTGTGAGACCCTAACGCCACTGATTGAACCTCATAATCCCAGAGATTCACTATTATCTTTGAGACCCTAAACCTCACTGATCGAACCTCATAATCCAAAGATTCACTATTATCTGTGAGACCCTAAACGCCACTGATCGAACCTCATAATCCAAAGATTCACTATTATCTGTGAGACCCTAAACCCCACTGATCGAACCTCATAATCCCAAAGATTCACTATTATCTGTGAGGCCCTAAACCCCACTGATCGAACCTCATAAATCCAAAGATTCACTGTTACCTGTGAGACCCTAACCCCACTGATTGAACCTCATAATCCAAAGATTCACTATTATCTGTGAGACCATAAACCCAACTGATAGAACCTCACAATCCCAAAGAAACAGTATTATCGGTGAGATCCTAACCCCAATGATCGAGCCTCATAATCCCAAAGATTCATTAATATCTGTGAGACGCTAAACCCCACTGATCGAACCTCATAATCCAAAGATTCACTATTATCTGTGAGACCCTAAACCCCACTGATCGAACCTCATAATCCCAAGGATTCACTATTATCTGTGAGGCCCTAAACCCCACTGATCGAACCTCATAATTCCAAAGATTCACTGTTATCTGTGAGACCCTAACCCCACTGATTGAACCTCATAATCCAAAGATTCACTATTATCTGTGAGACCATAAACCCAACTGATAGAACCTCATAATCCCAAAGAAACAGTATTATAGTTGAGATCCTAACCCCAATGATCGAGCTTCATAATCCCAAAGATTCATTAAAGTCTGTGAGATCCTAATCCCCACTGATCGAACCTCATAATTCCAAAGAATCACTATTATATGTGAGACCCTAAACCCCACTGATTGAACCTCATAATCCCAAAGAATCACTATTATCTGTGAGACCCTAACCACCACTGATCGAACCTCATAATCCCAAAGATTCACTGTTAACTGTGAGACCCTATCCCCCACTGATTGAACCTCATAATCACAGAGATTCACTATTAACTGTGAGACCCTAAACCCCACTGATGGAAACTCATAATCCCAGAGATTCACTATTATCTGTGAGAACTTAAACCACACTGATCGAACCTCATAATCCCAAGGATTCACTATTATCTGTGAGACCTTAAACCCCACTGATCGAACCTCATAATCCCAGAGATTCACTATTATCTGTGAGACCCCAAACCTCCCTCATCGTACCTCATAATCCAAAGATTCACTATTATCTGTGACACTAAACCCCACTGATCAAACCTCATAACCCCAAAGATTCACTAATATCTGTGAGATCCTACACCCCACTGATCGAACCTCATAATCCAAAGATTCACTAATATCTGTGACACTAAACCCCACTGATCAAACCTCATAACCCCAAAGATTCACTATTATCTGTGAGACCCTAACACCACTGATTGAACCTCATAATCCCAGAGATTCACTATTATCTTTGAGACCCTAAACCTCACTGATCGAACCTCATAATCCAAAGATTCACTATTATCTGTGAGACCCTAAACCCCACTGATCGAACCTCATAATCCAAAGATTCACTATTATCTGTGAGACCCTAAACCCCACTGATCGAACCTCATAATCCCAAAGATTCACTATTATCTGTGAGGCCCTAAACCCCACTGATCGAACCTCATAAATCCAAAGATTCACTGTTACCTGTGAGACCCTAACCCCACTGATTGAACCTCATAATCCAAAGATTCACTATTATCTGTGAGACCATAAACCCAACTGATAGAACCTCATAATCCCAAAGAAACAGTATTATAGTTGAGATCCTAACCCCAATGATCGAGCTTCATAATCCCAAAGATTCATTAAAATCTGTGAGATCCTAATCCCCACTGATCGAACCTCATAATTCCAAAGAATCACTATTATATGTGAGACCCTAAACCCCACTGATTGAACCTCATAATCCCAAAGAATCACTATTATCTGTGAGACCCTAACCACCACTGATCGAACCTCATAATCCCAAAGATTCACTGTTAACTGTGAGACCCTATCCCCCACTGATTGAACCTCATAATCCCAGAGATTCACTATTAACTGTGAGACCCTAAACCCCACTGATGGAAACTCATAATCCCAGAGATTCACTATTATCTGTGAGACCTTAAACCACACTGATCGACCCTCATAATCCCAAGGATTCACTATTATCTGTGAGACCTTAAACCCCACTGATCGAACCTCATAATCCCAGAGATTCACTATTATCTGTGAGACCCCAAACCTCCCTCATCGTACCTCATAATCCAAAGATTCACTATTATCTGTGACACTAAACCCCACTGATCAAACCTCATAACCCCAAAGATTCACTAATATCTGTGAGATCCTACACCGCACTGATCGAACCTCATAATCCAAAGATTCACTAATATCAGTGACACTAAACCCCACTGATCAAACCTCATAACCCCAAAGATTCACTATTATCTGTGAGACCCTAGCGCCACTGATTGAACCTCATAATCCCAGAGATTCACTATTATCTTTGAGACCCTAAACCTCACTGATCGAACCTCATAATCCCAAGGATTCACTATTATCTGTGAGACCTTAAACCCCACTGATCGAACCTCATAATCCCAGAGATTCACTATTATCTGTGAGACCCCAAACCTCCCTCATCGTACCTCATAATCCAAAGATTCACTATTATCTGTGACACTAAACCCCACTGATCAAACCTCATAACCCCAAAGATTCACTAATATCTGTGAGATCCTACACCGCACTGATCGAACCTCATAATCCAAAGATTCACTAATATCTGTGACACTAAACCCCACTGATCAAACCTCATAACCCCAAAGATTCACTATTATCTGTGAGACCCTAACGCCACTGATTGAACCTCATAATCCCAGAGATTCACTATTATCTTTGAGACCCTAAACCTCACTGATCGAACCTCATAATCCAAAGATTCACTGTTATCTGTGAGACCCTAACCCCACTGATTGAACCTCATAATCCAAAGATTCACTATTATCTGTGAGACCATAAACCCAACTGATAGAACCACATAATCCCAAAGAAACAGTATTATAGTTGAGATCCTAACCCCAATGATCGAGCTTCATAATCCCAAAGATTCATTAAAATCTGTGAGATCCTAATCCCCACTGATCGAACCTCATAATTCCAAAGAATCACTATTATATGTGAGACCCTAAACCCCACTGATTGAACCTCATAATCCCAAAGAATCACTATTATCTGTGAGACCCTAACCACCACTGATCGAACCTCATAATCCCAAAGATTCACTGTTAACTGTGAGACCCTATCCCCCACTGATTGAACCTCATAATCCCAGAGATTCACTATTAACTGTGAGATCCTAAACCCCACTGATGGAAACTCATAATCCCAGAGATTCACTATTATCTGTGAGACCTTAAACCACAATGATCGAACCTCATAATCCCAAGGATTCACTATTATCTGTGAGACCCCAAACCTCCCTCATCGTACCTCATAATCCAAAGATTCACTATTATCTGTGACACTAAACCCCACTGATCAAACCTCATAACCCCAAAGATTCACTAATATCTGTGAGATCCTACACCCCACTGATCGAACCTCATAATCCAAAGATTCACTAATATCTGTGACACTAAACCCCACTGATCAAACCTCATAACCCCAAAGATTCACTATTATCTGTGAGACCCTAACGCCACTGATTGAACCTCATAATCCCAGAGATTCACTATTATCTTTGAGACCCTAAACCTCACTGATCGAACCTCATAATCCAAAAATTCACTATTATCTGTGACACTAAACCCCACTGATCGAACCTCATAATCCAAAGATTCACTATTATCTGTGAGACCCTAAACCCCACTGATCGAACCTCATAATCCCAAAGATTCACTATTATCTGTGAGGCCCTAAACCCCACTGATCGAACCCCATAATCCAAAGATTCACTATTATCTGTGAGACCCTAAACCCCACTGATCGAACCTCATAACCCCAAAGATTCACTATTATCTGTGAGACCCTAACGCCACTGATTGAACCTCATAATCCAAAGATTCACTATTATCTGTGAGACCATAAACCCAACTGATAGAACCACATAATCCCAAAGAAACAGTATTATAGTTGAGATCCTAACCCCAATGATCGAGCTTCATAATCCCAAAGATTCATTAAAATCTGTGAGATCCTAATCCCCACTGATCGAACCTCATAATTCCAAAGAATCACTATTATATGTGAGACCCTAAACCCCACTGATTGAACCTCATAATCCCAAAGAATCACTATTATCTGTGAGACCCTAACCACCACTGATCGAACCTCATAATCCCAAAGATTCACTGTTAACTGTGAGACCCTATCCCCCACTGATTGAACCTCATAATCCCAGAGATTCACTATTAACTGTGAGATCCTAAACCCCACTGATGGAAACTCATAATCCCAGAGATTCACTATTATCTGTGAGACCTTAAACCACAATGATCGAACCTCATAATCCCAAGGATTCACTATTATCTGTGAGACCCCAAACCTCCCTCATCGTACCTCATAATCCAAAGATTCACTATTATCTGTGACACTAAACCCCACTGATCAAACCTCATAACCCCAAAGATTCACTAATATCTGTGAGATCCTACACCCCACTGATCGAACCTCATAATCCAAAGATTCACTAATATCTGTGACACTAAACCCCACTGATCAAACCTCATAACCCCAAAGATTCACTATTATCTGTGAGACCCTAACGCCACTGATTGAACCTCATAATCCCAGAGATTCACTATTATCTTTGAGACCCTAAACCTCACTGATCGAACCTCATAATCCAAAAATTCACTATTATCTGTGACACTAAACCCCACTGATCGAACCTCATAATCCAAAGATTCACTATTATCTGTGAGACCCTAAACCCCACTGATCGAACCTCATAATCCCAAAGATTCACTATTATCTGTGAGGCCCTAAACCCCACTGATCGAACCTCATAAATCCAAAGATTCACTGTTACCTGTGAGACCCTAACCCCACTGATTGAACCTCATAATCCAAAGATTCACTATTATCTGTGAGACCATAAACCCAACTGATAGAACCTCAAAATCCCAAAGAAACAGTATTATAGTTGAGATCCTAACCCCAATGATCGAGCTTCATAATCCCAAAGATTCATTAAAATCTGTGAGATCCTAATCCCCACTGATCGAACCTCATAATTCCAAAGAATCACTATTATATGTGAGACCCTAAACCCCACTGATTGAACCTCATAATCCCAAAGAATCACTATTATCTGTGAGACCCTAACCACCACTGATCGAACCTCATAATCCCAAAGATTCACTGTTAACTGTGAGACCCTATCCCCCACTGATTGAACCTCATAATCCCAGAGATTCACTATTAACTGTGAGACCCTAAACCCCACTGATGGAAACTCATAATCCCAGAGATTCACTATTATCTGTGAGACCTTAAACCACACTGATCGAACCTCATAATCCCAAGGATTCACTATTATCTGTGAGACCTTAAACCCCACTGATCGAACCTCATAATCCCAGAGATTCACTATTATCTGTGAGACCCCAAACCTCCCTCATCGTACCTCATAATCCAAAGATTCACTATTATCTGTGACACTAAACCCCACTGATCAAACCTCATAACCCCAAAGATTCACTAATATCTGTGAGATCCTACACCGCACTGATCGAACCTCATAATCCAAAGATTCACTAATATCTGTGACACTAAACCCCACTGATCAAACCTCATAACCCCAAAGATTCACTATTATCTGTGAGACCCTAACGCCACTGATTGAACCTCATAATCCCAGAGATTCACTATTATCTTTGAGACCCTAAACCTCACTGATCGAACCTCATAATCCAAAGATTCACTGTTATCTGTGAGACCCTAACCCCACTGATTGAACCTCATAATCCAAAGATTCACTATTATCTGTGAGACCATAAACCCAACTGATAGAACCTCATAATCCCAAAGAAACAGTATTATAGTTGAGATCCTAACCCCAATGATCGAGCTTCATAATCCCAAAGATTCATTAAAATCTGTGAGATCCTAATCCCCACTGATCGAACCTCATAATTCCAAAGAATCACTATTATATGTGAGACCCTAAACCCCACTGATTGAACCTCATAATCCCAAAGAATCACCATTATCTGTGAGACCCTAACCACCACTGATCGAACCTCATAATCCCAAAGATTCACTGTTAACTGTGAGACCCTATCCCCCACTGATTGAACCTCATAATCCCAGAGATTCACTATTAACTGTGAGACCCTAAACCCCACTGATGGAAACTCATAATCCCAGAGATTCACTATTATCTGTGAGACCTTAAACCACAATGATCGAACCTCATAATCCCAAGGATTCACTATTATCTGTGAGACCTTAAACCCCACTGATCGAACCTCATAATCCCAGAGATTCACTATTATCTGTGAGACCCCAAACCTCCCTCATCGTACCTCATAATCCAAAGATTCACTATTATCTGTGACACTAAACCCCACTGATCAAACCTCATAACCCCAAAGATTCACTAATATCTGTGAGATCCTACACCCCACTGATCGAACCTCATAATCCAAAGATTCACTAATATCTGTGACACTAAACCCCACTGATCAAACCTCATAACCCCAAAGATTCACTATTATCTGTGAGACCCTAACGCCACTGATTGAACCTCATAATCCCAGAGATTCACTATTATCTTTGAGACCCTAAACCTCACTGATCGAACCTCATAATCCAAAGATTCACTATTATCTGTGAGACCCTAAACCCCACTGATCGAACCTCATAATCCAAAGATTCACTATTATCTGTGAGACCCTAAACCCCACTGATCGAACCTCATAATCCCAAAGATTCACTATTATCTGTGAGGCCCTAAACCCCACTGATCGAACCTCATAAATCCAAAGATTCACTGTTACCTGTGAGACCCTAACCCCACTGATTGAACCTCATAATCCAAAGATTCACTATTATCTGTGAGACCATAAACCCAACTGATAGAACCTCATAATCCCAAAGAAACAGTATTATAGTTGAGATCCTAACCCCAATGATCGAGCTTCATAATCCCAAAGATTCATTAAAATCTGTGAGATCCTAATCCCCACTGATCGAACCTCATAATTCCAAAGAATCACTATTATATGTGAGACCCTAAACCCCACTGATTGAACCTCATAATCCCAAAGAATCACTATTATCTGTGAGACCCTAACCACCACTGATCGAACCTCATAATCCCAAAGATTCACTGTTAACTGTGAGACCCTATCCCCCACTGATTGAACCTCATAATCCCAGAGATTCACTATTAACTGTGAGACCCTAAACCCCACTGATGGAAACTCATAATCCCAGAGATTCACTATTATCTGTGAGACCTTAAACCACACTGATCGAACCTCATAATCCCAAGGATTCACTATTATCTGTGAGACCTTAAACCCCACTGATCGAACCTCATAATCCCAGATTCACTATTATCTGTGAGACCCCAAACCTCCCTCATCGTACCTCATAATCCAAAGATTCACTATTATCTGTGACACTAAACCCCACTGATCAAACCTCATAACCCCAAAGATTCACTAATATCTGTGAGATCCTACACCCTACTGATCGAACCTCATAATCCAAAGATTCACTAATATCTGTGACACTAAACCCCACTGATCAAACCTCATAACCCCAAAGATTCACTATTATCTGTGAGACCCTAACGCCACTGATTGAACCTCATAATCCCAGTGATTCACTATTATCTTTGAGACCCTAAACCTCACTGATCGAACCTCATAATCCAAAGATTCACTATTATCTGTGAGACCCTAAACCCCACTGATCGAACCCCATAATCCAAAGATTCACTATTATCTGTGAGACCCTAAACCCCACTGATCGAACCTCATAACCCCAAAGATTCACTATTATCTGTGAGACCCTAACGCCACTGATTGAACCTCATAATCCAAAGATTCACTATTATCTGTGAGACCATAAACCCAACTGATAGAACCTCATAATCCCAAAGAAACAGTATTATAGTTGAGATCCTAACCCGAATGATCGAGCTTCATAATCCCAAAGATTCATTAAAATCTGTGAGATCCTAATCCCCACTGATCGAACCTCATAATTCCAAAGAATCACTATTATATGTGAGACCCTAAACCCCACTGATTGAACCTCATAATCCCAAAGAATCACTATTATCTGTGAGACCCTAACCACCACTGATCGAACCTCATAATCCCAAAGATTCACTGTTAACTGTGAGACCCTATCCCCCACTGATTGAACCTCATAATCCCAGAGATTCACTATAAACTGTGAGACCCTAAACCCCACTGATGGAAACTCATAATCCCAGAGATTCACTATTATCTGTGAGACCTTAAACCACACTGATCGAACCTCATAATCCCAAGGATTCACTATTATCTGTGAGACCTTAAACCCCACTGATCGAACCTCATAATCCCAGATTCACTATTATCTGTGAGACCCCAAACCTCCCTCATCGTACCTCATAATCCAAAGATTCACTAATATCTGTGACACTAAACCCCACTGATCAAACCTCATAACCCCAAAGATTCACTATTATCTGTGAGACCCTAACGCCACTGATTGAACCTCATAATCCCAGTGATTCACTATTATCTTTGAGACCCTAAACCTCACTGATCGAACCTCATAATCCAAAGATTCACTATTATCTGTGAGACCCTAAACCCCACTGATCGAACCCCATAATCCAAAGATTCACTATTATCTGTGAGACCCTAAACCCCACTGATCGAACCTCATGATCCCAAAGATTCACTATTATCTGTGAGGCCCTAAACCCCACTGATCGAACCTCATAAATCCAAAGATTCACTGTTACCTGCGAGACCCTAACCCCACTGATTGAACCTCATAATCCAAAGATTCACTATTATCTGTGAGACCATAAACCCAACTGATAGAACCTCACAATCCCAAAGAAACAGTATTATCGGTGAGATCCTAACCCCAATGATCGAGCCTCATAATCCCAAAGATTCATTAATATCTGTGAGACCCTAAACCCCACTGATCGAACCTCATAATCCAAAGATTCACTATTATCTGTGAGACCCTAAACCCCACTGATCGAACCTCATAATCCCAAGGATTCACTATTATCTGTGAGGCCCTAAACCCCACTGATCGAACCTCATAATTCCAAAGATTCACTGTTATCTGTGAGACCCTATCCCCCACTGATTGAACATCATAATCCCAGAGATTCACTATTAACTGGGAGACCCTAAACCCAACTGATCGAATCTCATAATCCCAGAGATTCACTATTATCTGTGAGACATTAAATCCCACTGATCGAACCTCAAAATTCCAAGGATTCACAATTATCTGTGAGAGACTAAACCCCACTGATCGAACCTCATAATTCCAAAGAATCACTATTATCTGTGAGACCCTAACCCCACCTGATTGAACCTCATAATCCAAAGATTCACTTATATCTGTGACACTAAACCCCACTGATCAAACCACATAACCCCAAAGATTCACTATTATCTGTGAGACCCTAAACATCACTGATCGAACCTCATAATCGAAAGATTCACTATTATCTGTGAGACCGTAAACCCCACTGATCGAACCTCATAATCCAAAGATTCACTATTATCTGTGAGACCCTAAACCCCACTGATCGAACCTCATAATCCCAGAGATTCACTATTATCTGTGAGACCCTAAACCTCACTGATCGAACCTCATAATACAAAGATTCACTATTACCTGTGAGACCCTAAACACCACTGATCGAACCTCACAATCCCAAGGATTCACTATTATCTGTGAGGCCCTAAACCCCACTGATCGATCCTCATAATTCCAAAGATTCACTGTTATCTCTGAGACCCTTACCCCACTGATTGAACCTCATAATCCAAAGATTCACTATTATCTGTGCTACCATAAACCGAACTGACAGAACCTCATAATCCCAAAGAAACAGTATTATAGGTGAGATCCTAACCCCAATGATCGAGCCTCATAATCCCAAAGATTCATTAATATCTGTGAGATCCTAATCCCCACTGATCGAACCTCATAATCCCAAGGATTCACTATTATCTCTGAGACCATAAACCCCACAGATCAAACCTCATAATTCCAAAAAATCACTATTAACTGTGAGACCCTAAACCGCATTGATAGAACCTCATAATCCCAAGGATTCACTATTATCTGTGAGGCCCTAAACCCCACTGATCGAACCTCATAATTCCAAAGATTCACTGTTATCTGTGAAACCCTAAACCTCACTGATCGAAGCTCATAATCCAAAGATTCACTAATATCTGTGACACTAAACCCCACTGATCAAGCCTCATAACCACAAAGATTCACTAATATCTGTGAGATCCTAAACCCCACTGATCGAACCTCATAATCCAAAGATTCACTATTATCTGTTAGACCCTAAACCCCACTGATTGAACCTCATAATCCAAAGATCCACTATTATCTGTGAGACACTAAACCCCACTGATTGAACCTCATAATCCAAAGATTCACTATTATCTGTGAGACCCTAACCCCACTGATTGAACCTCATAATCCAAAGATTCACTATTATCTGTGAGACCAAAAAACCAACTGATAGAACCTCATAATCCCAAAGACTCAGTATTATCGGTGAGATCCTAACCCCAATGATCGAGCTTCATAATCCCAAAGATTCATTAAAATCTGTGAGTTCCTAATCCCCACTGATCGAACCTCATAATTCCAAAGAATCACTATTATATGTGAGACCCTAAACCCCACTGATTGAACCTCATAATGCCAAAGAATCACTATTATCTGTGAGACCCTAACCACCACTGATCGAACCTCATAATCCCAAAGATTCACTGTTAACTGTGTGACCCTATCCCCCACTGATTTAACCTCATAATCCCAGAGATTCACTATTAACTGTGAGACCCTAAACCCCACTGATGGAAACTCATAATCCCAGAGATTCACTGTTATCTGTGAAACCCTAAACCTCACTGATCGAAGCTCATAATCCAAAGATTCACTAATATCTGTGACACTAAACCCCACTGATCAAGCCTCATAACCACAAAGATTCACTAATATCTGTGAGATCCTAAACCCCACTGATCGAACCTCATAATCCAAAGATTCACTATTATCTGTTAGACCCTAAACCCCACTGATTGAACCTCATAATCCAAAGATACACTATTATCTGTGAGACACTAAACCCCACTGATTGAACCTCATAATCCAAAGATTCACTATTATCTGTGAGACCCTAACCCCACTGATTGAACCTCATAATCCAAAGATTCACTATTATCTGTGAGACCAAAAAACCAACTGATAGAACCTCATAATCCCAAAGAATCAGTATTATCGGTGAGATCCTAACCCCAATGATCGAGCTTCATAATCCCAAAGATTCATTAAAATCTGTGAGATCCTAATCCCCACTGATCGAACCTCATAATTCCAAAGAATCACTATTATATGTGAGACCCTAAACCCCACTGATTGAACCTCATAATGCCAAAGAATCACTATTATCTGTGAGACCCTAACCACCACTGATCGAACCTCATAATCCCAAAGATTCACTGTTAACTGTGTGACC
This sequence comes from Hemitrygon akajei, assembly GCF_048418815.1. Classification (NCBI taxonomy): domain Eukaryota; kingdom Metazoa; phylum Chordata; class Chondrichthyes; order Myliobatiformes; family Dasyatidae; genus Hemitrygon; species Hemitrygon akajei. Next base: position 106,545,961 of record NC_133126.1, read on the forward strand.
CTATCCCCCACTGATTTAACCTCATAATCCCAGAGATTCACTATTAACTGTGAGACCCTAAACCCCACTGATGGAAACTCATAATCCCAGAGATTCACTATTATCTGTGAGACCTTAAACCACACTGATCGAACCTCATAATCCCAAGGATTCACTATTATCTGTGAGACCCCAAACCTCCCTCATCGTACCTCATAATCCAAAGATTCACTATTATCTGTGACACTAAACCCCACTGATCAAACCTCATAACCCCAAAGATTCACTAATATCTGTGAGATCCTACACCCCACTGATCGAACCTCATAATCCAAAGATTCACTATTATCTGTTAGACCCTAAACCCCACTGATTGAACCTCATAATCCAAAGATTCACTATTATCTGTGAGACCCTAACCCCACTGATTGAACCTCATAATCCAAAGATTCACTATTATCTGTGAGACCAAAAAACCAACTGATAGAACCTCATAATCCCAAAGAATCAGTATTATCGGTGAGATCCTAAACCCAATGATCGAGCTTCATAATCCCAAAGATTCATTAAAATCTGTGAGATCCTAATCCCCACTGATCGAACCTCATAATTCCAAAGAATCACTATTATATGTGAGACCCTAAACCCCACTGATTGAACCTCATAATGCCAAAGAATCACTATTATCTGTGAGACCCTAACCACCACTGATCGAACCTCATAATCCCAAAGATTCACTGTTAACTGTGTGACACTATCCCCCACTGATTTAACCTCATAATCCCAGAGATTCACTATTAACTGTGAGACCCTAAACCCCACTGATGGAAACTCATAATCCCAGAGATTCAATATTATCTGTGAGACCTTAAACCACACTGATCGAACCTCATAATCCCAAGGATTCACTATTATCTGTGAGACCCCAAACCTCCCTCATCGTACCTCATAATCCAAAGATTCACTATTATCTGTGACACTAAACCCCACTGATCAAACCTCATAACCCCAAAGATTCACTAATATCTGTGAGATCCTACACCCCACTGATCGAACCTCATAATCCCAAAGATTCACTGTTAACTGTGTGACCCTATCCCCCACTGATCAAACCTCATAACCCCAAAGATTCACTATTATCTGTGAGACCCTAACGCCACTGATTGAACCTCATAATCCCAGAGATTCACTATTATCTGTGAGACCCTAAACCTCACTGATCGAACCTCATAATCCAAAGATTCACTATTATCTGTGAGGCCCTATAACCCACTGATCGAACCTCATAATTCCAAAGAATCACTGTTATCTCTGAGACCCTAACCCCACTGATTGAACCTCATAATCCAAAGATTCACTATTATCTGTGCTACCATAAACCGAACTGACAGAACCTCATAATCCCAAAGAAACAGTATTATAGGTGAGATCCTAACCCCAATGATCGAGCCTCATAATCCCAAAGATTCATTAATATCTGTGAGACCCTAAACCCCACTGATCGAACCTCATAATCCAAAGATTCACTATTATCTGTGAGACCCTAAACCCCACTGATCGAACCTCATAATCCCAAGGATTCACTATTATCTGTGAGACCCTAAACCCCACTGATCGAACCTCATAATTCCAAAGAATCACTATTATCTGTGAGTCCCTAAACCCCACTGATCAAACCTCATAATCCCAAAGTATCACTATTATCTGTGAGACTCTAACCCCATCTGATTGAACATAATCCCAGAGATTCACTATTTTCGGTGAGATCCTAACCCCAACTGATCGAACCTCATAATCCCAAGGATTCACTATTATCTGTGAGGCCCTATAACCCACTGATCGAACCTCATAATTCCAAAGAATCACTGTTATCTCTGAGACCCTAACCCCACTGATTGAACCTCATGATCCCAAAGATTCACTATTATCTGTGAGGCCCTAAACCCCACTGATCGAACCTCATAAATCCAAAGATTCACTGTTACCTGCGAGACCCTAACCCCACTGATTGAACCTCATAATCCAAAGATTCACTATTATCTGTGAGACCATAAACCCAACTGATAGAACCTCACAATCCCAAAGAAACAGTATTATCGGTGAGATCCTAACCCCAATGATCGAGCCTCATAATCCCAAAGATTCATTAATATCTGTGAGACCCTAAACCCCACTGATCGAACCTCATAATCCAAAGATTCACTATTATCTGTGAGACCCTAAACCCCACTGATCGAACCTCATAATCCCAAGGATTCACTATTATCTGTGAGGCCCTAAACCCCACTGATCGAACCTCATAATTCCAAAGATTCACTGTTATCTGTGAGACCCTATCCCCCACTGATTGAACATCATAATCCCAGAGATTCACTATTAACTGGGAGACCCTAAACCCAACTGATCGAATCTCATAATCCCAGAGATTCACTATTATCTGTGAGACATTAAATCCCACTGATCGAACCTCAAAATTCCAAGGATTCACAATTATCTGTGAGAGACTAAACCCCACTGATCGAACCTCATAATTCCAAAGAATCACTATTATCTGTGAGACCCTAACCCCACCTGATTGAACCTCATAATCCAAAGATTCACTTATATCTGTGACACTAAACCCCACTGATCAAACCACATAACCCCAAAGATTCACTATTATCTGTGAGACCCTAAACATCACTGATCGAACCTCATAATCGAAAGATTCACTATTATCTGTGAGACCGTAAACCCCACTGATCGAACCTCATAATCCAAAGATTCACTATTATCTGTGAGACCCTAAACCCCACTGATCGAACCTCATAATCCCAGAGATTCACTATTATCTGTGAGACCCTAAACCTCACTGATCGAACCTCATAATACAAAGATTCACTATTACCTGTGAGACCCTAAACACCACTGATCGAACCTCACAATCCCAAGGATTCACTATTATCTGTGAGGCCCTAAACCCCACTGATCGATCCTCATAATTCCAAAGATTCACTGTTATCTCTGAGACCCTTACCCCACTGATTGAACCTCATAATCCAAAGATTCACTATTATCTGTGCTACCATAAACCGAACTGACAGAACCTCATAATCCCAAAGAAACAGTATTATAGGTGAGATCCTAACCCCAATGATCGAGCCTCATAATCCCAAAGATTCATTAATATCTGTGAGATCCTAATCCCCACTGATCGAACCTCATAATCCCAAGGATTCACTATTATCTCTGAGACCATAAACCCCACAGATCAAACCTCATAATTCCAAAAAATCACTATTAACTGTGAGACCCTAAACCGCATTGATAGAACCTCATAATCCCAAGGATTCACTATTATCTGTGAGGCCCTAAACCCCACTGATCGAACCTCATAATTCCAAAGATTCACTGTTATCTGTGAAACCCTAAACCTCACTGATCGAAGCTCATAATCCAAAGATTCACTAATATCTGTGACACTAAACCCCACTGATCAAGCCTCATAACCACAAAGATTCACTAATATCTGTGAGATCCTAAACCCCACTGATCGAACCTCATAATCCAAAGATTCACTATTATCTGTTAGACCCTAAACCCCACTGATTGAACCTCATAATCCAAAGATCCACTATTATCTGTGAGACACTAAACCCCACTGATTGAACCTCATAATCCAAAGATTCACTATTATCTGTGAGACCCTAACCCCACTGATTGAACCTCATAATCCAAAGATTCACTATTATCTGTGAGACCAAAAAACCAACTGATAGAACCTCATAATCCCAAAGACTCAGTATTATCGGTGAGATCCTAACCCCAATGATCGAGCTTCATAATCCCAAAGATTCATTAAAATCTGTGAGTTCCTAATCCCCACTGATCGAACCTCATAATTCCAAAGAATCACTATTATATGTGAGACCCTAAACCCCACTGATTGAACCTCATAATGCCAAAGAATCACTATTATCTGTGAGACCCTAACCACCACTGATCGAACCTCATAATCCCAAAGATTCACTGTTAACTGTGTGACCCTATCCCCCACTGATTTAACCTCATAATCCCAGAGATTCACTATTAACTGTGAGACCCTAAACCCCACTGATGGAAACTCATAATCCCAGAGATTCACTGTTATCTGTGAAACCCTAAACCTCACTGATCGAAGCTCATAATCCAAAGATTCACTAATATCTGTGACACTAAACCCCACTGATCAAGCCTCATAACCACAAAGATTCACTAATATCTGTGAGATCCTAAACCCCACTGATCGAACCTCATAATCCAAAGATTCACTATTATCTGTTAGACCCTAAACCCCACTGATTGAACCTCATAATCCAAAGATACACTATTATCTGTGAGACACTAAACCCCACTGATTGAACCTCATAATCCAAAGATTCACTATTATCTGTGAGACCCTAACCCCACTGATTGAACCTCATAATCCAAAGATTCACTATTATCTGTGAGACCAAAAAACCAACTGATAGAACCTCATAATCCCAAAGAATCAGTATTATCGGTGAGATCCTAACCCCAATGATCGAGCTTCATAATCCCAAAGATTCATTAAAATCTGTGAGATCCTAATCCCCACTGATCGAACCTCATAATTCCAAAGAATCACTATTATATGTGAGACCCTAAACCCCACTGATTGAACCTCATAATGCCAAAGAATCACTATTATCTGTGAGACCCTAACCACCACTGATCGAACCTCATAATCCCAAAGATTCACTGTTAACTGTGTGACCCTATCCCCCACTGATTTAACCTCATAATCCCAGAGATTCACTATTAACTGTGAGACCCTAAACCCCACTGATGGAAACTCATAATCCCAGAGATTCACTATTATCTGTGAGACCTTAAACCACACTGATCGAACCTCATAATCCCAAGGATTCACTATTATCTGTGAGACCCCAAACCTCCCTCATCGTACCTCATAATCCAAAGATTCACTATTATCTGTGACACTAAACCCCACTGATCAAACCTCATAACCCCAAAGATTCACTAATATCTGTGAGATCCTACACCCCACTGATCGAACCTCATAATCCAAAGATTCACTATTATCTGTTAGACCCTAAACCCCACTGATTGAACCTCATAATCCAAAGATTCACTATTATCTGTGAGACCCTAACCCCACTGATTGAACCTCATAATCCAAAGATTCACTATTATCTGTGAGACCAAAAAACCAACTGATAGAACCTCATAATCCCAAAGAATCAGTATTATCGGTGAGATCCTAAACCCAATGATCGAGCTTCATAATCCCAAAGATTCATTAAAATCTGTGAGATCCTAATCCCCACTGATCGAACCTCATAATTCCAAAGAATCACTATTATATGTGAGACCCTAAACCCCACTGATTGAACCTCATAATGCCAAAGAATCACTATTATCTGTGAGACCCTAACCACCACTGATCGAACCTCATAATCCCAAAGATTCACTGTTAACTGTGTGACACTATCCCCCACTGATTTAACCTCATAATCCCAGAGATTCACTATTAACTGTGAGACCCTAAACCCCACTGATGGAAACTCATAATCCCAGAGATTCAATATTATCTGTGAGACCTTAAACCACACTGATCGAACCTCATAATCCCAAGGATTCACTATTATCTGTGAGACCCCAAACCTCCCTCATCGTACCTCATAATCCAAAGATTCACTATTATCTGTGACACTAAACCCCACTGATCAAACCTCATAACCCCAAAGATTCACTAATATCTGTGAGATCCTACACCCCACTGATCGAACCTCATAATCCCAAAGATTCACTGTTAACTGTGTGACCCTATCCCCCACTGATCAAACCTCATAACCCCAAAGATTCACTATTATCTGTGAGACCCTAACGCCACTGATTGAACCTCATAATCCCAGAGATTCACTATTATCTGTGAGACCCTAAACCTCACTGATCGAACCTCATAATCCAAAGATTCACTATTATCTGTGAGGCCCTATAACCCACTGATCGAACCTCATAATTCCAAAGAATCACTGTTATCTCTGAGACCCTAACCCCACTGATTGAACCTCATAATCCAAAGATTCACTATTATCTGTGCTACCATAAACCGAACTGACAGAACCTCATAATCCCAAAGAAACAGTATTATAGGTGAGATCCTAACCCCAATGATCGAGCCTCATAATCCCAAAGATTCATTAATATCTGTGAGACCCTAAACCCCACTGATCGAACCTCATAATCCAAAGATTCACTATTATCTGTGAGACCCTAAACCCCACTGATCGAACCTCATAATCCCAAGGATTCACTATTATCTGTGAGACCCTAAACCCCACTGATCGAACCTCATAATTCCAAAGAATCACTATTATCTGTGAGTCCCTAAACCCCACTGATCAAACCTCATAATCCCAAAGTATCACTATTATCTGTGAGACTCTAACCCCATCTGATTGAACATAATCCCAGAGATTCACTATTTTCGGTGAGATCCTAACCCCAACTGATCGAACCTCATAATCCCAAGGATTCACTATTATCTGTGAGGCCCTATAACCCACTGATCGAACCTCATAATTCCAAAGAATCACTGTTATCTCTGAGACCCTAACCCCACTGATTGAACCTCATAATCCAAAGATTCACTATTATCTGTGCTACCATAAACCGAACTGACAGAACCTCATAATCCCAAAGAAACAGTATTATAGGTGAGATCCTAACCCCAATGATCGAGCCTCATAATTCCAAAGATTCATTAATATCTGTGAGATCCTAATCCCCACTGATCGAAGCTCGCAATCCAAATATTCACTATTATCTCTGAGACCCTAACCCCCACTGATCGAACCTCATAATCCAAAGATTCACTATTATCTGTGAGACCATAAACCCCACTGATCGAACCTCATAATCCAAAGATTCACTATTATCTGTGAAACCCTAAACCCCACTGATCGAACCTCATAATCCCAAGGATTCACTATTATCTGTGAGGCCCTAAACCTCACCGATCGAACCTCATAATTCCAAAGATTCACTGTTATCTGTGAGACCCTAACCCCACTGATTGAACCTCATAATCCAAAGATTCACTATTATCTGTGAGACCATAAACCCAACTGATAGATCCTCATAATCCCAAAGAAACAGTATTATAGTTGAGATCCTAACCCCAATGATCGAGCCTCATAATCCCAAAGATTCATTAATATCTGTGAGATCCTAATCCCCACTGATCGAACCTCATAATCCCAAGGATTCACTATAATCTGTGAGACCCTAAACCCCACTGATCGAACCTCATAATTCCAAAGAATCACTATTATCTGTGAGACCCTAACCACAACTGATCGAACCTCATAATCCCAAAGATTCACTGTTAACTGTGATACCCTATCCCCCACTGATTGAACATCATAATCCCAGAGATTCACTATTAACTGGGAGACCCTAAACCCAACTGATCGAATCTCATAATCCAAAGATTCATTAATATCTGTGAGACCCTAAACCCCACTGATCGAACCTCATAATCCAAAGATTCACTATTATCTGTGAGACCCTAAACCCCACTGATCGAACCTCATAATCCCAAGGATTCACTATTATCTGTGAGACCCTAAACCCCACTGATCGAACCTCATAATCCAAAGATTCACTATTATCTGTGAGACCCTAACCCCACTGATTGAACCTCATAATCCAAAGATTCACTATTATCTGTGAGACCATAAACCCAACTAATAGAACCTCACAATCCCAAAGAAACAATATTATCGGTGAGATCCTAACCCCAATGATCGAGCCTCATAATCCCAAAGATTCATTAATATCTGTGAGACCCTAAACCCCACTGATCGAACCTCATAATCCAAAGATTCACTATTATCTGTGAGACCCTAAACCCCACTGATCGAACCTCATAATCCCAAGGATTCACTATTATCTGTGAGACCCTAAACCCCACTGATCGAACCTCATAATTCCAAAGAATCACTATTATCTGTGAGTCCCCTAAACCCCACTGATCAAACCTCATAATCCCAAAGTATCACTATTATCTGAGAGACTCTAACCCCATCTGATTGAACATAATCCCAGAGATTCACTATTTTCGGTGAGATCCTAACCCCAACTGATCGAACCTCATAATCCCAAGGATTCACTATTATCTGTGAGGCCCCTATAACCCACTGATCGAACCTCATAATTCCAAAGAATCACTGTTATCTCTGAGACCCTAACCCCACTGATTGAACCTCATAATCCAAAGATTCACTATTATCTGTGCTACCATAAACCGAACTGACAGAACCTCATAATCCCAAAGAAACAGTATTATAGGTGAGATCCTAACCCCAATGATTGAGCCTCATAATCCCAAAGATTCATTAATATCTGTGAGATCCTAATCCCCACTGATCGAAGCTCGCAATCCAAATATTCACTATTATCTCTGAGACCCTAACCCCCACTGATCGAACCTCATAATCCAAAGATTCACTATTATCTGTGAGACCATAAACCCCACTGATCGAACCTCATAATCCAAAGATTCACTATTATCTGTGAAACCCTAAACCCCACTGATCGAACCTCATAATCCCAAGGATTCACTATTATCTGTGAGGCCCTAAACCTCACTGATCGAACCTCATAATTCCAAAGATTCACTGTTATCTGTGAGACCCTAACCCCACTGATTGAACCTCATAATGCAAAGATTCACTATTATCTGTGAGACCATAAACCCAACTGATAGAACCTCATAATCCCAAAGAAACAGTATTATAGTTGAGATCCTAACCCCAATGATCGAGCCTCATAATCCCAAAGATTCATTAATATCTGTGAGATCCTAATCCCCACTGATCGAACCTCATAATCCCAAGGATTCACTATTATCTGTGAGACCCTAAACCCCACTGATCGAACCTCATAATTCCAAAGAATCACTATTATCTGTGAGACCCTAACCACAACTGATCGAACCTCATAATCCCAAAGATTCACTGTTAACTGTGATACCCTATCCCCCACTGATTGAACATCATAATCCCAGAGATTCACTATTAACTGGGAGACCCTAAACCCAACTGATCGAATCTCATAATCCCAGAGATTCACTATTATCTGTGAGACTTTAAATCCCACTGATCGAACCTCAAAATCCCAAGGATTCACAATTATCTGTGAGACACTAAACCCCACTGATCGAACCTCATAATTCCAAAGAATCACTATTATCTGTGAGACCCTAACCCCACCTGATTGAACCTCATAATCCCAGAGATTCACTATTATCTGTGAGACCCCAAACCTCCCTCATCGTACCTCATAATCCAAAGATTCACTATTATCTGTGACACTAAACCCCACTGATCAAACCTCATAATCCAAAGATTCACTTATATCTGTGACACTAAACCCCACTGATCAAACCACATAACCCCAAAGATTCACTATTATCTGTGAGACCCTAAACCTCACTGATCGAACCTCATAATCGAAAGATTCACTATTATCTGTGAGACCGTAAACCCCACTGATCGAACCTCATAATCCAAAGATTCACTATTATCTGTGAGACCCTAAACCCCACTGATCGAACCTCATAATCCCAGACTTTCACTATTATCTGTGAGACCCTAAACCTCACTGATCGAACCTCATAATACAAAGATTCACTGTTATCTGTGAGACCCTAACCCCACTGATTGAACCTCATAATCCCAAAGATTCATTAATATCTGTGAGACCCTAAACCCCACTGATCGAACCTCATAATCCAAAGATTCACTATTACCTGTGAGACCCTAAACACCACTGATCGAACCTCACAATCCCAAGGATTCACTATTATCTGTGAGGCCCTAAACCCCACTGATCGATCCTCATAATTCCAAAGATTCACTGTTATCTCTGAGACCCTAACCCCACTGATTGAACCTCATAATCCAAAGATTCACTATTATCTGTGCTACCATAAACCGAACTGACAGAACCTCATAATCCCAAAGAAACAGTATTATAGGTGAGATCCTAACCCCAATGATCGAGCCTCATAATCCCAAAGAATCACTATTATCTCTGAGACCATAAACCCCACAGATCGAACCTCATAATTCCAAAAAATCACTATTAACTGTGAGACCCTATCCCCCACTGATTTAACATCATAATCCCAGAGATTCACTATTAACTGTGAGACCCTAAACCCCACTGATCGAACCTCATAATCCAAAGATTCACTATTATCTGTGAGACCCTAAACCCCACTGATCGAACCTCATAATCCCAGAGATTCACTATTATCTGTGAGACCCCAAACCTCCCTCATCGTACCTCATAATCCAAAGATTCACTATTATCTGTGACACTAAACCCCACTGATCAAACCTCATAACCCCAAAGATTCACTAATATCTGTGAGATCCTACACCCCACTGATCGAACCTCATAATCCAAAGATTCACTAATATCTGTGACACTAAACCCCACTGATCAAACCTCATAACCCCAAAGATTCACTATTATCTGTGAGACCCTAACGCCACTGATTGAACCTCATAATCCCAGAGATTCACTATTATCTGTGAGACCCTAAACCTCACTGATCGCACCTCATAATCCAAAGATTCACTATTATCTGTGAGACCCTAAACCCCACTGATCGAACCTCATAAATCCAAAGATTCACTGTTATCTGCGAGACCCTAACCCCACTGATTGAACCTCATAATCCAAAGATTCACTATTATCTGTGAGACCATAAACCCAACTGATAGAACCTCACAATCCCAAAGAAACAATATTATCGATGAGATCCTAACCCCAATGATCGAGCCTCATAATCCCAAAGATTCATTAATATCTGTGAGACCCTAAACCCCACTGATCGAACCTCATAATCCAAAGATTCACTATTATCTGTGAGACCCTAAACCCCACTGATCGAACCTCATAATCCCAAGGATTCACTATTATCTGTGAGGCCCTAAACCCCACTGATCGAACCTCATAATTCCAAAGATTCACTGTTATCTGTGAGACCCTAACCCCACTGATTGAACCTCATAATCCAAAGATTCACTATTATCTGTGAGACCATAAACCCAACTGATAGAACCTCATAATCCCAAAGAAACAGTATTATAGTTGAGATCCTAACCCCAATGATCGAGCCTCATAATCCCAAAGATTCATTAATATCTGTGAGATCCTAATCCCCACTGATCGAACCTCATAATCCAAAGATTCACTATTATCTGTGAGACCAAAAAACCAACTGATAGAACCTCATAATCCCAAAGAATCAGTGTTATCGGTGAGATCCTAACCCCAATGATCGAGCTTCATAATCCCAAAGATTCATTAAAATCTGTGAGATCCTAATCCCCACTGATCGAACCTCATAATTCCAAAGAATCACTATTATATGTGAGACCCTAAACCCCACTGATTGAACCTCATAATGCCAAAGAATCACTATTATCTGTGAGACCCTAACCCCTACTGATTGAAACTCATAATCCCAGAGATTCACTATTAACTTTGAGACCCTAAACCCCACTGATCGAAACTCATAATCCCAGAGATTCATTATTATCTGTGAGACCTTAAACCCCACTGATCGAACCCCATAATCCCAAGGATTCACTATTATCTGTGAGACCCTAAACCCCACTGATCGAACCTCATAATTCCAAAGAATCACTATTATCTGTGAGTCCCTAAACCCCACTGATCAAACCTCATAATCCCAAAGTATCACTATTATCTGTGAGACTCTAACCCCATCTGATTGAACTTCATAATCCCAGAGATTCACTATTTTCTGTGAGATCCTAACCCCAACTGATCGAACCTCATAATCCCAAGGATTCACTATTATCTGTGAGGCCCTATAACCCACTGATCGAACCTCATAATTCCAAAGATTCACTATTATCTGTGAGACCCTAAATCCCATTGATCGAACCTCATAATCCCAAGGATTCACTATTATCTGTGAGACCCTAACCCCTACTGATTGAACCTCATAATCCCAGAGATTCACTATTAACTTTGAGACCCTAAACCCAACTGATAGAACCTCACAATCCCAAAGAAACAATATTATCGATGAGATCCTAACCCCAATGATCGAGCCTCATAATCCCAAAGATTCATTAATATCTGTGAGACCCTAAACCCCACTGATCGAACCTCATAATCCAAAGATTCACTATTATCTGTGAGACCCTAAACCCCACTGATCGAACCTCATAATCCCAAGGATTCACTATTATCTGTGAGGCCCTAAACCCCACTGATCGAACCTCATAATTCCAAAGATTCACTGTTATCTGTGAGACCCTAACCCCACTGATTGAACCTCATAATCCAAAGATTCACTATTATCTGTGAGACCATAAACCCAACTGATAGAACCTCATAATCCCAAAGAAACAGTATTATAGTTGAGATCCTAACCCCAATGATCGAGCCTCATAATCCCAAAGATTCATTAATATCTGTGAGATCCTAATCCCCACTGATCGAACCTCATAATCCAAAGATTCACTATTATCTGTGAGACCAAAAAACCAACTGATAGAACCTCATAATCCCAAAGAATCAGTGTTATCGGTGAGATCCTAACCCCAATGATCGAGCTTCATAATCCCAAAGATTCATTAAAATCTGTGAGATCCTAATCCCCACTGATCGAACCTCATAATTCCAAAGAATCACTATTATATGTGAGACCCTAAACCCCACTGATTGAACCTCATAATGCCAAAGAATCACTATTATCTGTGAGACCCTAACCCCTACTGATTGAACCTCATAATCCCAGAGATTCACTATTAACTTTGAGACCCTAAACCCCACTGATCGAAACTCATAATCCCAGAGATTCACTATTATCTGTGAGACCCTAACCCCACTGATTGAACCTCATAATCCAAAGATTCACTATTATCTGTGAGACCAAAAAACCAACTGATAGAACCTCATAATCCCAAAGAATCAGTATTATCGGTGAGATCCTAACCCCAATGATCGAGCTTCATAATCCCAAAGATTCATTAAAATCTGTGAGATCCTAATCCCCACTGATCGAACCTCATAATTCCAAAGAATCACTATTATATGTGAGACCCTAAACCCCACTGATTGAACCTCATAATGCCAAAGAATCACTATTATCTGTGAGAACCTAACCACCACTTATCGAACCTCATAATCCCAAAGATTCACTGTTAACTGTGTGACCCTATCCCCCACTGATTTAACCTCATAATCCCAGAGATTCACTATTAACTGTGAGACCCTAAACCCCACTGATGGAAACTCATAATCCCAGAGATTCACTATTATCTGTGAGACCTTAAACCACACTGATCGAACCTCATAATCCCAAGGATTCACTATTATCTGTGAGACCTTAAACCCCACTGATCGAACCTCATAATCCCAGAGATTCACTATTATCTGTGAGACCCCAAACCTCCCTCATCGTACCTCATAATCCAAAGATTCACTATTATCTGTGACACTAAACCCCACTGATCAAACCTCATAACCCCAAAGATTCACTAATATCTGTGAGATCCTACACCCCACTGATCGAACCTCATAATCCAAAGATTCACTAATATCTGTGACACTAAACCCCACTGATCAAACCTCATAACCCCAAAGATTCACTATTATCTGTGAGACCCTAACGCCACTGATTGAACCTCATAATCCCAGAGATTCACTATTATCTGTGAGACCCTAAACCTCACTGATCGCACCTCATAATCCAAAGATTCACTATTATCTGTGAGACCCTAAACCCCACTGATCGAACCTCATAAATCCAAAGATTCACTGTTATCTGCGAGACCCTAACCCCACTGATTGAACCTCATAATCCAAAGATTCACTATTATCTGTGAAACCATAAACCCAACTGATAGAACCTCACAATCCCAAAGAAACAATATTATCGATGAGATCCTAACCCCAATGATCGAGCCTCATAATCCCAAAGATTCATTAATATCTGTGAGACCCTAAACCCCACTGATCGAACCTCATAATCCAAAGATTCACTATTATCTGTGAGACCCTAAACCCC